>NC_139708.1:34369069-34567536 GCF_964188405.1 Protomyctophum parallelum
TCTGTCTCAGGACAACACTTAGTTGATGCCTCAACTCCCTCTCTCTCTCTCTCTCATGCTCACACACCCACGCACACATAATGTATGTACTGTACACATATGGCACTGGCATGCAAATCTTGTTCCCTATTGAGAGATCCCTGCTATTGCATTGCATAAGCATTGCTCTAAAAAGCAAGATGGGCTGATATGAAAGCCTGCGGTGTTGGCGTGTCAGGACTCTCTCTGCATGAGAGCATAGTCTTAACGTCAACCTGAACATGACACGCAGCCTCATGCATTACAAACAGTAATGTATCTGTTTGAAGTCTCAGTGACTGCTGTGTTTCCCAAACAAATAGGAACCATTTTTATGGGTGGTGAGCAAATATCCAATTTTTAAGGGACCAAGAAGTCACGAAGTGACTTTGGTCAGTTATTGTTTTTGTGGGGTTTTTTCTTCTTCTCCTTCTCCTTCTTCCGCCAAAAATAGCAGTTCTGATTGAAAAAGTCGGAACCGTGCAGTCAGTTTTCGAGAAACGCAGGAATCTGGTAGAGTGACTATGCGAAGCCCATGACCATTGGCCAAAGGGTGGCTTTGGATCTATACGGACAAAAAAATCGTAGTACATTTTCTTTAAGTGAAAGAATTACGTTTTTATGAGCCAATGAAAATTGCTGTTTTGTGAAACGTCTTCTTCTGCCCCTAATACCTACATGCAGCGTAATTTGCTCATGACACTTTACAGTATAGTAGAGAGTCATGCCAAATAGCACTGAAAGCAGTCTTACTCCAATCTAGCTGAGTTTGACTCAAACACGACATCGGTTCTGGTATTCCACAGGGCTCGATTCTTGGTCCTCTGTTATTCTCCCTGTACATACTGCCATTGGGAGAACTCATTACCAATCACGGAGTCAATTTTCATTTCTATGCTGATGATACCCAACTATATCTTTCTGTAGCTCCAGATGATCCCCCCCTGTGCTTTAGACCCGCTGTTGACCTGTCTGTCTAGCATCAAATGAGTGAGAACTTTCTCAAGCTAAATGAGGATAAGACAGAAGTTCTCATAGTCGGTTCTAATGAGCAGAAAGACTCAATAATAAGCAGACTTGGCAACCTGACTGTAGAAAGTAACAGTACAGTAAAGAACTGTATCCTTATTGATTCATTGGCCATAATTCCATAGCATTGCCCATAATTCCATAGCATTGGCCTTCAAGTCCATAACATTGGCCATAATTACATAGCATTGCCCATAATTCCATAGCATTGCAGATAATTCCATAGCATTGCCCATAATTCCATAGCATTGGCCCTAAATTCCATAGCATTGGCCCGAATTCCATAGCATTGGATAGATCTAAGTCTGGGTTATCTGAGTGGAGCTCCTGGATAGATCTAAGTCTGGGTTATCTGAGTGGAGCTCCTGGATAGATCTAAGTCTGGGTTATCTGAGTGGAGCTCTTGGATATATCTAAGTCTGGGTTATCTGAGTGGAGCTCCTGGATAGATCTAAGTCTGGGTTATCTGAGTGGAGCTCCTGGATAGATCTAAGTCTGGGTTATCTGAGTGGAGCTCCTGGATAGATCTAAGTCTGGGTTATCTGAGTGAAGCTCCTGGATAGATCTAAGTCTGGGTTATCTGAGTGGAGCTCCTGGATAGATCTAAGTCTGGGTTATCTGAGTGGAGCTCCTGGATAGATCTATGTCTGGGTTATCTGAGTGGAGAAAACTTGATTTTCAGGCCTGTGCAGCTCAGAGCATGGTCACACTGAGTATACAAGTAAGACGCGCAAACGCGGGAAGCGAACGCAGCTCGTGTGTGTGTGTGGTTGTTTGTGTGTGTGTGTGTGTGTGCTACAGCTGCGCCCTCTGGTGGCGGGCGGGTGGTGTCACAGCGGGACAGACAGACAGACACACAGACAGACATGATCTGCAGGGTCTCATAGTTAGTGCTCATTGCGTTCGCAACTAGTCTATAATGCCACATACTGTACTGTACTGTACTGTACTGTACTGTACTGTACTGTACTGTACTGTACTGTACTGTACGTGTACAAATTATTATTTGTACACAATTTTCTATTGTCATGGCAGTGTGGTTCTCAAACCTTTTCATGTCAAGGACCCACAACATTATATGTAATTGGCCGCTGACCCACATCCCAAAATAATATGTTGTGCAGGGACCCCCAGAAGCAAAGATTTTAGTTAAAAACATTTGCTGTGAAATAATACATATTTAAAGATTTGCAGATTTTCACGATTTTTCAAGAAATAGCAGATCTACAAGCTCATATGAGCTTTTATATCTGCTATTTTTCAACAGCTAAAGTCTAAAATAATGGTTAAAAGAAAACATCTATACATTATTCATCAATATTCATGTTCACCTGTGTTGGAGCAAAGATAAATGACATAATTACGATCCATATCAATAGCATTATCATTATCACCACGGCTCTTGTCTCCATAATTAGTTTTCTATTAACAAACATTGCATTAGGTCTTCAGGGAAATTAGTGGGCAATTAATCCTCATGCAGTTTATTATGAGATAGAATCCAACCAGTTTTAAAGTTGAGTTATAATTATAATTATTATTTTGCCATGTGACAGAATATGAGTGTGGTCTTATTGTAATTTAATAGCTTGGCAATTCGACTATGTGCTATAAAAACAAGGAAAAGTCTGCTTAGCTTTGCACACAAGTAGGCCATTCATGGCCAACAAGCGCAAGTTGGCAGCTCAACAGAGTGCATTTATTGCGACCGAAGGTCCCAGTTAACTATGGAATCGTGCATTTCCTGTGTGTTGGTCGGGCACCATATATAGATAGATAGATAGATAGATAGATAGATAGAATACTTTATTGGCAGTTTAAGAAAATTACAGAAAATGACATAATTAAAAAAAAAACGCCAAATGGACTTGGACTTGTGACATGAAACTATACACATACATACTGTACAGACAAAACAACCATGGAACATATAATACATAATCCTTATATATAAGGCTGGGAGCTATATACATAGGACAAGAGGTACCCTGAGGGAATAGTCCTGAGCATGGGAGATGGGCTATCCAGGGTCGGAAGCTAACTATGACCAGTTAGTGTGTAGATGGAGCCATGATTTCAGGTCTTTCCTAAATATTGCAATAGTTGCAATAGAATTTAGGGATTTCAGGGCTGGAGGGAGTGCATTCCACAGAGTAGTGGCTGCATAGAAAAAAGCATTTTTTCCCATGAGTGTCCTGAAACTGGGGGGAACTAGGTCATAAGGACTTCCTCTGGTTGAGTACCTGTGAGCATCCCTCACTCTGGGCAGGTAGCCCAGCAGGTACTCTGGAACAGAGGCACCTAGGATCTTGAAGACCAGACACAATGAGAGCTGAGATACTCTCTCCTCCACCCTTAGCCATCCCAGGCTACTAAAGTGGGCAGAGGTAAGATGAGACCTGGGGTTCAATTTTAGTAGTAACCTCACAAGCTTGTTTTGGGAGGTCTGCAGCTTTGTTTTCAAAAGCTTGGAGATACCTCTGTACCATGAAGTACACGCATAGTCAAAGTGGCACTGGATGAGGCCACCGGCCAAGGTCCTCATAGCACTGCTGTTGACATAAGGGGATATCCTGCCCAAGAAACGAGTTCTCTGGTTGACCTTTGAGATCACTTTCATTGCCATTTTTTCACCTGTGAGTTTGTTATCTAGTATAAAACCCAAGTAAGTGACCTCTTCCCTATTTGTGACCACACTGTCACCCACTCTAACTGTGAAGCCTGGGGACTTGTTGAGGTTATGACTTGAACCAAAGAGAATAGACTCAGTTTTCCCAAGGTGCAGTGACAATTTGTTGTCGGAGAGCCAAAGACCGATGCTACCGAGCTCTGTGCTGAGTACTTTCTCGACCTGCGACTTATCTCTGTCCGAGACCAGGAGAGCTGAGTCGTCTGCGAACAAGAACAGATTGCATTTACATGCCGAGTTAATGTCATTTACATAAATTAGAAACAGTAGAGGCCCTAGGATGCTCCCTTGGGGGACCCCACACTCTACTGGAAGGGAGGTAGACAGGGTACCATTTACATCGACCACCTGTTTCCTTCCCTCAAGGTAAGATCTCACCCATTTTAATGATGGGCCATCAAAACCAATTGCCTTCAGCTTGTTTAGCAGTATGGAGTGGTTCACAGTGTCAAACGCCTTTTGAAGGTCCAGCATGACCATGCCACAGTACTTGCCTGAGTCCACCTCACGTCTGATGTTATCTGTCAAGTATAACAGACATGTGTCAGTGGAGTGAGATCTTCTGAAGCCTGACTGAAATTCAAAAAGAAGCTTGTTTTGAAGCAGATATGAATTTATCTGTTCATACACTAGTCTCTCTATGACCTTTGAGATGGAACAAAGGATGGACACAGGGCGGTAGTTCCCAGGGTCCAACTTGCTGCCCTTTTTATAGAGAGGAACTACTCTTGCAAGTTTGAATTCCTGTGGAACATGGCCCTGTCTGATGGACAGGTTTGTAATGTGAGCCACAACAGGGGCAATAGAAACCGCTGCATCTCTGAGGAACCTAGTGGGGATACCATCATGGCCGGTAGCTTTGGTTGGCTGTAAGGCACTGAGTTTTGATAACACGTCCTCTGTTGTTACGGACAAGATTTTGAAGCTGTCCTCAACAGCACCGAGACCTTTGTAAAAAGAGCTTATATGCTGCTCTCCATAAAGGCCTGAATGGGAGGGCAACTTGTCCACCAGTGTGGAAGCTATGGGTATATGGTGTCCACTGCCCAGGTCTCGTGACATCATGTGACATCATCAGCGATGGAGATGTGGAGGCCCTGATGTCATAGTAAATGCGACCTGCTGTTGCAGTTAAGCCCATATATGGAGATCCCTGATGTCATCAATATTGACCAGCAACTCTACATCTGACCTCAAACCCTTAGATCTCCATATATATGGATATATGTCAGAACTCAAACCCTTAGATCTCCATATATGGATATATGTCAGAACTCAAACCCTTAGATCTCCATATATGGATATATGTCAGAACCTGTTCTGGCATTCCATATGTTGATCCTTCCCCTTCCATCCTTCTCAACAGGCCCTATCTGGGCCCTCATCAAACCCTGTACACTCAAGAGAATGTCCCAGCTACCACCATTAGATCTCCATATACTGTATGGAGCTCACCTGTTCTGACATTTCATATGTTGATCTGACCTCATCAAACCCTGTACACTCAAGACATGTTCCTTATATGGCCACATATGGATTATATGGAATTAGGTTATACATTATATGGTCCAACCAGATATAGCTGCTGCACATGCTGCTTAACACACAGAGGGAAAAGAAGAGAAGAAAAAAAATATATAGCACATTGTTGACATACTATTACTTGACACTACTAGGCAGGATGTTTGTTTTGGGTTTTTTAAGCCACCTAGGGATAAATGAAACAACGCCTTCTCCAGACAGACAGACTGCCCATAGTAGCTGAGACAGAACAGTATTTAGCCAGCTTTTTTGCATTTGTTTTTAGCAATCCACCCAATTGCAGACCCCTGAGCACAAGTTTATGGACATGGCCCAGACTTCCAAATACAAGGACAATAAGTTGACAGTTATATCCTAAGGTCATAATACGTTCCACCAGAAGCTGATATTTCATAAGTTTGGATGTAAAACAAGTGTCCATATACAAATCAAATGGGCAGCCTATTTCAAATATAGTGACAGTTTTTCTAATTTCATTGATGAACACAATATCTGGGGTATTTAGAAGATTTTGTAGTGAATTGACATGTGTGTCATTGTGATCAAACCAGTCTATTTTTACAGTGCTGTGTTTATACATTCTTGTTGTACTGTCCTGTACTCCTCTGATCTTGTCTGAGACCAGGTCCACCAGACGGTCATGTCTGGCAATGTACAGTCCTTTATAGTGGCTGCAACCATTTAAGATGTGTGCGACTGTTTCTTTGTCATGTGGTACTGGATGTAGGATGCAGTGTGGGTCGTGTGCTGATGGGTACCAGGTTGCCAAGTTGAACTTGGTCGGCAACACCTGTAAACGGGCTTTAATAGTGAAAATGAGAATGTCCTCACTATGGTGTTATTTGACAGTATAGAGTGTGATAATGAGTGGTTTGCAAAGGGAAGAAGAGCCAGTTTTCCCTGCAGCCTCAGACTGGTCCAGTGTTGTGCACTTTCTGATCGCTTCATTCCTAGAATGGTGGCTCTTGCGGTCGCGGATTTGATTGACAGTTCATGGTGCGCACCGTCCTGCTCGTAGGTTGCACATGCACGGACACGCGGATCTATGATGATGCTGTTGTTGCATTGTTGTTGAGCGCAGCAGTTGTTGTATCAGGCGCCACCCACTTCAACTGTAATCCTGATCGCTGGCATAGATCATTAAGATCCATCCAGTCGGACCGCACACAGAATCCAGCGGCTTCAATGTCCAATTTACCATTCGCCTTAGTCTTGAATCCAAGGAACTGCGTCTCATTCTCCAGCGCGGGTGGTACTTTACGTCGCTCCACCCTCAGCCCAGAGAATGCAGGAAATTCAAAATAAAATCAAAATGGATCCAAATCTTTTCGAGTTTTCACCTCCTCCATCATGCCCGAAGAGAGAGGCATTCTGAGGCTGCGGACAACCGGGGCTGTGTGTGTGTGTGTGTGTGTGTGTGTGTGTGTGTGTGTGTGTGTGTGTGTGTGAGAGAGAGCCCCCCTACCCCGGAGAGGCTCATGATCTCGGCCGCAAGACTATGCCTCAACTCGGCTCGGACAACCAGGCCGATAATTCATCATAGCGATATTGATTATTACAATGAATACACACTATAGTTCACTTGAACGATGTTGTGGTAACTAACTACGGTATTACAGTGGGGTGTACATGTCAGCCTGCTGCAGTTCCCCTAAAAAACCCCATGCCAACCTCAATTGCATTCTAACTAAGAGTTTCGGGCGATTTCTTTTTTCTTTTTTCAATTACATTTACATATAGCCAATATAATATGACTAAATGTACCGTCAAAAACGCTAGCCTGACCTAGTAGCCACTTGTTGCTAGCGCCGTAGCCCATCGCGAACGCTTTCAAACTGTTTTCAGTCAGACCACGTGATGTACTGTACCACCCATATTAATTTTGGCGCGTGTCATTGGACCTTTAAGGCTGTTGCTAGTGTTAACACATTACTTCATAAGTCACTTACAGCATGTATGCGTGTTGGTTAAACCATGTTAAATCAAACATGAGGAATTACTCTGAGGCACAAGTTGCCTTTGAAATATCCTCCTAGACCTGCTCTATTATAGATAAAGTAAACATTCCTCATCAAAACCCAATTAGAGCTCTTCCTGCAGGGGGAAAAGTTTGTACTGTATAATAAGTAGCAGTAAAAAGGACTAGTGGCTATAGGCTTAAAGCTGTAAATAAGGAAAGTTAAAACAACAATGACTTAATTACCCACTTTGCAACTTTGGCTCCAGCCTTTAAAGGACACCTCCAAAGACAAACTGCGGTCATTATACAGCATGACGGGGCAGAACCAGACTATGCTGTGAAAAAGTAAACTCCAAGTTTTAACCAGCATAACTACTTTTACTTTGTTTATACAAGAACGCTGTTCGTTAAAGCTGCAGTAGGCAAAAGACGACGGTCTGTCTTCAACCTAAAACTCACATGACCAAAACCCTGTATGTTGCCATACATCATCAATGCATTGATATACGTATCAAAAATAAAACGTTATACTTTGGAATACTTAAGTATTATTGTAAAGCATGTACTTTTGCAGACACGAGTATCCAGTTCTATAACTCAAGTAAAAATTGGACAGAACAACTTTCACTTGTAGCTGAGTAATATTTCACCAGGGAGTATCTATACTCAAGTACTGAGGTTGAGAACTTTATCCAACACTGGCTATAGTATACGCAAGTTATAGTCAACTTGCAAACTTGCGTAGCTTGCGATACAGATACACTGGAGTGGGTCACGGGTATGCGCACCACTCTGTGGGTTATGTAACTATGACGTGTCAAACAGCTGACCAATTTGCCAGCTTATTTTAGCTCACCTCATTCCACTGTTGCTCTTCTTCTTCTCACTACCAGTGGGCAGTGTGGTATAAGTTTTTGTTTTTTTACTTGAGTAAAAGCAGCAATACTGTACCACAAAAGCAGTGCAATGTTGCACAACATTGCACTGCTCACTTCACAGGGGTGTGATTTTTATTATTATTACAGTATTAGTTTTTTTCTTATGAAAGCAGAGAGTCTTCTGTTTCATACGGTATATAGTATGTACATGTCGCTATAGGCCTTATTTTGTGAATAATAGTTCTTCAGGTCCATGCCTTCTCTGAAGTTCTCTCTGAAAAAGAGAATTTTAGACAAGGCATGGACCTGAACAACTAAATATTCACAGAATCCATGGAACAGGGCAAAGCAAGAACAAATTATAATTTACAACTGCGTCCTGACAAAAGGCTCTTGAGAGAGAGGGGAAAGGGGCCGAAACGAAAATAAATCAACAAAAACAACACAATATAAGAAACCTACAATGTAATTTTGCAAGTACACCAAATAAACTGAACACGTTACTGCAGGGCGAATGGACAACAATAATGGCTAACAGAGTTAACTGAGGAACAGCAGCATTTGTCTTTAAAATGTCCATAATAGATACTAAAAAGCCGACCTGGAAATGAAAGTGTCCAGTTTTAAAGTCTCTTACTCTGCCAACCAACACTGTGTTGAATTATTGTTTGATAAGAGATAACCAACATGCACATCCCCAACCCAAGTTTAGGCAGTTTACTGATCGACGAACAGTACGTTTGGAGAAGAATAAATAAACGCTTGCACAGTGCACACTGAGGGCTCACAAGGCTCTTCCTCAGACAAGAAGAGCGCATGGCAAACTGAAGATTTATAGCTTGACTTTAAAAGAGTGATCACTGAGTCCATCATTACCTCAATTCGTGCCAGCCTCCCAACAATATTTCAACATTGCATTTGAAACAAGACAACAGGTCAGTGGACCTTCACTCTCTCCTAAATATTTTATACTTCTGACATTTGTGGCTTGTAGAAACACAACCACACCTGAAGGTCACCTGTCCCTGTGGCGGGCCTATACGCTTGAGGAAGGCGCCTGCACACCACAGTGGAGCCACCACCAGATGCTCTGCTGGATCTCCTGTTGTCTAATAAGAGTTCACTTTTATAAATCCTCTCCTGTCCTGTCTGCTCCATTCTATTCTGCTTCTCTGTCAAATCTGATTACGGCATACAACAGGGATAACCTTTTTAAAAATTAATCCCTCACCACCACACAAAACACATTTCTGTTTCAAACTTGTGGGCTGCATTGGACATAACACTATGGTGTGTGTGGGGTCAGTCTGGGCTATGCATGCATGCATGGGAGAGATGATATTGCACTTAACACAGTTTTGTTCCCTGCAGTGACATGTCCTCTGCCAGGATCGCTGTTTTATTCTCAGTGATTATTATTATTATTTTTACCGTGCAACCCCCCCGTCCCAACCCCCGTCTCTCTCTCCTCACTTGACCCCTCAGATGAAACAACTCCATAAGTCCAGTCCATTAACGTCATCCACTAACACCCATATAGTCCCAGATAAGTTGTTGACAAGCAATTGTTCTCTGGATGTGTTGTTCAGCACTATATACGTTGTCATGAGTGAGTCAGTAAATCAATCAATCAAGCAATGACTGAAGCCTCAGTTTATATGTATAGTATATATGCACAGTACACACACGCATGTGTGTGCACACAATAAATCCCACTTTCTCTTAGTTAACACTGTCAATTATCAACATAGTTTTAGTTATGAACACAGCCTATTAGAAGGAACATCTGAGAAGGGCTCAGTCTTTCTTATGTGTGAAAGGCAGCTGAAAAGAGAATGAGCACTTCAAACCTATCCTCTGTTGCTGGGTACAAAGAACGACCTCTAAGGCACCTTTTATCATGCTGGAATCATACGTTTCACTTGGGTGAAGATGCTGAAACATTTAAATTAAGCTCAAGAGCAGACTTCTAAGAGATCTGATGGCTGGTAATGCATGGGCTGTTCTGGGGAAAAGGCTGAAAACCACTGAGAGAAAC
Organism: Protomyctophum parallelum; assembly: GCF_964188405.1. Lineage (NCBI taxonomy): Eukaryota > Metazoa > Chordata > Actinopteri > Myctophiformes > Myctophidae > Protomyctophum > Protomyctophum parallelum. Next base: position 34,379,224 of record NC_139708.1, read on the forward strand.
ACAATCTTGCACATTTAAGCTCAAAACACATTGCATCAGCTCTGTTTGCTATTCAACAAAGTATACAGGCCTTAAGTGGTCAAACAGAAGATGAATTTTCCACTCTTCCCTGTGTGGCTGTGTGTACTGTAGTCTAGACTATTGTCTATGTGAATTGTGAACTCATCATAATGGATATGATGAAATATAGAATATATATAAATAAAATAGGGTACGAGAGATTTAAAACCATATAGGCAGGGAATATCACTGTACACTATTATAAATATTATACATTTTCCCAGCTAATTAAAGGCCTATTCATGGATTTTCGGTGAGGTGACCACCGCTCCGGTGGTGAGGTGACCACCAGAGCTGTAATAACGTGGAGCGGTGGTGAGTAAAAACAGAGAGAAGGGCTGGGGAGAACGGTGGTTTGCTCTTCACCGCGGCTCCGTGACGTCATGTTGTAGTTGCGGTGGTCACCTCACCTCCGATAAATCAATAAAAAATTGCTAAAACATTAGAACAGTCACATCAACACCAGGGGAGGGGAGGAGAGGAGGAGTGGCGGGGGCGGGCACTCAGATCGGTGAGCCAATAGGATCCACCGCCATGATCCCAGCGGCACCTGCCCCTCTAGACGAGAAATCACGCTGGCTGGGCCAGGCTACTATAACCTTAACCTCAGTAAAATGAATACAAGAATACAAGAACCACTGGCTGGCGAGCGGTCCGCGAAAGAACGGGGGTGTTTTGAGGCGAACGCTCCGGTATCCAGTATCCCTTTAAGACATGATTAGACCCTGGTCTCATGTATGACACTACTCGTTGACAATATCAATAAAGTTACACTAGACTAGATGCACCAGCAAATTGGAGTTTGGAGATCATTGCAATTACCTCTCTCAGAGTCTCTCTGCTATGGGAGAGAGAGAATTACAGATTGTAACTTTAAACATTGGTGAAGAAGTTTTGCAACTCTGTCCAACAATAGAAAATGGTGGCCTCCTAATGGAGACGTATTGAGCAATAATATTGTGTATGGTGGTGCAAATTAACTACCCACACAGTTAAGTCTTTCTTAAACTGGTATGTCATCCATCTAACAAGGACATTAACGCCACACTCAATTTGCAAACGCAGCATTCTGGCCTTGTTTTCCTTCTGGACTTTTCTCACTTTTGGCTCTGTTGGTATTTACAACTTTGTGGGTTAATCAATGACATTTCAGCAGAGCGTGTACATTATGCTGCACTTTGATGCTCTGCATCTCACAGGAGCGCTACAATAATGCATCATGCTTACAGAGCCTAGACAATGAGAAAGTAGAAGAAACGTGAGGAGAAAAGATGCAGACAGGATGGACACAGAACTGGCAGTGTATGTCCAAAAATTCGACCAAAAGGCACAAGCCAGGATGGCGATGACTCCTGGCCTGAACGCAGGCCAAGGAAAGTAATGACAGCAGGTGAGAGACAGAGGGCGAAGACAGAAGGCTGTGGCACGGATAATTAGCTAATAAAGCAGCCAGGACAGCTTTGATTACAGTGAGTAAAGCCACTCAGATTGTGAATTATGCAACTCAATCACACCCAAATACAACTCCCCGCACCCGCATATCACACACTCTCTCTGTTCCATTATACGAGCATATCACACAGGGCTCGACAGTGCGACTAGGTACTTGCATTTGCGACTAAAAATATCACTGTGCGAGTTGTAAAATTAAATTTGTAGCACAGGTGCGACTACAGGATTTGACCATTCAATCGTGATAAAGATAAGTCTCTGTCTACAGCAAGTGCACATTCTATAGTCGTGATTCTATACCTAAATTTATATTTCTGAACGGCGGTGTCGTTCGCCAAAAAGAGAAGAGCTACAAGCTAACAACGTGTCGAGGCTCAATGCGGTGTTCATTTGAAGATCTGTCCCCTTTGCTCCCACCGCCCCTCCCCTCACTGCGTTGCTGCTCCGTGCTCTTCCCTGTCACTGCTTGCTGACTGTCAGCAGCGGAAGACAGAAAATAAGTCAGAGCGAACTCAGCGGGTGCGATGCGAGCAGTGACTCTTTGGCTTAAACAACGATATAGCTCATTTATTTTAAACGATAAGCAACAACTGTTGCAGCCTTCATGAAAGCAGTGACGCACAAATAATTAGGCTTAATAAAACATCCGACCGTAACAAGTCAACTGCCTGACACAGGCATTACCTCTCAAATAAAGAATATATAGCCTATAATCCAGAAAATGTAGGGATTTAGCTTCTCTTCCGATTGAAACTCAGATGTGAAAACACCAAAAAAAGCACCACCGGCCGACCGTAACATGAATGCAACTCTTAAATCAATCAAACCCTTCCGACGAGGCTCTTTCTTGGGGTAGAAAAGTGTGGATGACCGCGGCGCAGGAGCCCAGGAGGTCGGGGGCCTTTTCCCCCGTCCCATGCGTGAAAATTTCGTCACATAGTTGACACACCACTTGTTCTTTGTTCTCCTTGCATGTTCTAAAATGCAACCACACTTTAGATTTATTTTGTGGCGGCATGAGTGCAGGCTGCTGTGTGTGTGTGTGTTGACTTCCTTGTTGTTAGTGAGGGGGAGAGGGGAGGAGGCGTTGCGGTGCTGCGAGGCGCGAGCATGGCTCGCGGACCAAATGGGGCCGTCTCGCGGACCAAAAGCTATGACTATTCGATTCAAAATCGATTCCTGTGCGTATCGATTGGACGTCGATTAATCGATTTTTTTGGGTCAGCCCTACGCTCTTGTCATCATACATCATCAGATATCATGTCATACTGGCCAATCAGAATGCCTGTTGCCTTTGATTGGTTAGCTGATTTGCTCGTTTACATATGACATACATTTTCCCTTCAATGTCAATGGCTTTAATTTATTTCATATTTAGCAGAATTTTGACGTAATTTCTCTGATTGTCAATGGCTCATTTTGAGATGTGTGGGGACAAAGGCTGTATATAGGAGGGGCTAGCGCCCCTTAAAAATACATAATTTTTCATCGTGCTCCTAAAATAATTTGTGTGCTACTAGATTTTTCAACTTAGGCGCACACGTGCTACTTGGAAAAACGCTAAGCGTCGAGCCCTGATATCACACACTCTCTGTTCCAATATACGAGCACCATCCATTATGTGTTTGGAGAGGAGGAATTGCTCGTTCTGCTATGTAAGTCTCTTAGATGTTTTTTTATGATAAATTCAGTTGTCTGAATCTAATAGAGCAGTTTTCAGCTTACACGCCACGTTAGTATCCGTTCTTAGTATCAGTGGCGTAACTGGGCCCCAGTGCAGATATCTTGTGTGGGCCTCCCAAAATATTATTGTGGCATGGGGGGGGGGGGGGGGGGGGGGGACATTTTACCACTTTAATCCCATTTTATACTTTGAAAATAGCCAATCTACAAGCTCACAAACGCGTCCCATTACTGCCCATTTTGAGCTTGTAGATCGGCTATTTTCGAAACATTTTGATAAATCTTCAAAACATTTCCCTAGCAGAAAATATTTTCATATGGGGGTCTGCAGAATGCATGTCAATTTGGGGTTCCTGGACATGAAAATGTTTGAGAACCACTGGTTTAGAGTTCACAACCCAACCCAAACAAACCCACCATACCCACCACATAGCCCCAACCCCACCCGCCATCATCATCTTATATGGGATTGGTGGGGCTATGATAATTTGAATGAACTGGCACACCCCTTCAAGTTAGGAGGATTTGGACTCATCATCATAAGAACATGCTTACGAACAATTCGGCCTACTTAAGAACATTTCATGAATCTGACTGGACTTCTCTTAGGAATTCACCAATGTCATTAGATGCATGGATGAATTTGTCTGAGAAATATCATTTTTTTGCATTCCTTAAAGATTGAATTTCTTATAAGTGCCCACATTAAGAGGCGTGGGACTTAAGATAGATTTTTTTATATAGTTTCTTTTTTAGAAGAGAATGTTTTCTTAATTCTGTGGTGAACCAAGGGTTTGCTTTAGGAGCTTTTTTCTCTTTTGTAGAAGTTATTATTGGGAAGCATTTCTCAAAGACAGGATTAAAAAGCATTAAGAACAACTGGTAAGCTTTCTCCACATCTTGCAGCCCTAAAACACCATCCCATGAAACACACTTTATAGAGTCATGATCGAGCGGGGACGGGCCTTGGTGTGTGTGTGCTGTTGGTCTGTTGTATTTCACTGTAGAGCGTGCATGTGCACATCTTGCTACCGGGGTGGACCGAGGCGAGGGGGCTTTCCAAATCACCCAAACCACTGAATGCTCCTTTAAGGTAAAGTTTGACATAAGAATGGCTTAATTTTAAGTACTAGTATCTCACATCATGACACCAATTCACATAAATTAAGTGTTTGAGGGCATGTAATATTTTATATTTTGTGATTATAAGTCAACTTGGATGATTAGACATCCAAGTGATCAATGAACACTGCATATCAGGAAGTTACTTTTTTTAAATGAATTTGCACATTTTCACAAGTGCAGTGACTCCCATAAATTAATTTTATATAAAAACTTCAACTTGGTAAATCATTGTTGAAAATAGTGTCTAGACCACTGGTTCTTCACATCAGGTCTGGGGACCGGCAGGCGTCCAAATGGACCATTATGGGTCTGTATATCTGAGGGTGTACAAATTATTTTTTATACTCTTTGAGTAAAATTAACACTGAGGATTTCATAGTGTAAATGTGGGTCCAAGAGATAAAAATTGTATCAAATGGGTGGCTGTGGCCTAATGCATATCAAACTGAGGTTCTTCGAAATTAAAAGATTGAGAATTACTGGTCTAGACACCAACTCCCGAGTCACCCTGACAAGCTTGCTTCAATGTGAGGGCTCATCACTAATTAATGTGCTGCATTCACTCCACCAAGGCCCCTTCAGTGGAAAGAAAGAGCAGAAGGTGTAGCCTACTTTTCAAGCCGCATTCTGACAAGCTAAATCCAGATGTCTCATGAGATGGGGTCAAAATCTTTGATTAAGCGAGCAAAATGCAATCGCTTCAGGCTAAGTTGAATTGAAGAGAGTGGAGTGGTGCTTCACCGGTGTGTGTGTGTGTGTGTGTGTGTGTGTGTGTGTGTGTGTGTGTGTGTGTGTGTGTGTGTGTGTGTGTGTGTGTGTGTGTGTGTGTGTGTGTGTGTGTGTGTGTGTGTGTGTGTGTGTGTGTGTGTGTGTGTGCAGTGCGTGCGTGCGTGCGTGGTAAAAGCATGGACATAGTTTAGGTTTGTATTGCTAGTAGAATCTTGGGAGTTGAATTCAATCATAAATCTACTTATGACCCATGTTGTTGATTATTTTCATCATAAAAAAGTATAAGGCTGAATTCCACATCTGCATCTTCAAAACCTCCTGAGATGTGTTTGATTGACTTGACATGTCCTTTTTTGAGAAATACTGTTTGTATTCATTCGACAGGCCGACAGCTGGGAATGGCCATTACAGCCAGGAGAGGGGGTATTCAGCTTGTCACACATGGTCCAAATTTCAAAACTCTCGAACATGCCATCTTGTTCGCTGGTCTCTGCACTAAACAGATAAACAAAGTGGCTGTTAAAAGTTTTCGGATGATTCCGTAAGTAGTACCAAGTACCATTGACATCTTTATTATAGGCACTATAGGCATCAGGCAATTTGATTATTTATGGTGGGCTGTGGACTCATTTTATTGGATCAAAACGGGATTTTATCAAACAGGATTTTACCAAAGTTGGGATTTTACCAAAATTGGGATTTTACCAAAATTGGGATTTTACCTTTTGGGATTTTACCATTTGGGATTTTACCATTTGGAATTACCATTTTGGAATTATCCAGTCATTTGTACCTTCATTCATTCAGTCCATTATGCAATTTCCCGCCAAGCACACATCACCTGTTTTCAACCTTATCTTTTGTTTAATTGGGCCTTTAATTGGTCCATCATTGGTGGGGATTCCAAGCCAATGGAAACTATAGCCTTTCATTAGACCTACACTGTACTTGAAAAGTTAGCTTGCTGAAATAGAAATATTACCATCATGTAGATAGACATGGTACCATCCTAGGACCCACATACTGTATATTGCATGGCGTTAGCCTCATAGCCTAAGCCTAATTCCCCAAGTCATATTTTGGCAAAACTGTGATATCTGCCAACTATCTCCGAACGCTGCTGATTCACCCTACATTATGTGCTTATTGCTTATGTCCTCAGCCTATATCTGCTCAAGACAAAGATGTGATTTAGGTGTGAATCTACTGTAACAATTGCATTCTGAGGACATAGGCAATACCACAGGGTGAACCAGTGTTAGGAGGGTTAGGCAGCCATACTGTAGATAAAGACAGATCTTTTTAGCAAACATTAACAATTATGATTAAAATATATATATATATAAAAATATATATCTTATCTCATAGACACAACTTCATAACAGTTTTGCATGCTTTCTTTTCCTTTCTTTGTGTTGCTCATGCTTTTGCTAGCTAGAATGTGTTATGTTGTTTTGTTCTTATTGAGCATTTGACGACTGCATTTTACTTTTTTAAGGAAAGGATTCCCAATAAACCTACGTATATAGGCTTCCTTCCAGTTTGGCATCAAGTTTGGCACCTCCGTATATATTTAAGAGCTCCTTGCCCCTTAGGACCTAAAGGGTGTTCCTGAGATCCTCACATAAAGCTCTTTTATCTGTTCATAAAACACGGCTAAAAACTAAAGGTGACTGGGCTTTTTCAGTCAGAGCTCAGCCCCCAGGCTGTGAAACGCCCTACCTGAGGATATCAAGTGTGTTAAATCAGGGCCACATTTATATAACTCTTCAAAACACACATGCTTTTAATTATTGATGCTAGTGCTTTTACTTCTTTTTTTCTTCTGTAAGTTTATTGCTAGCTTATTTATCTATTTATCTTCTCTTTATTTGATTAATGTTGCCTTTTATAATTATTTGTAACTTGCTCTTGAAATCTTGCATTTTAATTTGCAATGGACTTCCTGTTTTTAACTATAATATTTTCAGGCCGCAATACGTGGCCTTCAAATCCAGTCCTTATATGTTGATCAGAGCAATGTTCACTGCGTTATGGTCATTTGAAATGTTAAATACTGCTGTAGTGCCCCATATGTGTTCCATTTAGTTTCGTTTTTGTGCAGAGAGAAAAACCCCAGATTCAATCTCATACGTGAAGATGCACTGTAATCCCTGTCCACGTATTTCCATATATGCAACACAATAAAAAGAACATTTCTATCTCATCCATTTGAGAGAGAGAGAGAGAGAGAGAGAGAGAGAGAGACAGACAGAGAGACAGACAGACAGACAGACAGACAGACAGACAGACAGACAGACAGACAGACAGACAGACAGACAGACAGACAGACAGACAGACAGACAGACAGACAGACAGACAGAAATGTATGCGGCTGCTGTCCATGGTTCTGAAGTAACTGTAGCATTGTAGCTGCTGTCCATGGTTCTGAAGTAACTGTCCTGGAAGTAACATGGAAAGTTTGAAGTTGAGTTACATGTGAGACAGACTGACACAGATAATCTGTGCATATATAGACAGATTATATAAACAGATTGGGCAAAAGAAATATAAATAATATTATTCATTAGAAGAATTTCCGGATTGCACTGAAGATTTCCACACTCATTCCAGAGGTCCACGTTGCATATTACTCTCGTAGCAAAAAATAGCCGATCTACTAGGACCTAGGTCCAATACGCGTCGCACTGCAACACGTTTTGAGCTTGTAGATCAACTATTTTTGCAATATTTGAATTGAAATCCTGAATATTTTTTGTTGACTTGATGTTAACTTTATGAACTAAATACAAATACATTGGACATAAAAAAGAGAAAAAACATTTGAATACTAGTCATTGAACTACTATGTATAATTATATATAAACTACTATATATGTATGTCCTACAACTACAGCATGTACTGTATGTTGTGATTTTCACATACTTTGCTCCCTTCAGAGCGCCCTCCTCTGGGAGGGAATGTAATGGATGAGTGTCTGGTGCTGCTGTAAGTAAATCAGTTGCACGGAAGATTAACAGTGTGACTGAGTACTCATGTACACTGGCAGGTACATATACCGTCCTTGTGTGCCTGTGTACATGTATGTACATGTGAGCGCTTGTACATACGCAAGTGCATGATCTGTGTGTGGTCTGTTGACAGGTAGTTAGCAATATTTATTTGTGTGCGTGTGTGCGTGCTCGTTTTTGTGCAGGGTGGGGGGACTGCATCAGTATTTGATTGTGTATTATTTGCTGTTTGATATATTTGTTTGTCCGTTCAGACAATATGTACGAGCATACTGCACACGCATCTGTCACTGCGCAACCGTGTGTGTGTGTGTGTGTGGGGGGGGGGGCACATAAAGCACATAAAGCTTCCCTGATGTGCACTGCATCTCATTGAGCACAGCAGGGCCTGCAGGCTGAGACATTTATGGTCTGCATGCGCACCTCAGCCTGCAGGGCTCAGCCCTGTTTTATGGTACATCTGAGAGAAGTTCACTCAACACAGTAATGGCATGTTAGACGGCTCTGATACAATGGAGTCGCATGTATATGCCCAAGCATGCGTGCGTGTGCACACACACACACACACACACACACACACACACACACACACACACACACACACACACACACACACACACACACACACACACACACACACTGTAAGCCATAGAGAGGAGAAGAGGAAGTATACAATGAAAATGTTCTTTCTTTTTTGTGGTTAACCAAATGAAACACATGAACCCTATAGTATCCCTATTCAGAGGCAAACATTAGGCGTGGCATTGCAACACCTTGTGAGCTTGTATATCTGCTATTTTCAGCATAAACATGTCATAGAGGAGAAATTATATAGAGCTTTAGAGGTTAAGGGGCCGGAGACATGAATTACAGACAGTCGGCCATGGTAAATTTATAGCGGAACAATCTGCAAACATTTTGGCAGTGACAGGTTTCAAGAGAAGACGGAGACAGCAGGCAGAGGAATGGCGTGCGATCAACAGCCCCCACATCAAAGATTAAGTCAGCATCCCCAGGCAGATCACCTGGGACATCAGGGTGTGACGCAAATGTCTGCGTTTAAATATGCATTGAGAGTGCAATAATGATTATGCAAAAACTATAAGACCCTGAGAAGTGCATGGGAGGCACTGTGAGAGGAGCTCACAGCTGGGTCCTTGGATTAATGGCTTTGTGCCACCTTCATCTCACCAAAGCAAATGTTTCACAAGGACCTTTTAATGTAGACCTCATTACATCCCACCAGGGAAATTCAGTTTCACCTTCACCAGCTGATGGCTGCTCAGGCGGCTCCACACTTAGCCAGGGCTTGGATTGGAACTGGGGATGTTCTGTTTCCCGGGCATGACTGAAGTAAAATGAGACACAAGTAGCATGTGCTTAAATTCATGTTTAGAAAATGTTTCAGATGTCAAAAATTTCTGAGATGATAGAATGGTGATGGTCAAAATGACCTCTCAGACATGCTAGTGTTCCTAGGTGTCCCTCAGCGTTAATGCAACAGAGTGTATAAATGGATACAAAATCCAAATGGACATGTATCAATTTGGTTCCATTATACACCCTCTGAGGTACAGACCCATAGGAACTCATGTGGTTCCTCACAATCAATCAATCAATCAATCAATCAATCATTCAGCTGCATGGGATCCCCTGAAATCCCTTAAAGACCCATGGGGGTTCCTGCACCCACCGTGAGAACCAGTGCTGTAGACTAAACCATGTTCCACAATTATACTTTGGCTCAATGTGTCTTGCGCTGGAGGACAGTTTTATAAACGCATCACTATATGGGTGGAGACTGAGCCTTGGACCCGTGGACACAGGGTTGTGTCATGTCATTCCACATTGTAGCTTGCTGAAAAGGCTTTGTGAGAACTCGGTGGAACAAATGCCACCGGAGTGCTCAGTCCACTGCCCAATTATTGACACTGCCCATCCTCTCTTTGGCTCTATACGCACCATAGCCCCCAGTATCTGAACTGTGAGCCCACCATGAGCAGTGAGCAATGTCGAGAAGTCAGTCGGACGAACCGCATCCTGACACACCATTTCCAGGGGGCTGGATTCAGTAAAATAATTATTCAGAGCTGGACCAGAATGATTTATAGTGCGGTACTATGTTGGTGCATCACAGACCTTCTCTTCCCCACACAGTGCCTTGAAGTGACTATGTTAACCACTTTCAAGCTGGCGTCCCTCTTTTGGGCAAGTCATTAATATAATAATTCATTTTGTACAGATTAATCAGATTTTGTGATATGCTGAGAGCATCTCATACGTCATAGACAACATGTTGTCTTGTCTGCAACCATACAGGTATCGTCCCTATTTCGGGCATGTCATGTCGTGTTGCGATACGACATGTGTACTTGCCGATCTGCAATTCTTTGCTAATTTAGAAATAGGATTTAGGGCTACTGTATGTGACCACCAATGTTTTTCTGAAATTACGCCTAGGCAGGCATGCAACTTTTACTCCAACATCTTCTTAAGGGGTCTATACTCCTGCATATAGACCCTCCCCACACACCAAAAGAATATACCAGAATTGTCTCCCTCCATATTGTGGATTCCCTGCACACATATCGAACAGAGGCACTGAACCAGAGACCCAATATGTGAAGCCTTGTCTTCTCAGTCAACGTGAGTCACAGAGATCTCATTTTGAGCGGTAACCTTTATCACAGTAACGGGAAGCCCCTGACATGCGTTCTGTCACAGACCAGTCGTAAATCACGCACGACTGCTGTCTCACACTGCTGGGGGCACTAATCTGCTCTGATGGTGCCATGGGGGCGGGGCTGTTGGGCTTTACCAGAGTGAACACATAAATTGAATACGACTCCCATGGGTGACCACAAAACAAGACAAACAATCTTAAGTCTAAAAATTGATCTAAAATCCTCAGTGGGTTTTTATTTTTATGTTTGCACTGTACTCAACCAACCTTTATCTCTTTAGGCCCTAAAGAGATAAAGGCACCTAAAGTTTAGGGCAGTAGTGCGTGCATGCGTAATTGGGGCCCAGTGTACCCACAAGAGAAATATAGACATGTTGTCTGGCCATCACAACAATATTTAAAATAAAAAATAAAATAATATTTGCAGAGTCAAGTTTACGATTCAGATTGGGGTTAGGGTTACGATATTTAGAGGTTAGGTATAGAGGTTAGGGTTAGGTTTAAAAATGTAGAGGTTAAGAATAAAGGTTAGGGTTCGAGCACGAAGCGTTGTGAGCTTGTAGATCTGCTATTTTTGGCATCAGGGTATAGCGTTATTGCGTTAATATAATAATGGTTTGTCCTCACAAAAGGCTAGTAAACGTGCGTGCGTGTGCGTGCACATGTGTGTGTATGTATATGCATGCACGCCATTTTGTGCCATATACCTACAAATTGCAGGTATGGCAGTTGAGACGGATTGCTGAGGACAGCCATTCACTCGTGAAGCCTCCTCTGCAGTGACAGTGAATAAAAGCCAAAGAGGAGGATCATCAACGCATCCCAGGGGAATGTGAGTCACAGACCGATGACCAATAATCCATTCATTGAAACGAGGCCATGCGGTTTGGAAAGAGCAAATCAGCGCAGCCGGTTCAGAGGTGGGGCACGCACGTCATACAGCTGTGGATTTACCATCGTAGCATCTGGTGAAGGAATAGCAGGCGGTCTACCCCCCACACCCACACACACACACGCTCTCTTTTCTATTAGCAGTGACTTTAACAGTCCATGATACATGACTAGTCTAGCGATCTGCGTGTCAGCCATAGTGCTGGGCAATAAAATGTATATTGATCGATATATATATATATATATATATATATATATATATTATATATCAATGAAACAACATGAAATGATTCTAATATGTTTTGCAAATTGCAAACATACAAGCTCAACCAATGCAACATTGCAACGATCCCGAGAAGGATAGTCTCCACTACGATGTATACTGTAGAATAATAAACGTGTTGATATCTGCTATTTTCACTTTAAAAAAAGTTACGTTCATTAATCATAATAGAGTCAATAGTTTCAGTTTTAAAGAATGGTGATATATTGATTTGAAGTCATATCACCCAAACCTAGTCAGCCACAACATACAGTGAATGCACCAGTGTGTACCATTAACACAAATCTACATAAAACATGATTGAGCCTCGTGGGGACAATCAGCACTAACCTATTTACTCATAAACATTGTACTGTAAGATGCATGCTTGGTGACCCCATGGTGAAAGCTGTCCTCTGGGACAAATAGGCCAAACACAAACTGAAGCTTACAGCTTATACTGTATGTATTGTAATGCAGCACACGTGACTTCAATAACAAGGCAAGCCAGAGCTGCAGTACCCTCTGGAGGCCATATGGACCGACAGATTGACAAACTAATTATGACAGATTCACTCTCAAAAAAAAAAGTGCCGTCGCTACCTATACGCACAGTACGCGCTGCGAGTAAGGCAACGCGCCGAGGGGGGCAACAAAATGTGCCAAAAAGTGTCAAGCCGACCCTCAAAATAACCATTTTCTCTGAGGCTCCGCCATGTAATGACGAGCGGCCGTGTGTGCGTCCTCGCAAACAGCGAAAATAGTTGATCTGCATGAGGAATAGCAGCGCTCTCGTCGGGAGGGGGGCAGCACAAATATAAGTAGGGCAACCAAATGGTCAGCTACGGCCCTGCTCTCAAATGACATCAGGGCCTCACAGGTCAAGCCATCCAGGATCCTGGTGAATCATGACCAAAAAAAACTTTGATTCTGTGAAAAAGAAAAACGCTAAACAAAGGGTGTTTATTAAAGATAGCATATCACAAAATGTAATATTTGTCAAAGATTTTATGGTCACAAATCACGACCCTTCATCAGGACCCTGGATGGCTTGACTCTAGGCTTAAAATAATATATTATTTTTTGGAAATATGGGAAAAATGAATATCCCTTTTTTGAGGGGTAATCACAAAATGGAGCCACGCTATTAGCTTAAACATTCTGTTGGTCTCCTTTAAAGTTTTGTTTTAACTGTAGGCCTGTCTTTTTCTCTAGGTGTAATGATCAATAGGCTACATGGTGCAAAGTTACTCAAACACTATTCTGTAGTAGCAAGCCATATTCTGTGTACTATTTTTATGTCTCAAGGGAAGTTGACATGCAGTGACATTGTATCATGTTGTCTGTGTGTCATCACAGCAGCACTATGAAATTCTCATTGATGTCCTCAGTTTATTTTATTCCTGTTGCTTTTAGGATATACCTGGAAACACTATAGAGCACCGAAGTCTGATGTCAATATCGGTAGAAGTCCACGGCTTCATGTACCTTTTATTTGTATTATAATCCCCATAGGGGGATCTTAGATCGCCTCATATAAGAACTGTGATTGAAAACTAAGCAAATGATCCCGGCCGTTTCACTCATATGGATCAACTGAGAAAACGTTAATGTTACTGCTGCTGAATTATTTACATCTTCGCTATAGAAACAGACTGTATCAAATATGAGTGACTGACTGTAATAAACGATACAGAGACAACTCCCTGACAATATCGCCGGGGCAGTTTGGTTACTTTTGGACCACAATGCTTATATGAGACGATTTTAAGATGACCTCATGTTATTCTCCATAGAGAAAAACGAACCAGGGGATGAGCGAGTGACGTCAGGACTTCGGCACAATTTGTTTATAGCAAAGAATAGCCAATCAGGAGTCAGCAGGAGCCAGTGAGCCAGTAGCCTGGCCTAGCTCTAATGCGTTTCATTTAGAGCTATGTTACTCTCAACTTCCGCCGCTCGCATGAATGCAGACCAGCCTCTCCTCTTTAGTGTAAATAAAAACAACGTTTTTGCTACTCACCAAAACAAAGGCGGGTTGTGTCATTAGAAAGCCTACTTTCCTTAGTGGACGCACTCTGAGCCAAAAAGTACAGTTTATACGTGTGGTGGGGGGCTCAGAGTGCATCCACTAAGGAAAGTAGGCTTTCTAATAACACAAACCGCCTTTGTTTTGGTCAGTAGCAAAAACGTTCTTTTTATTTACGCATTCATGCGAGCAGCGGAAGTTGAGAGTAACATAGTTCTAAATGCAACGCATTAGAGCTATGGATCAGAGCTAAGCCTGGCCCAGCCAGCGTATTTCTGGTATAGAGGTGCAGGTGCTGCCAGGTTCACGGCGGTGGATCCTATTGGTTCACTGATCTGAGCGCCCGCCCCGTCCCCCTCCCACCCTCCTCTCCCCGGTAGGAAACAGCAGAGAACAGTGACACCATGTTTTGGAGAGACGCCCCTCTGCACTGTTCACTCCCACTCCTAGGAAATGTGGCTCGTTTGCCATGCAGGCTTTTCTTTTTATTGTGAAAACACTTGCGGTCTCCAAGGCTAGTGAGCCAGTATTATTAGTTTTTTGCAGTTTTTGAAAAAGAAAAGAAAAAGAAAAAGAAAATGTCTGGAATAGTGCTGCCAAGTTTAAAGTGGTTAATTAAATTGTAATCCGAGAGATGACCAATCTGTCAGGTGACTGTCTCCAGGTGTGTAGTTATTTGTGGGCAGAGGATGAGGGGGGGTGGGGATTAACCTGCTTTCTCCTTTCACTTATTCCCTGTGCTTTGTTCATACATCGTGCAGAGCTCTCTAATCCCCTCCATGCTCATGCCATCTGTACAATATAATCTCAACCACTACCAGCCTGTACCGGCCCACGACTGTCCCATGACTCACCTCTCCTCCTACAGTACACCTCTCTCTCTCTCTCTCTCTCTCTCTCTAGCAAACGTGGATGTGGAACAAAACAATATACAATTAAATGGGAATAAAGAAATGTGTTGCATTGCAACTTTATAGAAAATGATATCTTGCAAAACCATAAGAATTGTGCATTTTCTGTCAGAAATGGTTACATCCACATAGAAAAGTTTAGCTTGGGATAAACTTGGGATTAAACCTTTGGGGCAAATTATGCAAATGCATATAAAAAGGAGAAAAAAAAGGTAGTTGCACTGTTTGTGTGTGTCTCTCTCGCTCTCTCTCTCTCTCTCTCTCTCTCTCTTTGTCTTGCATCAGTTGGCAAGGAGGTAGACTGCAGCAGAGCAGGTGGATATGTTTGGAAACGGCCACGGCCCCCCAATGTGCTCGCTGTGTTCACACGCTGGTGCTTATGAGCACCAGCTGGCCTAAAAGTGTAGCCTGATCCTGGACCAGATTGTGGGTGGTGAACCCACGGAGCCAGGAAGATGTCCAGAGACATAGGCTGCGTTCTTAACAAGACAAGAGCGTGGGTTGTATAGGTAAATGTCACACCTTCTGAGAGGAACACTGTGGGGGCACTCCGCCAGCTATACTTCATTATTTCCAGCCGAGTTTCTAATTAAAGAAACGACTGTACCAACGTTATAGATCATATGATGACCTATAGCAGCCGTTCCCAACCTGTGGGCTGGGGCCTACTGGTGGGCCAAGAGGTAAGTGGACCCTGATCCGGAAAAGTAACAGGCCCACAGAATAGAGCCAGGAGTACAGTAGGTTGGCCACAGGCTGGATGAAGGATGTTTGTTAATAAACTTGGACTGAGTGGGGTTTATCTGGGTGGCACAGTGGGTCCTGCCTGCAACTGTGGAAACTGGGGTTTGACGATGCTCTGAAGAACACATTTGCCTCCTTTTTTCTGGGGAAGCAGGGTGGGGAGCATATAGAATTAAAAAGGTAAACACCTCCTTCGGCTCTGGGGCGTGTGTCTCTCCTGAAGGCAAATCTTTCCAAAGATTCCTTGCGAAGCATAGCGGAAGCGCGTCACAGAAGTTCGGTTATGAGTTTTCCTCCAGACAGAAACAGATTTTCTTTTACTATATAGAGAATGAGCTGCACTTGATCTGCTGTCCTGTCCATTCAGCCTTTGTGTCACACGTCACACAGGGATGCAGGCATGGCAGCTGATTGCTTTTGAAGCAGCTTTGAGAACCATCAGTGATGTTGCCACGTCACCAGCCCTGATACATGTGCAGTCCAGGGGCCCTGAAGCTCTCTGCTGATCCATGAATAAATCACTCTGCTCTGCCGCGATCTGACATACATGTAATCAGATCCACTCAATACCTATCTACCTGCCTACCCACCTACCGCTTCTTTGAGCTGGAGGCAAAGAGCGAGGATGGCAAAAGGGAATAGGGCTGGGGAAAAAGTGTGGATAAAAAGACAGATTGCCGCGGGGCTGAAGTGTCCAAGGTGGGATTGTCACAAATGTGTGGAGGAGGACATGTGACACTTTGATTGTAACTTAGCCTGACATCAGCTTGTCCACTCTGTTGTCTGTCTCCCATGTGCTCATCAGATCAGCATAAAGGCTACTACACTCATGCCTAACTCATGCAACATCATCCAATGATGTTGCGCCCTGAAAGTATCAGATATACAAACTCACAACACGTTGCAGAAGCAATGTGCTTTGAGCATGTACAGTATATCTGCTTTTTCCTGTGTGCAATATCTTTAAGCAGAGATCCCCCAGATTACCCCTATTGTGATGGCATTCGCTGCATGTGATCACCACACACACACACACACACACACACACACACACACACACACACACACACACACACACACACACACACACAGTTTGATTATGGCTGGAGGGCTGGATGGGGTTTCGAATAGCAATATTGTCAGGTGACAAACCCTGTCAGCTCTTCAAACACACATACATCATCTCCCGGAGAATGTCAAATTAGCACTGAGCTAAACACGTGGCTGGCAGGCAGCTGCCAAGGAGCGGGCAGGGAAAAGATTGAGGTCATGATTGCTTAATTGCTTTGCATTGGCTTATGTTTCTGATACAGGAGAGGAAGGTACAAAATGGAGATATGAGTCGAAGCGGCGTAATCAGCAGTTAAAGTTTGCCGCAAAGTTCAGAAAAATAGTGGGCTTTGACATTAATATTTGTGATGTGATTAGAGTTGTTGTGCTTTGCTGCTCATACCCCCTCCTGGTGCTGTTAAAGGAAATATGAGCCAATGACTTTATGCAAGGAAGGAACAATATTTTCATAGGAACTAGACGGTTGTGAGGGAAAATTTGAATTTGTATTGGATTACAAAATTTGATTATCCACCTTTCCTGTAGCACTTTAGCCGGATACATTATGCTAACGTACACCTGCAAAAACATCGCTCTACTGTTTAGCTAATTAAGTTTCTCCATCAGGTGGTAAAATAGTCTGGTTTCTGTCCAAATAAGGCCATCTGTTTGGAGAAACTCGATGGTCTCAGTTTCTCTAACGATGCAGAAGGTTTTTATTTTATTTTAACAGCATTATTGATCCCAGTGCCCCAACCCAAACAGAGGCGCCTGAGTGGGGGGACTTTAATTTAACCCACAGAGCCTTTCTCAAACCAGTTTCTTTTTCGAGCTTTCCAAAACAGTTAAACACGTTATTCTCAGATAGCCGAGAGGCTTTGAACATAGGCCGCCAAAGAGTGTGGTACGTATCGTTGAGCTGGTCTGTGCTTCACAAAGAACAAGGAAAATATACAATACAATATTGATATACCATATGTATACACTTCATGCTATTACACTGACTGCCTGAGGGGCTCCTCCTATTTGTATACATGCATAATTCCCTATATGAAATTATGAATGCTTTTGTCAAAGGGCCGTTCTATAATTTAGATGTAATTGTATTGTTTGATTTCCTTGTTGCTGTTCTGTTGTTTTGATTATGTTTTCTTCATTTGTATGCAATGGACTTTGCTTTAACTAAAGTTCTTTAGTAGTAGTAGAAGAAATAGTAGCACTAGTAGTTGTAATTGTGACCGAAGGTCGCAGTTAACTATGGAATTGTGTATTTCCTGTCCGTCAGTGTATCACTCAAATGGAAAAGACCATAGTGCTCAGGTCTCGTGACATCACGTGACATCATCAGTGATGAAGATGCCTGATTCTTTTTGGGGGCAAGGTCTCTGCCTCAGATGTTGTTGTTGTTGTTGTGGTAGTGTAGTAAACTGAAGGTTATGCAATCACCGTAGTTATTTATTCAGCAATTTGCGAAGAATACGCATTAGAGGGCATCTCTGATGATCTATTTATACAGAAAAAAACGTTTTATACACTCACAAGACCCCTTTAAGGTCCCCTTTAACTTCTCTACATGTGTAGTTGTGTACTATTTCCAAGACCAATGTGACTACAGGTTTGCTTTAAGGCTTTGCCTACTAGCAAACACTAGCAAGAAGGAACAATAGCTTCCAATAGCAACAATAACAATAGTAAGGGAACTTCATGTCAAACGTTTGATTTAGAGCTGTCACTATTATGCATCATTCCCACAGTATACTGTGGGGTCTCGCTAGCGACACCCCGCGATGGTAAGTGCGTTGCCAGGGCAACCAGACACGCTGTCAGACAGAAGACGCCTCGGACCGTTAGGCCCGCCCTCGGCCGCGTAGTAGGGAATGTATACGTGCCAAATCTCCTCCTCCGCCAGATTGAGATGATGGAACGACCACACCCAAATCAGCAAGCCACACCCGTCATATAAAAAGGAAGATTCAGTCTGCGTCTGACAGCGGCTGGTTCACGCTCACGGAGGCACGCACAGCAAACCGTCGGGGGGTAAGAAGACACACACACTTCCACCAAACACCCCTTCATGTGTATAACCCTGCATGTCTTAACTGTCACTCTCCTCCCACCACAGGCTTTTAGGAACGGTCCAGGAAATGTCCGAGGGACAGAGACTATCTGACTGTATGAATAAAATATAGGAACAGGAGTTCCAGTTCCCACGTATCGCGCTGCGGGAGGGGGGCAGCCCTGCCACAACGACGAAGACGCGGAAACTACAAATAATAAGGTCGGAAAGAAACCTATAATTCTGAGACATTGCATTGAGCCCTGTCTGGCAAACAGGCGCTCATTATATACGCCGGATCGGCTGAACGGCTTGTGCTCTCTCGGAGCTGAACCCCCGCTATGGGAGAAGACCCGCTACAGTTAAAGATAAAGACCGATGACGTCACGAAGCAAGGCATCGCCGTCACCCCTTATCGTTTATTAAAAACCAAAGCCCTCCAGTGAGGAGCGAGCTATCAGAGACTGTACAAACCTGAGTTGAAATCTAATCTTCTGTTCTCATCCCTCTCCAGGCTGTGGAAGACGCCTGTGAAACAAATACTGTATGGAATATAATTTGTCCGGAACCTATGTGGGGTTTCTCCTGCCTGCTGTATGATTTACTACTAAACAAATAAAAATATGTTTGAAACTGCTGCAATCCCCTGTTCCGCCTGTTCATTGGTCACAGACCTGCCACAATACCATATAGTTGGGTCGACTCGTTTACGGCAGTTGCGTGACCGCGGAGAGCAAACGTCCATTTCTCAATGGATTTGTCATCTACCGTAGGAGGGTTATTAACACTTTCGCCCTCTGCTGTTCATTTGAAATGGCCGCAGGCAGCCAGCTATATCCCCTATATAGGCGCCATTCTATTACCGGCAATACAGCCCAATACAACGAGAGGAGGGGCAAAAACGTTTTCGAGCTGCAGCCGACATGTGTTAGGTTTCACAACAAGCGGTAACATGTCTGGCGCGATGCGATCAGAAATCACTATTTACATCTGAACGTCGGGTGGTTTGGACTAAAACAACAACTTTGGAGTATTTTTCGGAGGAAACAAGCAACAAAGAAACGACAATAATGGAAATTCATTCTGCTTTCAGTTGAATGTGAAGGGTCAAACTTGGGGGTTTTCATGATTCTGAATCCATTCCAAGCATTAGTTTTGGACAAAAACACTCCTTGGGCTAAAAATGGCCATAGTCACTTGCCCAAATGTGCTCAAATGTGCTCAAAATATGTGCTGACCTCATCACATTTGTGATGACGGCTATGTCTGTTTTTAGCCCAAGGAGTGTTTTTGTGCAAAACTAATGCTTGGAATGGATTCAGAATAATGAAAACCCCTATAGTTTGACACATCACATTGAACTGAAAGCAGAATGAAATTTAGATATTTTTGCCTCAGGTTTTTGATGGTGGCCCATATGGATTTGGGGCTCTCATGAATTTTCCCAGCATTTTTGCGATTTACAGGGGGGCTCAATTTGTACAATAACCCTCCTATAGATGACAAATCCATTGAGAAACTGACCCTTGCTCTCCGCGGTCACGGAACTGCCGTAAACGACCCAACTAATACCCCTATGGGTACATTTTATGTCACAGCTGCACAAACAGGATGCAAACAAAACGTCTGGGGGACATGGCGGCCTGGCAGCAAAACGCCTTATCCTACCTGATTCTTTCAACGTGTATAGACACAGTAATTGCCTCAGGCAGCACTTTCTTCCATGTCGAGGTCAATGGTGTGAGTCTACCTATTCACTTGCTTTTAGTCCTGCACTCAATCAAGTTTCCCCGGCCTGAGTTGAGCCAACTACAGACCCCTTTTATAGAAGCATCTGTCAGAGCCTTATACCTATGATACCATCTTGTTAGAGAGACTAGGTTTTTTCCTGCTTTACATCCTAGAACTGCGGTTTCACTCAAAGCATCAATGTCTTATGCACAGGCTGGGTATATTCTCTGTGTCCTAGTGTTCTATGCTTTATACAGTAACAGTACGGTCTACAGTATAATCGTGTCACTGTTGGGCTAAAGCTTGCACTGTATGCCAAAAGCTTTTCAGACACACTGTGAGCATCTAAGTCGACTAATTTGTATACGTTAGCTACTGTCATACGGAAAAGTATTCAAAGAAAAAAGTATAAAAGAGTATGAAATATGGAGATATATCATTCCACGTGCAGTCACTTTCATAAGTCTTCATCCCTGGTTAGTGCTGCTTTGCTTGCCATTGTATTCCTTTCCCTGCTATACATTAAATGTGTCCGTTGCATTATGCATGGGGGGGGGGGGTGGCCATTACAGCGTGGCTGCCTGCTCTCAGTGCTTATTGGATCGTTCATAAGGTTGCCCTAGACTGTGATGGCTTTTCCCCCTTTCAGCCAATGAGCCAGTGAGCCATGCCATCGGTAAATAACTCAAGCCCACGGCCTGTGTTCCCAGTCCTGCTGCACTGCGGCCTCGTTTCACAATTACCATTAATGACTCTTTCAACCCGCCGGGCCATTACTCATATGGGCCGAGCTGCGGTCTCCGTTTCAGCTATATGAGCTGTGGCATTACAGCACGCTGACGCTGATTGCCTCTGTTGCGTACAGCTATCACACAAACAAGGAGGGACGGCAGAGCTGTTGCGTGTTATACAATAGTGGTTCTCAAACATTTTTGAGTTCAATTAAGGACTCCTATAAATCTGAGTGTACAAATGTAACCAAATGGACATGTAAGGAAGGGTCCATCCATTTGGTTCCATTTGGTCACTCTCAGAGTTGCAGACCTGCTAGGGTCTAAATGGAACCCCCTCAAGCAACCCTGAGGGTCCCTGGACCCCACTATGAGAACCACTGTTTTAAACCCAGGCTGCCGCCATGCAGGGCATTATCTGAGACTCTGTTTCATGTGAAATATTTACACTGAATACAATTAACGAGTTTCATTCCATTATGAGACATCCACCATTTCCAAAATGTGACAGGCATTCTCACAATATGATTGAGGGTGCAAAATACTTTTAATTCTGTGTATATAAATGAATGATCAAGAATTATTTTCATGTCTCCAGCTTGAGCATAACACAGCGACAAGGATTCTCTTCTGGTATACGAACAAAACCTTATTACTCCAATTCCAGAATCTCTGGCTTGTCCGAAATTCTGTTAAGAAAAACAATTATTGATTTATTTATTTTCAGATTTTGTGACAGTGAGTGTGATAATTACTGGTAAACGCATACCATTTAGCCACATACAATACTTGTCATGAGTCAGCAGTCTTGTTCCAGAGAGTGTGTGGGGATCGTTATTTTATCCTGTGTGCATCGACAGGCGTGTAAAGTGTGACTCACACATAAGCTCTAGCTCTAGTCTAATTAGTTTGAGTCATTGCATTACTGCTTATCACCCACACCACCATTCACCTGCAAAATTGGAATATAACTCTTAACTTGATTGGATATCATGTAGGATGATTTTAAAGGATGTGATTTTCTTCTCTCATTATTCTTTCAACTTTTCTATCTGATAAAAATGTGGCGATTCAGGCAGTATTCTATTTTTATAGAAGTAAAAGGGCAAAAAGGGTGAGAAAAAAAGAACTTGTTATTGAACCATGCTTATGTCTTGCAGTTTAGTGGTCCATCTCTTATCTAATACCTACAGTACTTCCACCAAAATGTTCAGTACATGGTTTCTGTGTCTGCAAGATGCTCATTAACCCTCTAAGACCCGCATTAATTTCTACTTGCAAAAAATTGATTTCAACCTTACTACTACTTTGTACTACTAGGACTAAGACTAAAAAAATAATAAAAAATAAAGTTTGATGAAAGATTTATAATAATTATATAATAAATTAATACATTCATAATTTACATTTGAGGATATCTTTCACAATAATGAATAAAACATGTTCTAGACATTCTAATGATCACAAAAAAACATATATTACAATTATTTTGCTTATTAGGGTTAAAGGTCAAAAGTCATAGGTTAAACAATGTTCAAAATTGCACAGAGTCCAGAAACGTTTAATTTGTGTGAATTTCAGCCTCTGTGGGCGGTATTTATATGCAAATATCATGACCAATGGCATTGAAATGGCATTGCAATGAACATCACTGATGACGTTTAGGTGAAAAAAGAACAGAAAAAAATAATAATTAATTAATTAATTAATTAAAATATAACTTGTTGCTATAAAGCAACGCTGGGTCTAGAGGGTTAAGGCTGTGTTTCCACTGGCTTTGCAAGAATTTCACACTGACCATGAAGTCAGGATCCAGCAACACTATATTCCTCGGTTGGAGTTGGTCTGCAGCCCTGTCCGAACATCTCCTGATACACTTTCAGTCCAAAGTGCGTCTGACATGGTCTTTCATGAGAAATGCGTGGCCAAGAAATTATTCCGTTCCATCTGCTCCAGTAAATCAGGACAAAATCATCCTCCAAAGCATGCACATTTTTATGTGTGAATGCGGTTTGAATACCAAATGCGTTCCATTTAATGTGCAGAAGCAAGACGACGTAGGTCCAATATATTTGTGTGCAATTTATTTTGCTCTGATTGCAATTTAGCCCCAAAGCTATACAAGCCAGGAATCTGAGATTGACTTGGAGCTAAGCCAGCTACCAGTGTATTCTTTGCACAGTGTTACACAGTAAAAAAACAACAACAACAACAGCATAAATCAAAAGAATAATAATTACATTCTGAGAGTGAAATGAACACTCTCAGAGGAAAATTAACACTGGATTTCACTGTGTGCGATAGGAGAGTGAACATCTAAAAGTGATTCCATTGGCACAGCATCTGAGCATGCTGACAAGTCATAATGAAGTTAAAACTCTCATATCCCAAGGATCTCTTCGAACTCAACTATCCCTCATGCATGTGCACGCGAGCGCACACTCACTGAAACACACACAAATGCAATGCATGCACGCGCACGTATTACTGTACACACAAACTCCGACAGGTAGATGCAGTGTTTGGATTGGTTTTCCATGCTGCAGGCTCTGCATGTATAGTAGCACCTCGGAGCACTGTCGCGGCTTTTGATTGGCAGATTGCTAAACCCACGGAGAGAGCTCAGGAAATTGTTTACATCCTCTGGCTCTCCCATCCAGGAAGAGGCCTTATTGATCTATATGAAACATCACACCTTTGGGGGGTGCGCCATTTTAAAGGGGTATTGATATTTATTGGTACCATTAGTAGAGATAACAGGCAAATGTTGATCAAAATAACAACTCTCTAAATGTGTAGACTTCTTGTAGATTAAGTAATGCAGATGTTAACTTAAAACTCTCGAGAGCATAAAATGACCTGGGAGGGTCGATATGGTTTCATTTTATGCTATCAAGAGTTAAACATCTGTAAAGGTCCATTTGGTTACCAACTCACCATCATTTAACTGGGGACCACCTGGAACCCCCTCAAGGACCATTGGTTAAAAACCGCTGGTCTAAGTAAGGAATGCCAAAGCGTGGGGTTAGCCTCACCTCGCCTACAGCACTGGGTGACGTGAGGTCAGCATAAAGAATGTGTCCCCGTCAAAGCACTAGCTGATGCCTTTAGTAATTTAACATGCTGTCAGCCTGTGCAGAGGGCGGTTACATCATCTCTGCTGGGTGTAGAAGGATGTACTTTACTTTAGTCTATGAAGGCACTGCACGGGAAGACAGCTGACTCGTCCATGCACACAATTCCCATCAAATTAGTTTGTTTTATTAACGGCCGTGTTTTGAGCCTTGAATTGATTTTAACATGTCACTTTCACCAATCTATAAAACTTTTTTTTTGTCTGAGAAGTTGTGGTTACAGTAGCCCCAGAACGGTACTTCGGATCAAACATAAAATAATGTAATGCTCATCCTCCTGCATTTAACCGTCCTAATTATTAGGAGCAGTTCTAAGCGCCGAGGCAGCAGTTTGGGGCTATAAGTGTCTGGTTCAGGGACACTTTGACCCATAGACAGGGTGGACAACCAGGGGCGAGCCAGTGATTTTCTCATTACTGCTCGGCCTCTCAACCCACTCAGCTACTGCTGCACCATATGCACTCTGCTCTACATTCCCATGACTAACTGCACTTAGTCTTCTTACTTTGAAGTTGTGTTCTTGTTATCGGTAAACCTGCCATCATACTGTACCATCACGCGTCATCATATACTATAGTATATTAGCTCATTATTTCTTTGCATTCACTGTATTGAACATACAGTAGCATTTTTCAAATGTGTTGGATTTTATGCCATCCTAAGGCTGTGATGATTTTCAAGGCTCGCTATGGTTATTGAATGTGTTTAGTTTTTGTATTGTTTTGTCCATGTATGTATAGGCATGTGTGTGCAGTAGGCCTATAAATGATTTGATATGATATGATACATGTAACGACTGTGACATAATTATGTTGGGACCACCTCAAACGTTGTTATCCTAATAATCTTAATCTATTAAATATATACTGTACCATGCAAAGATAATAAGCCATGTTCTTTCTGCATGTCTAATCAAAGATGTACAGAATCGTGGGACTTTTCGTATATTTTAAAAGCATGTTAACATTTGTGTGTCCAGCATCATCTGTGTGATGGGAATTGCCTATAGCCTGGCACAACAAATGGTTAGCTGTCCATGACATTCATTTTGGTTGTTCACCTCAATTATTTTAGGGCTGAGGACACTGTCAGTCTATAATGGGGCAAAGTGTATGAGTCCGAGTGCTTTGATTCTCTGCTGTAAACAGAGAGGATCTCTAAATGTTGGAGTGGCTTTTAACCACTTAAACCGTATATTGACCAGGGTCTCCCAAGGGTCTATCCCTGGCAGCCTCGTTCTTTTCATCTACACCAATCCCTTCACCAAAAATATAGATCTTGTAGATTCTCTTTTTTCCGCTGAATGTTCATGTGGTTAAAAGTTCTCTCACTATACCTTCATGTTGACAGGTACTGTAAATGCTACTAACTCTGTTGCTACAGTGGAGCTTCATGTTTAGGCAAATTTACTTGTACTAGAATTCCAAATCCAGTCCTATATCGTGCTGATCAGAGCAATGGTCACCAAGTTATGGCCATTTTAAGGTGGTTAATGAACACTGCTGTAGCGCCATATATGTGTTCCATTTTTTGAGCAGACCCCTGAATAGTGTTTATGCCAATTGCTGATTGGATCAACAGTATGCCGTGGCTATTCTGATGGCAGTCCCCTGAACAATGTTAGTGCTAAGTTTGGTGCTGTCCATGGTCCTGAAGTAACTGTCATTGCTGTCCAGGGGGCCTGTCGCCCCTGGGGATCACATGTGGCCCCTGCTGTAACTATTCTGCATGGTAGACCCCTGAACAGTGTTTGTGCCAAGTTACTTGCGTATTGGAGCAACGGTGCACCTGTGGCACCCATGGGCCACTGATGGGGACCTTGGGTGCCACACATGAGTCCCTGGTGTCGCTATTATGATGGCAGCCTGATGATCAGTGGTCAACCCCACCCTCTAGCCTAGAGTCTAGGCAATTGTAATATAGTAGGATAGAGCCGTGGATCGTTAAATTACTAGCCGTCTATTTTTTGCTAGCTAATCAAACAATTAAGAATGTTTAGGTTCAGCATCAACTGCTGTGGGATTTTCATTTAAATTTTATTTTTTTAAATTTATAATTTCAATGTCAATGATATACTGTATATGGAACTTCGAAGCTTCAAACTATTCAGTACAGCCCTAAAATAATGAGCAGTACATATACATAATGTCCGTCTGTACGTCCGTCTGTCCCTCCGTCCGTCCCTCCGTCTGAGCTACAGTGGATTACAGAGTCGGCTGCCTTTGAGGTGTCAAAGGTCAGAGACCGTCAGACCCAGTTAATTCCCAGGCCATAGGCTGTTAATTGGGCTGGTAGCCTATCGATCTGACCCTAGCTTAAAGAGAGCAGACTTGTTTGCAATCTGCTTGTCAGTCTTGCATTTGACTGCTCTAATACGTCACTATTGTGTATTACTGTGTCACAGCGACGGTGCTTGCTGCTGCTGGCCACGCCATATGCTTTCCCTCACTGTGGCAACACAGGGAGATGAGGCCCAGGAGAAGAATACCAAGCATTTTGCAAGTGAGTATGTCTTTAGAACAGTGGCTGTCAGCTTGCCAAGGAGGGACTGGTGAAATTGCAAAGAAATTAGATTCAGTTAAAATGAGAATTGAGCCGTATTTTTAAATTCCAATTGCCTGGAACAAATAGGATGTATCTAATAGGATTTGTCACGCTATTGGCTATTGTCACTCGTTTTGGTTGAACTTTCTGTTAAACCGTCTTCATGGTTCCGTTATATTGATAGGCCTCATGTTAAAGTTCCAATGCTTGAAAACTAGACTTTTTAAACGTACAAGTTTAACAGAGCAACTTGCAATTAGTAAGTTTCCCCAGTCTTACTTATTTTTCACACTATCAAAAAATTCTAAAATTCAGAGAACTTTAGAGAAGGCATGTACCTGAACAACTATTATTCACAAAATAAGGCCTATAGCGACATGTACATACTATACCGTATGAAACAGAAGACTCTCTGCTTTCATAAGAAAAAAACTAATACTGTAATAATAAAAATCACACCCCTGTGAAGTGAGCAGTGCAATGTTGTGAAGTGAGAAGTGCAACATTGCACTGCTCACTTCACAGGGGTGTGATTTTTATTATTATTACAGTATTAGTTTTTTTCTTATGAAAGCAAAGAGTCTTCTGTTTCATACGGTATATAGTATGTACATGTCGCTATAGGCCTTATTTTGTGAATAATAGTTGTCCAGGTCCATGCCTTCTCTAAAGTTCTCTCTGGTGGGCACAAGCTGCATTCAATAGCCAATTACTGACAAACTGTACATGGGATCAATGTGTATTTGTTTTCCTCCTAAAAGTAGACATTCAGGGCTTTCATTCAATGTGTAGTATGTATATGATATTATTTGTGTTCATTTTTATATCTGTCTGTCAATGTCTGTCAACTTCAACCTTCCATATCTCTTCTGTTTTTTCAAGCGAGCAGAGTGCAGGCAAAACCAGGTGTTAGAAAAAGGTCAATATCTCCAGAAAAATCATGATTATCTTTCTAAATTGAAGTGGACAAGTTATGCTTTCTTTTGATGTATGGGGTGTGATTCTCGCTATAAGAGAACATTTAGCTGTGGGCCCCGAAAAAGTTCCTTCGTCCAATGTTAATCGCTCAGCACCACCAAGCCTGAGCTCACAGTATACCCCTGCACACTATGTGTTAAATGCCATTGACAATGAATGGACAGTTTTGAGTGTTTGTGTAAACCCGACTACGGATAAGCGGTTGAAGATGGATGGATGGATGGATGTTGTCTTACACAAACATTAAATTCCCATTCACAATGAATGGAGAATTTACGTCATATGTGACTATTTTTGATACAGAGACAGTCATGGCGGCAAGACTAACTGTTCATTTTGTATCCAAAATAAGTTAATAGCACAGGCAGACTCTTCACATAGCACATCTGAAATAAATGTCAGAGCTGAAATTGACATGTAAATATGAAATAAATGCTTAAACATGTAGCTAGGTGTAATGTTAGAGAAACAGACCACAGAAGTGAATTAACCTTTCAAGCCTGTTTTCTGCAAGACATTTCTCCAAAACTAGTGGGCCAAACTGAACAACCAATGTCATTTTGAAGCTATGATTCCCTGATTTCACATGACATGAAAAAAACAAAATAAAAAAATGTTCAATGACTTAGCCGTGGTCAGAACAGAAGCGGTCACATATGTGGACGAGCAAATAGGTATTTTTGTCCTACACAGAGATTAAATTCCCATTGACAATGAATGGATAATTTACGTCATATATGTGTCTGATGATAAGAGCGCCGCTAACTTCACACGGGTGTGATTCTTTTATACTATACTATACATCTTAGAGGTGAACTATTGTACTTTTTACTTACTTATTTGACAGCGTTGGTTACTAGTAGCCTAATCAAGAATAGAATTTGAAAAGATTACAACACATCGCAATGTGACGTGTTGTGAGCTTGTATATCTGTGTAGCCTACTAATTCCATCCCTGAACAGACGAGATCGAAGCACATGGACACAAGCCCACATGCTTGCTCACACACAGTTATACAGTAGTCACACATGCACGCACACAGAGCATGCAGTGCACTTTGGCACCAAGAATAGTTTCCTCTCATGGGAAAGACCCGACCAAAATTAATGGTTGTCAAATGTCAGTACAGTACACAGTGAAATTGTCTGTGTTAGTTTAACTCAGAGTGTAAATGGAGTGTAAATCTTTAAATGTAAAGAGGTCCCATGAGGATTTTACCGTGTAACTATCCCAAGGATCTCTCCTGTCCTAATTCTTAGCTTCGATTTTGTGCTCTCTGTGACTCTAAAGTGCATATTTCATCTCATGTGATAACAATGAGTATCCTGGGGGTTAATTTAACAGTGAGAGATAACTAAAAGGACCCTTACAGGTCCATGTAGTTATATTTTTACGATTGATTGTGTGTGGATGATTGGGTGATTGTTGGAGGATCCGCCGCTGTGACAGGAGCCAAGATGAGGTGACTCTCCCGTCTCCCCAGCCCTCCCACAACATGACACTCTCATCCGCCTCCCACTCTCTCCTATGTCGCTGTCGACAGTGAGAGATGAAGAAGTTACCCTTGGGAATTAATCAGGAAGTGATTTGTCCTCATGTGCTTCGTGTGAAACATTTATTTCTCTGTGGAGAGGAAAAATAAATGCTTCCCCAATCATCTATAACAACTTATTTCTTTCACCAAACCATATTGCAACCTCAGATCCTCACAAGATGATTGAACAGTGAATGGTGAATCATACCACTGTTGACAGGAGAGGTGAGAGATCACTCAAAAGCCGAGCCCACACTTGTGGAAACCGTGGTATCAAACCACGTTTCACAACCACGACACGTTGCGTCATATGTATTATTTAATACCAGGATCAAAGAGGAAAAGGAAAACCCAGGGCTATGTACGGAAACCTCTCTAATTTGAGAGTTGCTCTTCAGTTCAGAGAGAGGGAGAATTATGGCTGAGAGCACTCAGCCGACAACTACCCAGGGTAGTGTCCTGATGTGGGTGTGTCAAGCTAATATTCCACTGACAATGTGCAAGTTTGAATAATCTAACAAATATTACATCCATCTCCTCCTTTATTTGGAAAATCATGTAGACTGGGCCTGTAGTCAGGGAATATTATCAGAATAATGTAAAATCTGGGAATACATTTCTTACCAAGAATCTTCTTCACCAATGTGTTTGTAAAGGTGTCTACTAACATATCCCACAATTGGTTTCTATTCAACCACCCTAGGGACATTTTTTACAGTTGTGGTACATTAACCATTATAAGGCAAAATGTTCTAAATGTCATTGTGCTTAACATGTGAAACTATAGGGGGTTTCATGATTCTGGATCCATTCCAAGCATTAGTTTTGCGCGAAAAACACTCCTTGTGCTAAATTCGGCCATAGCCACTTGCCCAAAATGTGCCTATATGTAGTCTATGAGGAAGATTATTTATTAATTAATAATTTTCCGGGTCTCTCGAGGGGCAGTTTATAAATGATTAAGAATGAACTTCTTGTTTGACTGCACATTCATTGGCACTGGTAGGTAATGTCTCAGTATATTACTGATCACATCTAATGCATAACCGTTAGTCATTTTGAAAGACACATTTTTGACCATGACTTCACTTCTCTGCTCTTCCTGTTGAGATACATTGATTAAACTAACAAATCAAGTTAATGACCCAAACATTAATTAGTTGCAGACTGATACGAGTTGCTTCAAATTGCATCAAAATCAACAAGGTGGAAAAGCAAGCCAGTGAATTGATTGTGCAGTATCTCTGTCTGTCTCATCATTTCTTTCTGCTGATTCCAGGCTCTTCAAGGAGGCAAAAAAATACTGTGTGTGTGTGTGTGTGTGTGTGTGTGTGTGTGTGTGTGCGCGTCATGTAAACTTTACATGATGCGCGCACACACACACAGTATTGACAGAGAATCTTTCACTTGTAGTTGAGTAATATTTGACCATGAGTATCTATATTTTGACTCAAGTACTGAGGTTGAGTACTTTGTCTTTGGCCAGCACTATTTCAGCTTCACACTTCAAACACCTCTTGTGTGAATGATGTTAATGCTTGTCTTGCTGACTGTCTATATTGCTTTGTAATTAGAGGGGGGGGGGAGTGCAATACTTAATCACTTACCAAGCAAATTATTTTTGCCAAGCTTCAAACACTCCCTTGACTTTGCTGTATCATTAGATATAGCCTAATTCATCTATTTGTCAGACTTGTCTTGCATTTGTTGAGAGTCCTATTCTATCCATTGGGTAAGAACATTCCCATTTGTGGGATTTGATGTGTGACAATTGATGTGATGACAATTTGTTTGATGGGAAATGGGATATGCAGCATAGTCTCCAGACATTTTGCTAGTGATGTCTTATTCTTCTCTCTCAGGCCTAACAATTCCAAAATAACCATGGTTGTACAATGCTATACAAACAGATTTCTTCAGCCTTTGAAATAACTTTTCTCTATATTTGAGCCAAACCTTAGTAGGTAGTGTGGCAAGAAAACATATGGTGTGCATTAAAAAAACGCAATGCAAGACAAGGGTGCAGTAAGGCAAGACAATGCAAGGCCTTACTGTGTAACAGACCGACTATGTCAGGGTGACAGGGTGCAAAACTCAGTCTTGGCCACGCCTTCGGCCAAGCGGAGACAATAAGTTAACGAAACATAAAGCAGTGCAAAAGAAATGCAGTACATTCGAAAACAATTTAATTTTGTATTATTATTAAAGAGAGGATTACTGTAATAGGAAATAAGAACAAGCTAAAAATAATTTACACTCCAACATAGGGGGTAAAGTACCGGTAGTTTTAATTGGACAGAGCTGAAATGATTGCCTGGGCCATACAAGGAGATCACAGTGACAAATGAAAGCATAGGAGAGGTTTAGTGGGGCCAGGCAAAGTAGTGGACCCCCTGTGGCACAGATCCCCTTTAATTGGAAGAAAGGCAGTTATTATTAATAATTCAACATACAGGAGCCATTTCATTATCCCACACTGTGTCCTCATAGCCGCTCCCTAGCACCCCAGACTTTAACTTGCCTCCTCAATCCACTTTTTATAGTACACACACACACTCTCACATGCACACACGCACACAAACACACAAAGAGAGCGCATCGAAGGACAAAAATATTATTAAAGGTGCAGTAAGGTTACATTCACCAAATCAAGGCATTTGTCTTCATGATACAATAAACACTGAGTAGGCTACATGCTGGTCCGTGCAGACGTACCTCACATATAATTTAGTAATATGGACATACTATTCTGTAAACTCTCTTTGGTGTTTAAACTGAGGTTGCTGTTCTGGTAAACATTTCTGCTTTGACCAGAGGTCCTCATAATGGGGTCCGAGGACCGCCTCAAGGTCCACTCTTGAAGGGCTTCCAGGGGGTTCCCGAGCAATAGATCAGAACACATACTTTTAATGGCTAACAAGTACTTTTTTTTTTTTTTTTTTAGATATTTTTTTGCGGCTTACGCCTTTTATTGATTTTTTTAAGGGACAGATAGTAGGCTGACAGGAAACGGGAGAGAGATGGGGGGATGACATGCGGTAAAGGCCGTGTCGGGTTCGGGAGTCGAACCCGCGGCACACCGCGACTGGATCACCAGTCCGGTGCCCAGACCGTTACGCTACGGCATGGGCCCTAACAAGTACTTTTAAAAGTAACATTGCACAACACAGTTCCTCAGCCTGAACCTATTCAAGACTGGTGAGAAAGTTCGGTGGACATGCTAGGGCATTCACGTGATGTTTAGCATTCGACTTCGAATACCTAAATGTTTTCATTCCCATAGTGCACCTCTTCGGCTAACGAAGTGATTAGTTGTGCTGAATCACAAAAATAGAAAGGAAGACGCCTCCTTTGTCTCTGGGCCGTTTGTATCTCGAGAGGAGGCAACCTTTTGTGACGCACGTGGAAGCATGCCAAGCTTCCACATGCGTCACAGAAGGGGACGTTCGATGGGCCAATCAGAGGCAATGTAAACGTTTGTTTTCTCATGCCAATAAAGCTCCTTTGGATTTAATTTTTATTTTTTTTGTTATTCATGTCCTCACTGTATTGTATTACTGCTTGTTTTTTAAGGTCATTACACACTGGCGAATTAGCGACGTGATGCGAATAAGCGATCTGAAAATGCGAAATATTGCATGTTGCAGTTCGCCTGCGAATCTCTGCAAAATACGACACCAGAGCGAACAAATAAAAGCGAAAACGGTCGCATTTTCGCACATTCGCCACTGATGTGGAAGCTTGCATGGACTTCAATTGTTTTTTTTTTAATGCGAATTATTAGCACGAATATATCGCGTCGCCAATTCGCCAGTGTGTAATGACCTTTATTGTCGTTTTTTTATGTCGTTGCCCTGCTTTATCTGTTCTTATCTTTGTACCACTGCCTTCTCCTGATTTGACACTGCGCTATTGTCCTATTGTTTTAAACTGCATGCCTGTTTTAATGCTGTTTTGTTTTGCTTTTGTTTTTATTATTTTTTCTGCTCTGTAAAGCACTTTGAGCTACATTTATGTATGAAAGGTGCTATATAAATAAAGTTTATTATTATTATTATTATTATTATTAATTGGCAAGTCTCGTAAAAGACGCGCTGTGATTGGCCAGTAGTCACTTGAGTGGCAGCGACGCAGCGCGCCATTCCGCACTTCCGCTTGACTTCTGCCTTACAGTGCGATGCGCGTCGCTCCAATGAACTGCAGCTTCTAACGACGCATCTAGGTTTGTATATGTGTGCTGAATGCCACGCTCACTCTCAGCTAAAGAGTGAGTGGACTGGATTTTGTACAGTTTGTAATGACTGTCTTGGCGTGTCGTATTCCAGCTAAGGAGTTCCCATCATTGCTAGTCTTTGTGAGGTCAGAGACTCCGGTAGCAGAAGATACCTGTGCAGTGATGGCTTTAAAGTATGTGGCATGGGATTGCACGCACACACACACATGTTGTCTGTGATATTTCCTATTTGTTGCACAAAATGCATTCTATGCAGTCTGTATAGCTGCTGTGTGGAGATACTGGGTTTCCCTGCATCATCATACACACATAAACATTATGCTCATATAGGCCTATTATTAGACTTGTATACATGATATGCATACATGCATTATAGAAGTATAGGACCCATTCACACTGCATATTCAAAGCACCTCAGAGGCTGCTATGACTAATATACACACTTAGCTCTTTCTTTACCTTACTACTTGTTATTCTCTTATGTCTTTCTTTTGTTATTATTATTATTGCTGATACAATGTTGAGGAACAAAAAATATATAATTTTACGTAGTATTGATTTTTTTTATTTGTGTACTATTTGTGTGTTGTGTATAGTAACAAATACATCTTGAGTTGAATGGAGGCGGGGGGGGGGGGGTGGGATAGTGAAAGTGAAATGAAGTAATGAGTAAACAAATAAATGAATAGAAACCGTGTTATATTTATATAACATTACCTTGCCCCATTGCCCTTCAGAAAGACTTTGCATGCTGTATGATTTCCCTCCAGGCACAGTGCACACTGCATACAAACGTACATACGTCATAGATGTATTGTATAGGCTATATATGGTTGGTTTCTACACAGCAAGAACAAATACATGCAGATAATGAGACTTTAATTAAATCGCATAATTAAAACCCAAAGGAGCCTGTTTGGTGGTGCGTTTTCTTTTTTTCCCCCCCTTTCATTTTCTTTATTACCACAGTTCCTCCTTTAAGGCACCGGTAAAAATGTGATTTTCACGCTCTTTTTCTCGATATGCTCATGGGCAGATGCCAGCGAGCGAGGATCTCTGAGTTGGAGTATCGCAGGATGCCCTCCAGCCACTGCTGTCTTTTTATCGCGTCCTCCATGGCCTCTGTGCGGTTGCATTCACGCAAGGCTTTTCCCTCCTAATGACTCCGCTGCTCAGTCAGAGCCTTGGCTTCCTCT
This sequence comes from Protomyctophum parallelum, assembly GCF_964188405.1. Classification (NCBI taxonomy): domain Eukaryota; kingdom Metazoa; phylum Chordata; class Actinopteri; order Myctophiformes; family Myctophidae; genus Protomyctophum; species Protomyctophum parallelum. Next base: position 34,413,994 of record NC_139708.1, read on the forward strand.
TGGCATTTATTTTCTTTTTGAGTGGTGCTCCCTTACGGAGCTATGTGCCTGGCTGGCTGACTGGGTCTGAGCACGAAAACAGCATGGTTGTTTTTCACCACCTGTGCGCAACCTAACACACACACACAAACACACACGCACATATTAACTGATGATTTCGGGTGTGCCAGTACAGTACAGTACAGTATAGTAGAGGGTACAGTAGAGAGGGATGCCCACACGGTAACTGTCATTCCTCAACCGTTTCGGACGCGGGGGGCGGCACGCCGGGACCGGGCCGCCCCCCCGGGAGCGTTCCTGGGGGTCTGGATGATCCGGGACCCCCACATGGTAACATCATTATTTTTTCATGTCACGGACCCTGAAATGAATATGAATTTGGTTGCGGACCCCACATTTTTTTGAAAATAGCAGGTCTACAAGCTCACAACACAAAGTTTAAGTGATAAATCGGCTTGTTATACTGTACAAAATGTATTCATTCATATTATTATTTGATTCATCAAAATAGTAATCACTAACAAAATAATCGCATGGAAATTTACCAGAGCAAACTGTGTGCAGGAGAACCCGAGGTGACCGTTCCATTTTTAGATATATTGTGATTAAGTGGACAAGTGGCCTAATGGTGGCGCTAGAGAAAAGGCCATATAGGGTCACCAATCAGTAGGTGGAGTATGAAGGTATGGTGTACATAACATTCTGCTGTGCATCTGTTTATCAGATTGGATGAACATGCTCATCAACCTTTTTATGTATTTATTTCAAGGACCTTACTTTGATTAATATAAATATTTTTTTAAATATTTTGCTAACAGGATTACACAAATGTTTCCATTGTGGTGTATTGTGGACATTTTGATATTCATTAGGCCACGGACCCCCATTTGGCGTACAGCCGGCGGAACAGCCTCGTATTCCTAAAGTAATCTAAGTAAATGGTGCTTAAACGGTTAAACCTAACCTTATTCCTAACCTTAACCTCAGTAAAACTATGCCTAAACCTAACCCTATTCCTAAAACAGTTATAATATTCAAATATGTCTTCCCTATGTATTTTTGGTTTCTTCCTGAAAGCTGAAAGCCTTTGAGTCGAAAGGCCCAATGAAAATAACACCATTTTAGTGACATCATAACCCTAACCCCTCCCACATTATCATACAACAACGGCCGTGGGCGAGGCTTACGTTCAGGTGGGTGGTGCTAAGGTGAAAACCATGTATAAATGAACCGTTGGGTGTGTCCACATAAAAACATAATTTTAAGACTTTCTGTACACTTTACTGAAAGAAATCTTCCTCCTAGTATAGTCATAATACCTGATGATCATGTTTTAGGGGGGGGGGGGGGGAATCATGGCACTCCATCTTTAAACATTGTTTCCTTGCCTCTTCTTCCTTCTAGCTACCCCGCACCATCCAATACCAAAAATAGCCAATCTACAAGCTCACACGGATGCTGTCGCGTTTATTCCGGGTGGTGGGCTCATTATAATATTAAGTGCCGACCCAGCTTATATATGTAACTTCATGTTGTGTTGTATATGTATAGATGTTAGATCTAGATAAGGCAGATGTGCGAGTTTCTTCTAGCTCATTCTAAAAGATGTAATGAACTGGAGACATGGCGTTTGCGTAAGTCTTTATAATGTGTTAATAAGTACGGTTAAATACTCTGTCATAATGATACGCTTGTGCAGTCGCTAGATCTGTGAATTAATAGTATGTGTTGTGTTTCTTTTGTGTTTCAGTTTATTACCTAATGCCACTAACGCGACTAAAGTCGCGACCTCTGAATCTTGTGCTATTGATTAAGAACAATTAGTTGTGGAAGCTATTGAACTATATTCTGAACACGGGCCAGACAAGGCAAATAAGGCTTTTACTGTACACAAGTTTAGTAGAAGTGTGTTTGTACGTGTGTGAGTGTGTTGTGAGATTGTAGTAATAAAATGGCCGGAAAATAAGTGATTGTTTTCGAGCTTTATTGCAACTTGGAGGAAGTGTGTGTTTGAGTAATATAACGGTGTGTGTTTAAATCACAATTTACCCATACCTGTTTGTTACACTTTACGGAGGGTTGAATCAATAGTTAAACAAAGTTATGAAACAGCAAAGTTTAATTATATCCGTACAGATGCAGTGTGAGCTTTTTATTCTTTTTGAGCGGTGCCTCCGCTCCATTACGCAGCTATGTGTGTCCCTATGTATTGTCTACGTGTCCCAGCACGGATGAGCACGGAAAGTTGCAACAAGATAACTCTGTCATTTCTTTGACCGTTTCGAACACGGGAAGGCTTGTCGGAACCGGGTAGACCCCCTGGCCATGCATGTTCCTGGGGTCCACACGGTAACTGTTATTTCTCGACCGTTTCGGAAGTGGGAAAGCTCGCCGAAACCGGGCCAGCCCCCTGGGCGCGTTCCTGGGGGTCTGGATGTTGCCCCCGGGGACCCCCACACACTACAGTTGCACTGCTCACTTCACACAGGTGTGATTTTTTGTAAACATTTTGAAAGTGGAAGTGGCTATACATAATGTGTCTGGGTTTTATAAATATTAAACCAATGAAAAGTATTAACAAGAGCTTATGTGACCAAATTATGACTATACAAACATGCACAGAATCCCCCCCCCCCCCCCCCCCCGCCATTTCCTAAAAAAGAAGAACTGTTTTGGACATACATCTCTCTACCTGATGTACTGTGAGCTCAGACACAAAATGGGGCATGAACACTACTCACCTTGGCTCAAGTAAATGTTCTCAGTGGACTGCAGCAATGAAATGTGTTGAATGGAGGCTGATGGGAGTTGATGCCAGCCAGGTGGAGTGAAAACACTATTAGTCCATTGCTGTGTAACCACTACCGTATGTGAGCCGCTTCACTACCTTGGGCATTACCTGTCGCCTGGCCTAATGCACCGCAGTGCTAACAGTCACTAACAGAGAAACAAACAGTCCTACGGCAACTCAGCCAGGGCAAGGCTCGTCTCTCAGGGACGTGCCAGCAGTGGTGGAAAAAGTACTCACATTCCACCACTGCGTGCAAGCTACCAGAGAGCAGAATGGCACAGAACAGCTGTGACTGGAGCTGTACACTGTGTAACACATGGCAGCTCAGTGTCTGTCTGCTGATGGTCTCTAGCACAGTGGTTCCCAAAGTGGGGTCCGAGGACCCCCAGGGGTACCTGAGGGAGTTCCAGGGGGGACCCAGCTAAATGATAGTTTGGAACCAAATGGACCCTTATGTGTCTGTAACTCTGAGAGTGTACAAATGGAACCAAATGGACCCTTATGGGTCTGGAACTCTGAGAGTGTACAAATGGAACCAAATGGACCCTTATGGGTCTGGAACTCTGAGCGTGTACAAATGGAACCAATTGGACCCTTATGGGTCTGGAACTCTGAGAGTGTACAAATGGAACCAAATGGACCCTTATGGGTCTGTAACTCTGAGAGTGTACAAATGGAACCAAATGGACCCTTATGGGTCTGTAACTCTGAGTGTACAAATAGAACCAAATGGACCCTTATGGGTCTGGAACTCTGAGAGTGTACAAATGGAACCAAATGGACCCTTATGGGTCTGGAACTCTGAGAGTGTACAAATGGAACCAAATGGACCCTTATGGGTCTGGAACTCTGAGAGTGTACAAATGGAACCAAATGGACCCTTCTGGAACTCTGAGAGTGTACAAATGGAACCAAATGGACCCGTCAGGGTCCATTTGGTTCCATTTGTACACTCTCAGAGTTAAATTATCATTGATTTTACAATATAAATTGGGGGTCTCAGAGATAGAAATGCCATGGCCCGTAGACTAATGCATGTCAAACTGGGGGTCCTTGAAATTATACTGGTTGAGAATCACTGCTAGAGCCGTAAAAATCTTCTCTTATGGGGGTCCCTGGCATATCTTTTCAAATGGGGGTCCACGGGCTAAGTAGTGTCAATTTGGGGGTCCTTGACATGAACAAGTTTGGGAACCACTGCTCTAGCAGACACACCAATCAGATAGTGCTGAGTCCCTATGCCGGCTTGTGATATGGTTGACATTGACCATGCCTTAAATGTATAGTGAAATGCTAATGTGACACAGTGTGCCAATGTGCTACACATTAATGAGACTATTTCTGCATTCATTAAATCAGTGTCCTACGCCTACAGTACCTATTCTGACGATAGCCTGGAGACTGGCATTTCAATATAGGGTGTAATAAGCACAGAGTGCTTTCATCGCACATTTTTACATGAACAACGTAAGATAACATAATACATTATAATGTCCTAATATTAAAATTTTAAATAAAAGGTTTTTCAGTTTTTTTTTCAAATGACACCAATAGAATGTCACTATGCCACCTACAAAGCACACAAAAACAAGACGGCACATTCCACAGCAATCTTCCAAAGCCACGTATTGGAGGGGTTGCGCCCTTCATGTTTGTGAAGTACCTGAAAGTAGCTCTCTCTCTCTCTCTCTCTCTCTCTCTCTCTCTGATGGACATTAATGACGCAATTCGCGGCCCTGAACACACACACACTCCCTCCGTTTACCGAGATGTGCTGGGTGTGTGAAGTGACTGCATGCAGGAGACTAGTGTGAAAGCAAGGTCAGAGTTCACACGTGGAGGCGTGACAGAGCATGGAAGGTACTATACACATCAGTGCACTGAGCCTCTCTTTCAGGCACACATGCACCCATTTATGCACACGTACACATGCACGCACGCACACACACAACTTCTTCCTGCTCAGATCTGCGACGCATGCCCCTTCCTCCCATCACTGAATGTTTGTAGAAACCAGATTGGAGTTGATGCCAAGTGCCTCTGTGTGCTTCTGTGGAAAGACCCGCAGATGGAAGCGCAGAGTGAAGCCAGTGTGTGTCGAACACAAGCTGTGGTTAGTTTAATGAGTGTTGGTCTTGTCCATAACACATGTTATCAATAGAACCATTAATGAAGGGGTCTCTCCCCAAGAGCATGAAAGACGGCTACAATAAAAGCCTATTTACATGGCAGGAGGTCCCTCTGGTACACAAGTGCAGGCCAATTAGCATAATGCCTGGTGTGTTAAAACTATGGGGTGTAATTATTTTTGTTCATTTAAAAAAATCTAGTTTTATGTTATTTAATTGTTGTTATCGTTATAATTATCATACTATAAACGAGCGAATGTCTGTCTGTCTGTCTGTCTGTCTGTCTGTCAGAAACAAACACTTATCTCCTCATTGCCTGCACCAATCGCTCCCACTTTTCACACAGGCATTGACCATAATAATATGGAGGTCTTAACGAAGCCATTTTTCCAATAAGATTAATAATGAATTTATTAGTGAATAAAAACCCGTTTATTTGTCCGTGGTCTATCTCCGACCGAGCCACACTATTAGCACACATCTCTCCATGCCAAAATAAATCTGCACGCTCCCACAATCCAGCTAGGCTACTTTTTACCGACGCAACTGTCGTATTTACTGTACAGATATTGTTTTTACATCACCCATTTATATGAAATTATAATCCAACCCAGGGCGCAGTACCCCCCGCGGCCACCAGGGGGGTACTGAACAACTCATCTCCCCATAAATGCAATTACTACACTACTAACATGACAATGACTGGTTGAGACTTTCAGTTCTATGTATGACTATGATGTACTGTTTTTCCATTTCCAGTGAACAAGTCTATATTAAAGCAATTCTTCCTCAAAATACATATATCAATAATATGATATATTACATCACATTACCCACACTGTACATTTGGGAATACCTGTGCGACAGCCCATACTTTCTGTGCTGCATGTCAAACTGGGGTCTTTCATACTTTTCAAATGGGGGTCTGTGGGCTAATAAGTGTACATTTTACAGTCCTTGCCATGAAAACATTTCCCTACCATGCATTTATACAAATATTTTCATGTTATAGTGCTGTTTCTATTCACACAAAAAAGACACAAATATATTATACAAGTTAAAATGAAGAGCAATTAAATATATTTATGGGGGGCAATAGTCCATACAACGGGTAAGGACTATGTATATTAATACAATAAACAAGCAAAAGGGCATTGCCTGACCATGGATCACACCAAAGGACCTGCAACATGACTGAGGAACACGTTCCACTTCAAATCATATTTATCCAACTGATTATTCATCTTAAAGGATAACCTCTCCAAAGCAGCCACAATACCAAGCTATCAATGGTATACTTATGATTGTACTGCAGCATTTTCTTGCAAAAGAAACTACAGTAGCCTACTAATTAGCCTACTTTTGTGCCCAACCTAACTTCCCAAGACCATCTGTAAACAATTCCCCGTTCCCCCCTATCAGTAATGTGATCTATTACAACACATTACCCACACTGAACATCATTTGCTGTTCATATATTCAGAACGGGTAAGGACTAGTTATTACAATTTTCCCTTTGTTGTCAATGGTGATTGGTGGTGGGGTCTGAGGGTAGGATAGAGGCTCCAACGGGCACCGCTCTAGTACATTTTACAATATATCATCAGTTAATATTACAAATTTACAATACATGAATGAACATACATCTATATTCTATACCAATGAATATGTATGGCACTGTGACTATGAGACTGATACAGTGTCATCCGGCCTTCAACACAAGGTATTTGGATAACCGACAGTCAATATAAATCCGGAGGCTTAAAATAATCGCAGAGGAGAACCGTTTAGTCTATTTTATCTCCTTTGAGGAACCAGTAGGGCTCTGCTCTGTGTTATTTATCTGCATGATTCTGGAAGCGCTGTTGTTTAGCCTTTACATAAATTAACTTCCCACTGCACAGTATGCAACAAGTCTGAGATTCAAATATATGCTACTGTGATTTATGTATATGCAACAAGCTCACACTAGTGATGGCCTATGTCACTCAGTGGCTTAATACAACGCCTGTCTTCATACTTATTAAACATTGATATGAACGTTCTTCTACAAGAGGTCAAGAGATAACACAGAATGTTTATTTGCAAGAGAAAAGCTGGCAGTGGTGTCTGATTTTAAATTGTATTTCATTCCACTCATTTTCAACATTTCACTATGTCATTATTAATATACCTGCTGTATAAACAATAAAAAAAAGTCCCCCCCATTCTGTGTTTCCTAGAACTGGAGGTATTAAAAAATCATTAACATGGTGAATCACATCTTGATGATGTCATCAAGATGTGATTCACCATAGCTGTCTATAGGAGCACTACTCAGGCGCGGAATTACCGGGGGGGAGGGGGGTTGTCGTTTCCCCCCGGCCCGTGACTCCAGGGGGGAGGGGGGTTGTCGTTTCCCCCCGGCCCGTGACTCCAGGGGGGAGGGGGGTTGTCGTTTCCCCCCGGCCCGTGACTCCAGGGGGGAGGGGGGTTGTCGTTTCCCCCCGGCCCGTGACTCCAGGGGGCCCGGGGCTGACCACACAGCGTTACACAGTCACTCACGACAGATACCCATTCAAAGCATTATCTCTCAGGGCGCTACAAATCAATCTACACATCCTGTAAGTTAACTTAAGAAATAAGTGTTGACTAATCATTACAAGTATAGCTCTTATTTTGAAGAGGAAGTCTGTTTCGGTTGTAGCCTACATGTTACTCAATACTCACTGTCACCCCACTCACTGTCACTCCAAGTACATCCTTGCAGGCACAAGGATGTACTTGGCCGCCGTGCCATATAACATTATTTTTTGTTCAGAAGTGGGTCCACTGTGGACTGTAGTGTATCTGGTGCTTGCACACATGCAGCAAGTGTGCTCTGTTATTGCTGTCCCTACTTTGTATTTTATCAGTCTTTTGTAGCTGTCATTACAACTGTCCAGGGACTACAGTTGAAAATCTGTCAAGATGGATAGATCAGCACATTTATGCACTGTGCGTCCCTGTACTTTGAACAACTAAATATTTTGACCTGAATAAATAAATACTAAATTCACCATCCGTCTTTGTTCTGTGTTTTTTGTCTAGTTCTCTCTACTGGCCTTGCCTTACCTGTCATTTAGTTTTGTTTTTCTCAGGGGCTCATAAACCAGCCCGTTTCATCAGCTTGGTCTCATTGAACTATTGAATCAAAAGACCCCCCTCACGCACGCACACACACACACACACACACACAGTCAACTTTTTCATTTGTTTGTTATGCCAGAGACAGAGGTGCCAGCAGGGCTCTCTGAGACACATCACCTTGTTATCAGCATACCCATCACCATGGTTACTCTCTCTAAAAGAAACAGACACACAAAGCCACCATTGTGGGCTGTTTTTTATGCGTAGCTATGGCACAAAGCAACACCAAGGTCGTCTGCCCTCCACACATAACATAACTTTGCCGTGAGGATAGTTTGTTCCAGAGCAGAGAGGGAGTGAATAGGAGGAGTTCACAATAAGAGACAGGATGAACAGGAAGACATCGGAACAGGGCTGCAGTGCACCGAGATCTTATTTTGCGTATCGTCAGAAGTGCCGTTCAACATTGTGTAGCCATGCCCTCATCTGTGTCGAAGAGACCGGTCTGTATAGAAGGGCAGGTGGTAATACAAATGTGTGGCGACATATGTTTTGCAAGTTGGTCTTAAGCTGCACCGTCTCTTGCTACTTGCAGGGACGGTCGCTTGGATCGTGGGTCTTCTTCCCCTTTTGCTCTGATGTCGTAATTGGAAAGCAGAGCTCTTCTCAGAGCCGTGTGAGCAATGCTATGCAAGGTTCGATTAACAGGTCCCTCACATGCAGTGATGCACTGTTGTTTGTTTTGTTGCAGCTCCAAGGGCAAGCTACCATACTGTACAATAGCTCCACCGAGCTTCAACCTAAACAGTAAACACGTATTACACTAAAGGTGAAATCAGCAAGAGCAACTGAAAACACCTGTATCAGTGTTCACTTCGGGGCCTTGATTTCCATAGAAGAATTAATATTCAAATCAACTTATTTTCTTTCCCCCAGTACAATTAACTATATTACCAACACCCAGTTCTTCTTCTTTCTCATATATATATATATATATATATAAATATACTAGAATTTCGCGGCCGCTCATCCCAGAGTTACGTTGCCGCGCACTATGGGAAGAAGGAAATTGCGGGAGTTGACTCCACATGTAGTAACGGATGGGTTATTAGTTATTATTATGTGTCATTAGTGTAGTGTAGTCAACACGTTATGGCTCATACACACTGCCCGGTATTTTCTCCGATTATGCTGTCGGGGAGCATTTTTGGCGCTGCCCGACAAAACCCCTGATCTGACGTTAAGCGGTGCCCAAAAGTTATAGATCACAAAGGCTTTGCAGGTAGAGCACATGACATGGCCCTAAAAATATATATAATTTTAATATAAAAAACTATTTTTGCATCTGCCGCTTGAGATGACCTGAGATGACTTGATTGATTGACATAAAAAAGGGCCTGTCAGCTCAAACACACAATGCAATAGTTGTTGTTGCGTACAATCATCAGTAGCAAAGTCAAATACCAAAAATAAAAACCCTACCATTTCCCCCCCTCTATTTCCCATTCCATGTGCGTTTGTCTTATAGTTTCTCTGGCCTCTGTACTACTGCCACCTACCGTCCATTCATTGTATTACACAGTGGGTGAAAAAAACACACCCCTTAAGACTAAACCCGACCCATCAGAGGTGTGGCTTCCAGAGGTACCTTTGACATGACATTGTGTGTGTGTGTGTGTGTGTGTGTGTGTGTGTGTGTGTGTGTGTGTGTGTGTGTGTGTGTGTGTGTGTGTGTGTGTGTGTGTGTGTGTGTGTTTCGATGTGCAGGGCGTTGCTGAAAATGAGCACCTGTGCTCAGCTACTTCCCTGGGTAAAAAAAGAAAAAAAGAAAAAAAAAGAAAGGTACCTTTCAAAACCTATAGAAGTCAGCCTGGTACAGACGAAGGGGACACCACTGTATGTAGCCTCAATTACATTTTGTAACTATTTTCTGCAATGGGATGATAGTTTTATTTGGTGGGTAGGCTATATGAGCTGGTCGTTTTGAAAGTAGCTCTGATGTAAAAAATCACACCTGTGTGAACCGAGTGGTGCAACTCCCCTCTCTCCCCCCCCCTCCTCTCTCTCTCTCTCTCTCTCTCTGTTCATCAGATTAGCTTTATTATGGATATCAATGAACCTAGACAGTCAGTAGTTGGATTTGCGTCCAGCAGGTGGCAGCCATGTCACATACTTCTCTCTTTCCAATTTCACGCATGCGCGATACCCACGGATTGTAGGAGTGGTTGCACCACTCAAAAATAGTGTGGGCAGCCCTGGTATAGATGAATATATATATATTCATTCCGTGGGTAAATCCCTGTAGGCTACCCACATATTGGTAGCCTATATTAGCCCAATATTGGAGTTATGCATTTCACTTGAATAATGTTGTGTGCGCATGTGCGCGTGCGGAGAAAGACAGAGTTATTTAATGAAACTGAAGATTATAACGTCCTGTATTGGTAGCCTATATTAGCCCAATATTGCCGTTACGCATTTCACTTGAATAATGTTGTGTGCGCACGTGCGCGTGCAGAGAAAGACAGTTATTTAATGAAACTCAAGATTATAACGTCCTGTCTCGTGTGTGTGTGTGTGTGTGTGTGTGTGTGTGTGTGTGTGTGTGTGTGTGTGTGTGTGTGTGTATGTGTGTGTGTGTGTGTGTGTGTGTGTGTGTGTGCGCAATGAAAAGTACTCGGCAGGCGAAATGGCGAATTTGAACGGTGTAATTGTAATAGTTTGGCACAAACCAAGTACTGTGGAAGAACAATGTTGATGTAACTAAGAGATTCGCTGAGTAAGCGATATCTAATATACAGAGATTTAGAAGGAATAAGCAAAATCGTGAGGCGAGAATTCCTCTTGTTTTTTTCTCCTGCGGACAGGACTGTCAGGGAGACTCGGAGATCAGAGCAGCACAGGGGAGTGGCTTAAAAGACGGGGTAGTAGTTGCCAGGTTGGCGAATTGTAAGCGAGTCGTAGTGTGTGTTGAATGGCATTTGTGGGCTTGTGAATGAATTTTCTCACATGTAATTTGTGCTCACTTGCATAGACCTGGCGAATTTAGCGTGGTGAAAGGGCAACAGTGTTCCGGGGGTGTGGGTGCTTGGGGCGATAATGTTTGTAGTAAACAAATGCATTGCCGCCGTGAGTGTGGACAGGAGGCATCTTTGGTGGCACTGCAATGACCAGTGTTTGGCGGGTGGGCGCGATAGGAGGAGATAGGTCCCGAACACTGCGAAGGTAAGTGTGTGACGTCACTGCCGTGTGAGTGTGTGTGGGTGTAGTGTGTAAGATGGTGTTGTGGGTGTTGCAATAGCGACTTAGCTGTTGTGGCTTTGGGTTTCTTGCCATGTGGTGTTGTGGGTGTTGCAATAGCGACGTAGCTGTTGTGGCTTTGGGTTTCTTGCCATGTGTTGGGTACAAGTTCTCACTTGTTAATATATATATATATATATATATTCACCAGGAGGGCATTACATAAGAGGTTCACACTATCCCTCCCATTTCTGCTCCCCGCTGGTCTATTGAATAAATCCGGCCACATTAGAATGTGTACTGTGACCTCTCCTTCGCTCTGATCTGCACCAAACTTGGTATAATCATTGTTCAGGGGAGCACCGTTGTTCCGATCCACACCAAACTTAAGGGGTATGGCATGAGAGTAGTCTACAGCAGTGTTGATGAACATTACTCTGCTCAGTGCAATATAGGACTAGATTATTTTGGGGCATTAAGGGGTATGTAGTTTTGCCCTAATGTACTTGTGTAATTGGGGCTGATCGCCTGCAAAAGGCATCTTTTGGCCGTCAGCCATCTTTAATTAATAAATTCTCTCTCTTCCCTTTCCTCTCGCCGCACAAACATTCTGTATTGAATTACTGTTTGGGCATTTATAAATGCATGGCAGGCAGCTTATTACTTTGTGTTGTGTTTGAAAAATGGAATAAATGAGTGTTGGACTATGTACAGCAGGGGTCTTCAACTAGAAATGATGAAGGTCCACAAATATTTTTTTTAATAAGACCGAGGTCCGGTCCCATGCGCGGCGTCCATCGGAGAGCGGGGCTCTATGCCCGTTTAGTATGGTCAAGCCAAGCTTATACAAATCAGATCGCCTTCCACCCAACCAATAATGGGGTGCAGAGTGCAGGCCCGGAGTGGAACTCCAAATCAGGCCGGGAGTTATACGCCCTGGCAGGCCATACTGTGCACGCGCATAGCGCGCGCCAGAATTTTGGGGGCCCTTGGGGGACATTTTGGGGGCCTTTGCAGCAATTTCACATGAGAAATGTACCATCTGATGTTATTTATATTATTAACTTAAAAAAAAAATGGGGGGGGGAGGGTTTTGGGGTGGTCCGCAAAGAGGTGGTCCGCGGTCCGGTCGCGGACCACGGTCCGCCAGTTGAGTACCCCTGATGTACAGTATATAAGTCTATAGTATAGCCTATATCCTTCCTCACTCATTGGACATTGTATTGGACTTATAAGTCTATAGCCTATATCCTTCCTCACTCAATCGTCCACAATTACCTTCACCTGCTACCAGTTACCCATCTGTAAAAAAGAAAAAGAAAAAATGGTGTGTGTTTCAAGTGTTTCAAATCATTATGCAACAACCACCAGTAACAAACGGTTGGCAACAAAAGTAATCTGTTCTGCTTACATGTACTGTATGCCTAGCAGACAACATCATGTAAAAACTGATCTGAGCATTACATCAAACTCAGAGTATAGCATAAAGTTGACTTGACTCAACTTCAATCAACTTTATGTAAATTAATCCATTCAGCTTGTGCCCATTTCCCAAATTATTTTAGAATTGTAGAATAAGATAAAGTCTATTGCCAGGCATGCGGAGACAGTCATGTTTTTCCTGTTTGAAAGGGGATCCGAAGCCAAGGACCACTCAACACGCAGCGCATCTTGAAGTCACCTGCAGTTTTGTGGTGGTGTGTGCACTTAAAAAGAGTGACTAAACAAAATGGAGCACCACTCATCAAACAGACAGTTTGGGGCTCCAGCATGTCCCCCAGCCTCCTCTGTGCACACAGCAAGAGCCTATACTTACAGTCTGCCAACATACCGGCCAGAGCAATGTTTTATCTTGAGAAAACAAAACAGAATAAAGGAGGAAAATGTGGACCCAATGTTGACTTGGCAGAAGACATGGGTTGGCAATCCTGATGCTGGTAGAATTTGGTGGTAGTCTTAGTCTATCTATGTTGACACATAGATATTTCATATACCGGTATTTAGTTTGATATATATGTGTTAAATATGTGTCCCCCTGAGTGTCTCCCCAGTGCCTCCCGAGTGCCTCCCCCAGTGTCCCCCCAATACAAGAGCAATAATACAAATGAATCTTAATTAATCAAATTAATTAATTTAATTAATCAAATTTTTCGGTGCCAGAAGGACTATAGGGGCAATATAGAAAATAAAATGGAACTCGTTCTCAAAGTTATTTGTGTCACAAAAGGTGCAAATCTGCACTTCTGACTCCTCTGTGTGTGTTCACCTTACCCTCTTGTTTGACTAGGGTTAATGTACAGTAGATTGTACAGAAAAGGATTAGGGTTCTCTCTACTTTGTGGATTCAGTCACCAGGCCCTGGCCTCTTGTCCATTAAGTCTTCTCACGGAGGCTGTAATGGTGAGACCACTGGACAAGCCTCAGCCTAATGTTATCGTGGAAAAAAGGTGTATAGTTCACTTTAATTGAAACTATAAAACATTCTCTCCCTTGTATTCTGTCTGCTTTCTTTGTCTCTTCTCTAAAGCAGGACTGATGGGAGATTTCCCAACATGATCTCGAGGTAGGACACACGGTGCCAAGCTAAATGCATCCTCTCTGCTTCTCATCTCATACCATGCACACCACATCTCATCTCTTTTTCATTCATCCCTCTCTAGGTGAGTCTATACCAGGGGGGCAGTCAGCCAGATATTTCGTGAAGCCTCATTTGAAATCGGTAGTTCATATAATGGCCTGTTGTGGCGCTGGACTGGACCCAAAAAGCCCCATAGCTCCATAGAGGCCCATGTATTTTGGCCCAACTTCACCTAGACTGTATTACCTTAATAAACATGGTCATGAATACTTTCTTCTTCCAGTCACTAGTTTAAAGTCTCATTTCTAATGTCATAATATTCTTTTTGGAAAATTATGGTCCCATTAATTAAAAAAATGACCATAAAGAAAAAAAAACATTGCGCATGTTCTGAGGGGCGTGGCTACCGTTACAGTCTATGATCGGGATTCCCCTCCCACTCGAGTCAAAATAAAAACCAACGGAGAAGAAGGGGGAAAGTCCCGCCTCGTTGTCTGGGCAGCCAATGGCCAGCTGGTCCAAAACGGAGCCAGCCAATGGCCAGCTGGTACCAAACGGATCTAGAAAGATGGCGACTTACAATGCAGGAATAACAGGCTTCATTTTACGTCCATGTTAGACCCGGCGAACGCTTTGTCCATATTTTTTACAGTCTATGGTCTATACTCACTCTTTATTACGGCTCCCGGCTTTGTACAACGGTTGATATGATTTCCCCCATTTCGTTTATCTGTGATTTATTCACTGGACAACTGCTGCATAATAACACAATGGAAATTAATCTTTTGAGTATGCTGGCTATTTCCAACACATTTGCATTTTGGCGGGCCTTTGCCCCCTCTCCGTCCTTTGGCAATTCCGGGGGATGAGCACGTTCAAAAACAACGTTCACATTTTGATTAAACAAATCCTCCCCGTTGACATGGAGGGGCTTGAATGAAACGCTCTGTACAGGACCATTTATTACGTATTTATGAGAGGTCAGATATGTTCAGCAGTTGTGAGAGATCCTCCACCAGCAAGCACTCTAGAGCATTTGAAAAGCTTCTGCATAGCACAGACTGGGGCTTCTGCATAATAGGTGTATAGTGTCCAAGCCCTATGCTTGAACACTGGTTAACTGATGGCAAGGAGGTTGTTCAGACGTGTGATCAAATGAACTGAAGTAAAAACGTTGTCCGTTGAGTTAATACAATATATTTATTTACGCCGTTGTCCTATACTTCAGCACAATAAATACAATAAACAAACGGCCAAACGCTACACAATACACATACTTAGACCACAGCTCCAAGAGCACAGTTGAAAACTGTGTGCCTCTGCCAATCAGCAACACCTGTGCTCAATCAGGGACTAGGCTTAAATACCCTGGGTAACCATGGCAACTTTGGCCTCGCCCATGCCCTGCCTCATGGAATGTCTGCTCCGCTAAAATTAATTTCAGGGCACTGGTATTGTTTAGTAGGCTACCATGATGGGCTCTTGTATGAGGGCTTTTAAAGAGTAGGTAACATGTTTGGCACTACTTTCCCCAATTTCATTGTGTAATAATTGTGAACACAATGGTCAATACAACTATAGTGTCATTGTGTGTATTTTGGGAGCTGTCAGAAGAAGGAGGTTACAACTCCCGAAGCACCGCCCATTCACCTCGGAAAGTCACGAGTCAATATGGCGCGTCATCAAGGGGGGTTATTGTCGGGCCCCCATAGGATTACATTGAAAAGTGGCTGTGGGAATTACCATATTAAACACTCTACTAAGGGAGTAAATATATAACTTTGTTAACGACCATGACCGGGGATATTTCGGCTATCACACGTTGTGTTTTCTTAATAATTGAGCAGACCGTTTTTGCAATATTCATAGTGAAACAGGGCTAGCGTCGGTGGCTAGTTGCGAGGGAGGTGTCTTAACTCTTCTCCAGGCTGGTTAAAGCGGGCCACTGAGAGGCAGCTATCCCAGAATGAGTGCTTCTCTGTGGGTACTAGTAGGCTATAAGCGGGGTGACTTGGCATGATTATTATGGAGGGTTTTTTTCTAGACAAATGATGACAACATAGGATTAATATGGGACATGAAGCATATTCATGAGGGAAAGTTGATAATTAGAAGAAAGACTTTAATAACATAAAACATAACATTTAAACGTGGACCCTGTTGTAAACAAGTATAATGCTTTATCAGTGTGTCGTCCACTCCACAGTACCGGTAATTGTATTGAGTTGTGCTTTCATGTTAAATGTACCCATTCTGCAAACTGTTAATACACTTAATTAATTAAATCAATTAAACCAAGCACTTTTTGACATAAATGAAAGATTGTGAGTATTTTCGAGTATGCATAAATCAGTAGGCTATAAGGCTATTAAAATAATATGAGGGTTTATTCTGCTGGGCGTATTGGGCCGGCCACCTTGGCTGACGGGATTGTATTTTACCGGACAAAGAATAAATGAATCTGCTATATTTTAACGTGAATGTTTGCAGATACATGCACCCATGCTTTACACCTCGTTACATTAGCGCTGCACTTCTATTCTACACATGGAACCAAACGGTCCGTTTGGTTCCATTTGTACACTGACTTAAATTAACATCGATTTTACACTATAAATCGGGGTCTCAGAGGTAGAAATGCCAAAAATGGGATCCGTGTCAAACTGGGGGTCCTTGAAAAAACGGGTTGAGAATCACTGCTAGAGCCGTAAACATCTTCTCGTAGCCTATGGTGGTCCCTGACATTATAGGCATCTTCAAATGGGGGTCCGCGGGCTGATTAGTGTCAATTTGGGGGTCCTTGACATGAAAACTTTTATATATTGCAGTCACATCATGTGCTTGCTTAATATAATATCAACGTTCCCATCTTTTATCATCTACATGCGTCGGTCTTGGTTCAAATTATACCTACTGTTGGTTCCAAGGTATAATTTGAACCAAGACCGAATATCATTACGTCGGATATGAATTGCAAAAGCAGATTGAACGCTGGCAAGCCAGTCTCTCTAGACAGACTGCATGTTGACTCGTAGGGCCGTAGATATTATACATTGTATAATTGCGGGGGTGGGGGTATTGTATAGGCATACTGTTAATTCAGTCAATTTCTGCAAACATAACTACTTTTAGCTGATAAAGGTTCACCAACCACCACCAACCAACACCTCCCTTTTGTTTGTCTGCTCCATTGAAGTGCAATGAAGTCCACTCCTTCAGCGTGTCCTTTTTCATCAGATTAATTCACACACCTACCAACTGGCTGCGTTCCTAATGTTATTAATTTATCATACAATGGTAATTCTAACCATTCTATCAACGCAGTTAAAATATTTAGTTATAGGCTACAACATGATTTATGATGTACAGTAGTAGAAATAGACGACCTAGACTATAATTATGCAAGGAATAGGCTAGCTTGAAATGTCTGGCAGTCATTCTCAACATCGTAGAATGTCATATACATTATTATATTCATATAGGCATTTATAGTTATGTAGGCATACGCATACCTCTTCAAGTAGAGAAATGTACATTGCTCAATGCTCAGCTTCAAATGATATTGCAACAAAATGTGAAGTATCACTTTTATTTACAATACAAAAATATATATATGACGGACAATATTCTGCAGTCTCCCCGGAATCCACAGAGCTCTGGAGTCTGGACCATGGTGGCGGCGTTCAAGACACAGGCAATGTCCCCCTAAATGACAAAAGACTTGATTAGAACGGTAGACTAGCCCACTGTTACGGACTGGAATATATCCCACTAAATATTAATTTCATTTATGCAAAAGAAAAATACTTGGTGGCTATTTAGCTTCCATGTTTGGGTTGAATGAATGCATGTTATCATACACGAATGCCCCCGTCCCTACCACAATATTCCCTTTTGATTATTCAATTCTTACAGTAAATACACACTTACAGTAGCCTGATAGACATGTAAAAGGAACGCTGCATAGAATAAATTATCATCAAACCAATGCAATCGCATAACGTGCGATGCTCCACCATGTATCGGCTGGTTAGCATAGCCAAGTTGGCAACAGCTAATACTAGCAAAGTTTACTTACACGGTGGCCCTTGTGTATGGAAGACTCAGCTTTCTTCTCCTGGCTAATCTTTATTATTTGTGCTTATTAGAATAACAAGCTGCTTTCGTCCACATAATGTTGCTGCATACTGTAGTGTAGTGTGCGCCCGGCATCCTGGCAGTCGATGGGCGTGTCGAGTTATCATTCCACCGAGACAAGATTTCGACCCGAAGTTTATTTCTCCAAAATGGCGGATGTCGATCATTTCAGTTGATAAAGCTAAAATATCAAATGTGGCTCCTCCCCAAAAAATGTTTTATATATAGTTGACATACTTAAGGATTTTCTGAGAGACGTGTGTCAAAAGTTTAGCAAATAAATAATATGTTACCCTCTCTTTAAAATGGACTCAGGTTTGGCACAATCATGCTGACATGTCTGTCTCATTAGATTTTCTGACGATTAACACTCCTCTCAAATGAGACAAATTATTAGGGATGCTGTGATTGACACAGACTGCCAACGTTCATTATGCAAATTACTCAATTGGTGGTCTCCAAATTAAAAGATTTCTTAAACTGAGCATTTTATAGCAATGACAATCAAAACTGTGATGTCTGGGCAGTTTTCACACTAGAGTGTGAACATAAAAAGCTCAATATTTGCTTTAATATTAGGTATGAGTTATTTATTTATTTTAATTTACATAAAAATAACTTGTTTAATTGACCGTCTGTATGCAAAGCAAGTGAAAAGGAACAATAATATGAGAGCTTGGCTATGTTGGTGTGTTGGTTATCTGCAGCCTATCAAGCTGTAGATTTGGAACATTAATTTCTTGTATTGAAGATATATAGTTTCCCTGGCACAAAAGGGGGAAATAAAAATAACAAAAACTAAATAAATCTGTATCAGTATCGGCTATCAGCTAAATTGTTATTTTTTCACGTCTCACATTTGCCAATGACAATGAAAGGAGAATTTGTCATATGTGCTTGAACATTTGTGGCAACACAAACATTAAATGCCATCGACAATGAAAGGAAAATGTACGTCATATGTAGACGAGCAAATCGGCTAACCAATCACATACATTCAGATGTCATCTTACATGATCATTGGTCGTGGTGTAGAGATTCGTTTTTTAAAAACATTGTATCATGGTTAAAAGATAATAAAATAAGTTGACAAATTAATTCATGAAGAAGTATATTAATTTTTTATTGGATGATGTACGACGACTAGAGCGCCCCTCACAGCTTTTGTCCCCATACGTCTCAACTCTCAATATTTGCCATTGACAATGAAAGGAGAAATTAGGTCAAATATGACAATTAATAAATAAATGTAACCAACAAATCACATAAATTCAGTTCTCCATGAGATGATGATGTATGATGATAAGAGCGGCCCTCACTTCACACGGGTGTGATTTTTATTAACATCGGTATCAGACAAAAATGACCATATGGGTGCATCCCTAATAGAAACAGTTATCTAGGACAGGGGTTTCAACTGATTTTGACCCAGGGACCACCATTCTGACTATAAGGATTTACCCAGTGTTAAGGTGAACGTAACGTTCACGTTTTGGTTGCTGGCAGCAGTCCTGTGCCTCGCCGGTCAAAGCGACGGGGTCCACTAGTGGAGGTGACGGTGATAAGGGGGATTTAAAGCCTGTAATTTATCGAGGCGAAGTGAGTGGGTGACAGTGGCCGGTTGAGGGGGTCAATGGATCTCTTGGAGTCGTCCTCTTCCAATAATACAGTATAGCTTCAACTTGTTGTGGCACTGACGAACTTCCAATTGCATTCACCGTCCCGTTGAGGACGATGCTTTATAGTTTATATAGTACCGAAGGTGTGCTACAACAGTGGCGACAATCAGTAGCACCTCCCCATATAAGGGCATCCCCCGTTTCCTCCATAGCTTCCTCCCCCGTTCCTAGTATAAGGACTCTAGGGAGATGTCCATATAGGGCAGTGGTAACCAACCTTTTCAAGCCCAAGAGCCCATTTTATTCCCAATTGTAAGCCAAGATCTACCACTAAAACGTGTTAGAAAAAACACTTGTTTTTTTGCTATTTCTGACAGGCTCAATGCATGTGCACACATCCACACAAAGACTAAAGCTCAAATTAGAATAAATACTTATAGTATGTCAAATAATATTAAGACAAATGTATTAAAAATAAAAAAATATTAGGACAAAAATACAAATAAACTTCTTTGTTGATTTTTTTTTTATAAAACAAAATGCAAAGGACATGAATTGCTTTTAGAGCACAATATTTTGTTTCTCATTTCAATGAATATTCACATTGGCAGATGTTCAAATGACATAGGCATAACATGACCATATATATTTGCACAGATATGGTGACATACTCTCAGGGTCAGCCCATGCACCTTTAATGAGACTGCTGTAACTGCACTTTATCTGCAAGCGTTTTGAAATCTGGTTCATATTTAGTGATTGCCAGTCTGAGGGTGTCATTAAGATGTGAGTCAGTCATACGAGTTCTAAACTTGGATTTTATTATTTTCATTTGTGAAAAGGCCATTTTCACATAAGTACGTGGAACCAAAGTAGGCATGCAGCTTGAGTGCACACGACACAATCAGCGGATACTTCTCTCTGCTCACAAGAGACCAAAATTCCTTCTCTTTAGCTCTGACCTGCAGGTGACACTTACTAATCCAATAATCTCCATTTCAATATCTGAAGTTAATGCAAACACATCCTGCATTTTATCGGACAGCAGTTCAATGACAGTAGGCAGGCTCAGTAAAGAGGAAAGGGTTTGATACAAAAGCAGCTAAGCCTACTTGACACATGCGTTGTACTTCAACAAATCTACGATCAAATTCAGATGTCAGTTTGCACACTCTTTGAGGTTTTTTAACACCTTGTCAAGATTTGTGAAGTGATTCTGAAGCCTTCCACGTCGAATCTGTGAGCTCCACAAATCGAGCTTCGTTTTGAACGCATTGATTGCACTGATCATGTCACCAATGTCTCTGTCCTTCCCTTGCAATTCTTGGTTCTTGGTTAAGGTCGTTCAGTTTTGCTGTCAGGTCCGTAAGAAAGCCAATAACCAAGTATCGTCAGACAGCTGATCATACTCCTCCTGTGGGCTCTCTCTCTCTCTGAACAGAAACAAGTCGCGATGCGACGGCCCCTCCCCCTCCCCCTTCACTTCATACACACACACACACACACACACATGACTTTGTCCCTATAATGTGCACCGTTCCACTTCCTCATAACACGCAAGAGACGCCACACACCAGTATAGAAGAGAGATAGTCACAGGTCACTTTGACATGTTAAACTCCGCATGGCTCATTTCCATGCGTCACACAATCAGGGACCCTGCTGACGATTTGGTCCACTGTTTACCCTCCTACTGCATATATCAGCGCTGCATGCAGATCGGCTATTTTACCGTTTGTGAGGACGCACACATGAGCGCGCGTTATTATATTTATTTATAATGCGTGTGAAATGGCATGTGTGGCGTGGTGCGTGGTAAAGGGTTAAATTGCGTGACCGTCACACTCAAAGGGTGAGACATGGCAGCCCTGGTTATACACGTTCTGCTGTGTATTGGCAGTGATGGCTGGCTGCCCGTCAGTCTGACACTTCGGGATCGACTAGAAAGGTTCCTGCGAGCTACTGGTAGCTTGCGAACCCCTGGTTGGTTAACCCTGATATAGGGGGCATCTCCCGGACACTGGGGACCACCACTATTGTGTCGGGTTAGCGGACAACCGTCCCGCATCTCGCGTAACGGCCCCAAAATTGCACCCTCTGTTCCACAAATCAAAGATATGGAAACAAAAATGTATGCGAGTTTACACCATAATCACAATAATCTGCATATCATATTCAAGGGCTTTTGGAAAGATATGACTCCAGACTCTCAGAGGGCAGGTGTGTGCATGTGTGTCTGTATTCAGCTGATGCTCGTTACACTGCACTGTCAAATAGGCCTACATCTGGCTTTTGTTTAAGCTGTTAATAACAGCTAACTAATGACTAGGCTACATTTTTTTGGTTGTGTATGAAACACTTTGTGTTTTATAAATAAACTTTTAAGCTTAAGAAGCTATCATCAGTCTAAACAGTAGAATATTCAAAGAGACGGATAGACATACTCTCTTCTAGACAGACCCTATTCTATACGACTGGACCATATGTGACCAAATTTTACTGAGAGACTGCCATTAGATTTTATTTATTTTTCTTTTTTTTGACCCACCAGTTTTGGAGATATGGCTTATAGAGTAATGTCTTGCAGAAAACAGCGAGTTGAGAAAAGAGGCTTGAAAGGTTCACTTCTGTGGCCTCTAACATTACACCTATGTAGCTACATGTTTAAGCATTTATTTCATATTTGCATGTCTTCTGTGGTCTCTAATATTACACCTAGCTACATGTTTAAGCATTTATTTCATATTTACATCAGCTCTGACACTTATTTCAGACATGCTCTAGTATGTGAAGAGACTGCCTGTGCTATAAACTAATTGGTGAAAAGCTGGAATGTGCGCGATGGCAGTCTCTCAGTCAAATCTAGTCACATATGTGCCACTGTCACACTGTAAGAAATTACACAGTTGCCATTGACAGATTTGAAAACATTCACAGATTGAGGTCTGTGGCTTGCTGCGTGCACAAGAAATCTGATGCTGGTTTCTGCCTGGTGGAGATAAAAATCGCCCAATCGGGGGAGGTAAAATGGGAGATTACCAATTAGCCCTTCACTAAGTCCCTTCCCAACCCACCCTTGTCCAATAGCACGCGAAGAAAGCTTGACCTGCATAGCAACTGTTGCTAAACTATTTGGATTGGCATTAAGACAATCGCTTTTTGGGGTGGGATTTAGTGAAGGCCTTATACATTTTCCGGATTTTCAGGCTCATTGCAAAAATGCCTGACTTCCCCACCACCATTTCACAGCATCGCTCTCTGACTGTATTTATCTCACGGGAGGGCAGGCATATCTGCTTAAAATGGGCTGTTATTGACATTTGCTTGGAAAATGAGCAAAAATGTCAAGTCGTATAACTGTATTTCCATAGCAGTTTTGTGTTTTGACAGCGCAAGGAATATGAAAAGAGAACTTTCCGTGAGATTTTTTTGACATTTGCACCGGGCCAACACATTTCAGGTCTGCCGGTAGCAACAGTGGCAGACATGAACGCTTTGCAAGTCTCTCTCTCTCTCTCTCTCTCTCTCTGCATATCCATCCAACTATCTCCATCTTTCCACCCTCTATATCGTTCTCTCCGTTTGTCATTGTAGCTCTAAATGACGCCTCGAGCCTCAGGAGGAGCACTGTGTGATTGCAGCGAGGGCGCTGTGTGCCCGTTTCTCACGTGAACAAGACATTTATATCGATTTGTGAGTGGGCTCTCCCTGGATCTCCCTCCCCTACGGAGGCTGGAACACTGGGTTTTAATAAAGGCTAAGGCTGTTTTAATCAGCAGCACCATGGTGATTTAACAGGGGTAGCCCTTGTGTATACCTTAGTGGCTGATTAGCCTACTTCCTTTTCTGACTTTGCGGCAGTGTTGGGCAAGTTACTTTGAAAGCGTAGCTTGTAAAGCTACAAGTAGCTCACCATGGCAGTAGCTTGATCAAGCTACATAGCTACCCCTGGAGAGATGTAGCTTGTAAAGCTACAGCTACATGGAAAAAGTAGCTCAAAGTAGCTCAGCTACTTTTTATTTTTCAGCGTTAAATTGAGAATGTACATGCGGGAGACCCCTCCCACCCTGCTCCCCTCTGGGAGACCCCTCCTCCCCCTGCTCCCCTCTGGGAGACCCCCCCACCCTGCTCCCCTCTGGGAGACCCCTCCTCACCCTGCTCCCCTCTGGGAGACCCCCCCACCCTGCTCCCCTCTGGGAGACCCCCCCACCCTGCTCCCCTCTGGGAGACCCCTCCTCACCCTGCTCCCCTCTGGGAGACCCCCCCACCCTGCTCCCCTCTGGGAGACCCCTCCTCACCCTGCTCCCCTCTGGGAGACCCCTCCTCCCACCCTGCTCCCCTCTGGGAGACCCCTCCTCCCCCTGCTCCCCTCTGGGAGACCCCCCCACCCTGCTCCCCTCTGGGAGACCCCCCCACCCTGCTCCCCTCTGGGAGACCCCTCCTCCCCCTGCTCCCCTCTGGGAGACCCCCCAACCCTGCTCCCCTCTGGGAGACCCCTCCTCCCCTCTAGGAGACCCCTGCTCCCCCCTGGGAGACCCCTCCTCCCCTCTAGGAGACCCCTGCTCCCCCCTGGGAGACCCCTCCCACCCTGTGATACCAGGGCCAATCAGAGGCCAATTAGAGGCAGCTGTCAAGTGCTGAAATGCCCTCAAAGCAATCAGAAAAAGGAACAGTCCTTGATTTTTCAAAGGGGGTTCTAGTACAAGAATTAACACAGCAACCAATGGTCAAAATTAATATATTTCTTTCATGTTATTGCCCAAAATTGTAGCTTGTAACTTGAGTAGCTAAGCTACAAAAAATGACCCAAAAGGTAGCTGAGCTACTTGACGAGGTACACAAATATGAATGTAGCTAAAATACCACAAGCTACAGCAAAATGTAGCTCAGCTACGTAGCTCAGCTACATGTAGCTTAATACTCCCCAACACTGCTTTGCGGTGCCCCTGGCATGTTGAGAGTAGCACGTCACAGGCCTCTGTGCTGTTGTAAGAGCCGTGAATGTCCATGGAAATGTTTTCCTTTTCTTTTTCTAGCTCTATGAACACAACCTGAGGCTTGTACACTAGTACACACTACACAGTGTTTTCAACACTTCTAAATGCAAGTATGGCTTCGGTTCGGAGCTGAGCTCCTTGTGCGCAAGTTAGACCAGAGTCTTGGGAACGGCCGGAATAAGCCTGGATGGATGGATGATCACAATTATATAAACTTTATTACAGGCTCGTTGCCCACAAGGTAAGACAGTACATCACATATACGAGAATACCAATTAGAATTCTTCTCAGCTCCCCTTGGTGGCCCGGCCATGTTGAATCATGGCTTCGTATGACTCTGGGTCAGCACTATCCTTACCTGCACCCGTTTCGTGATGTATGTTGCCCCAAAGAAAGCCTCTCTGGAGAGCCTCCATTCTGGGTAGGCTATTTAGAGCCTCTCCTCCTCTCACACAACAGTACGCACACACTGCCCCGTCCCGGGGCTTCTCTCGGGAACTTATGGGTGGCGTTGGAAGTGTTTAACGCTTTTCTCCATAATATATGATGCTGACTGTGGGTATTTCTGGTCCTTGAATACATAGTGTGTGATTTATAGTGGGCGGTTAGCTTTGCATGAAGCAATGCTCCCGAGGTCACGACACATAGTTCGCCATCCAAGCAGCTTGTAACAAACCGCACAGTCTGTGAGCAGAATGTAAATATAATTTTCTGACATCTGAGGTCCCCCCCCCCCTTCTATCGCTTTCTCTGTCTCTTTATTTGTTTAATTCTCCTATTTCTGTAATGTTGCTGCTTCTGCCATCTATGAGCTGATGTCCACACAGTTGTGTTGATATTATAATGAATGCTTTACTGAACGTATCAGAAAGTGTATCCACAGCGAAGGAGGAGGTGTGACAGGTAACAGCAGAGACGAAAGGAAAAGACAGAGAGAGAAGGAGACAATGCTGTGTAAGGTGACAGGAATAGAGGAGAGAGAGATGAGAAGTTAGAGAGCTGATGTCAGTCAAATAGACACATTTCTAAACACATTTGATCAAGCCAGGTTAAAAGATAAACCACAAACACAACAGATAACTTCTGCCTAGTCCAGAATAAGTGGGGTCAGACAAACATAATTATCTTTAAACAATGTTAGGTGAAAAGCAATTACACTACAATTTAAAGTGGGAGTAGAATTATTCTTTAGAGTATTTGCATGTCATTTAGCAGAAAACATAATTTTCGTAAATAAAGTGTAAATGCAAATAGGGATAAGTGGGAATCATTTTTGAGTGGTGCACCCACTCCAAAGAACAGCAATGTCTGTGTTCGTCTATGTGTTGGCCATGCACCTATGTGACGTTAATGAGCACCAGTATGTACCAGTAGGGGGCTGTAGTACTGCACTGTTGCCTGCTAATGAGAGAGAGAGAGGAGGGGGGGAGAGAGAGAGAGGGGAGTTGCACCACTCGGTTCACACGGGTGTGATTTTTTAAATCACAGTTGTAGCCTATACAGGGCACCTATTAAGGCTGTTTCACAAGGGCAACAGAAAAGCCAATTCTGTTCTAAGCAATGCATGTGCCAATCTGTCAAAGAGGAACATAGCACTGTGTGCTAGGAGAAAGTGAAGATGGCAACTTTTAACCATTTTACTCACATGGAAATCTACATTCAATGCCCAAAACATTATCTTGAGACAACATAATGTCACATACATGAGACCAAGGATTCCAAATGAACTAACAGCATGGTGTGAAGCTGTGTGTATTAAAAACAATGGGTGTCAGTCCTAGCAGATGAATCAAACAAATGTGTATCCACAACATAAACCATCATGTTAATGGAGCTAAAAAAAAGGAATCATAATAAAAAAGGCAATTTTGGTTTATGTCCACACTCCTCTTGCCAAACAAGTTTTGCATCCATAACATCCTCTCATTTGAAGAAGTGGAGTCTGGAGATTTAACCCATTAAAACCGGTGTCATTTTACATTTTAGCTATAATATAGATAAAAATCATACACACACACACAAACACACACACGCACACATAATTTCCTTAACTGTACCATTTTAATTTTAACATTGTGAATATTCCTTTTCAGGTGATTTTCAGATTTTTCGTAATGAGCAATGGTCTGTATTTTAATAAGGCTTGTTATACTAAAATGAACACGTAGAAAATACTATGGTGTAATGTATAAGGTGAACATGCAAGAGACAAGTGAGTAATGGAGAGTTCCAACCCAATTTGTCACGGAGAGAGTGTGAAAGAATGAGTCGGCTTAATAAGATTGAATTTTGTGGGGGTGACACTCAGATCAGTCGGAGTGGGGACATGATACAGAGAGCTGAAGTCATCTGAATTAGTGGAAATAATACGACAAAGTCAAAGAGAGAAGAAAAAGAGAAAAAGGAAAGGAAGGACTTTAGCCAAAGCAGAGCAGCAGTTCCCATTGTGTATGGTCTGGATAGGACATAATTGCAACATCCATAATGTAGGCTACAGCAGTTTTGTAGCTTGTGTGAAAACAATGAAGCAAAACGACAGTGTTTAGATAGCTGTGTCAACTATAGTGAGAGCATTAGTCTCATGTAGCCAGCCGTATCGGAGATTTCCAAATGCACCATTTTATATAGGTGGAGACTCCACCTATATAAAATGGTCCATTTGGTAAATGGTGCATTTATATAGGGCCTTTATCCAAAGCACATTACAATGTCCATTACATTCACCCATTCACACTCTATATGTCTAGGGACTTATACTCAATGTGTGGACTAGAGCCATAACACTGACGTTTACAGTATATGTCTAGGGACTTCTACTCAATGTGTGGGCTAGAGACTTTTGTCAGAATTTGATTGAGAGGATAGCCCCTTGAGATGCAGCATCTCGTTTTAGAGGGGGTCCTATACATACAACATTACAGCAGTGCTGAGAAAGCAGTATTAGAAGCATGAACAGGTTGTTTGGAGATGTGAATACAGGGAAGTCCTGAAGCGGCCTAGAGAGGTAGTTGATCTGAGTGAAAGCGGAAGATTGTTCCAGTCAGATGACCTGCGTCCAGATTCCGAAAATATTCTGTTGGGAACCATAAGATAGGGATGTTGTGTGTGTCTAAGTGGGTATGGAGATGTGAATGGTTTCAGAGACTGTTTCAGGTATGAGGCAGTTTAAGTGGAGACATTTAAAAAGAAATAGGTACCAGTGGTGTTGCCTTCCAGCCTTAGGCTGCAGCCAGTCAAGTGGGCTGTACAATTGCCAGTGGTGGGTTCTGTATGGGGATCCGAGAAAAAATCTGCACAGGGAGTTGCATAGTACGTCAAGTGGCTTGAGGTGAGTATCAGTGGTGTTTTGATATACAATGTCGGCATAGTCAACAATGGGGAGTAATATTTGAGAAATTATTATTTTCCTCACTTCGAAAGAGAAGCAGTTGATGGGTGGGTAGAGTGAGCACAGGCTGCCATAGGTTTTTTTAACAGTTAGATCAATATGGTGTTTAAAAGAAAGTTCCGGATCCATCTTGACACCGAGATATTTAAATGAGTCCACTTTTTCAAGGTAAGAACCGTCGTGAAAGTTAAGTCGGAGGAGCAATTTGGACATTGCGTGAGTGGCCGAACAACATGCTACAGGACTTCCTCATATTCAATAACGGTTTATTATTATTTTTAGCCATTTTTTAACCAGGTTGAAGTCAGACTGTAAAAGGTGTTGAATTTGGCTAGAGCTATAGCCAAGCTCTATCTACAAGCTTGTAGATCGGCTATTTCCAGCAACAAGCTTTGGTGTTGTAGAAGGTGGAACCAAATGTCCCACTCCACAACCCTGGCTGCATTTAGAGGCGGGTTGCTTCAGACCTGACACAACCCTGGCTGCATTTAGCGGCGGGTTGCTTCAGACCTGACACAACCCTGGCTGCATTTAGCGGCGGGTTGCTTCAGACCTGACACAACCCTGGCTGCATTTAGCGGCGGGTTGCTTCAGACCTGACACAACCCTGGCTGCATTTAGCGGCGGGTTGCTTCAGACCTGCACATTCCGTTCAACCACACAGGTGGGACAATACCAGTGGTGCACATTTACTTAAGTATACTGTAAGTAAGAACAATTTTGAGGTACTGTATAATGTACTTGAGTATTTCCAATTTCCAATACTTATACTTCCACTCCACTACCATCTCAGAGACAAATATTGTACTTTTACTCCACTACATTTATTTGAGAACTTTAGTTACTAGTTACTTTGTGGATTTTGATTATTATCACAAAACATACATTAACCACTTCAGCCCTATATATGTACGGCCATTTGAAAATAGCAGATCTACAAGCTCATGATGTGTCACGAATCACGATGCAACATTTGAAAACTTGTGAAATGGGACATTCAGCCTGAGTACTTTTACTTTTGGTACATTTTGATGCCTTTACCTTTACTTATAACAGAGTATTTCTCCATTGCAGTATTGGTACTTTTATTTAAATAAACAATGAGAGTACTTTTAAAACCACTGTTTTTGGAGGATATATTTCCATGCAGTACAGTTTGATTGTCTCAGGGACTCAGTCCTTTTATCTTTGTTATACATCATTTGATTTATCTCAATATGATTCCCGTAGAACCACGCTTGCACAAAATGAATATTATATTGGATTGTGTTTTTTTATAGGTTGCTGTTGATTGATAGAACGCACTGTCCCTTCTTCCCAGACAGTAGAGATACCGTACTTGCTTTCAAAGTTAAAGAAAATAATCTGTGTGGCAAAAATGTCAAGTCGTATAACTGTATTTCCATAGCAGTTTTGTGTTTTGACAGCGCAAGGAATATGAAAAGAGAACTTTCCGTGAGATTTTTTTGACATTTGCACCGGGCCAACACATTTCAGGTCTGCCGGTAGCAACAGTGGCAGACATGAACGCTTTGCAAGTCTCTCTCTCTCTCTCTCTCTCTCTCTGCATATCCATCCAACTATCTCCATCTTTCCACCCTCTATATCGTTCTCTCCGTTTGTCATTGTAGCTCTAAATGACGCCTCGAGCCTCAGGAGGAGCACTGTGTGATTGCAGCGAGGGCGCTGTGTGCCCGTTTCTCACGTGAACAAGACATTTATATCGATTTGTGAGTGGGCTCTCCCTGGATCTCCCTCCCCTACGGAGGCTGGAACACTGGGTTTTAATAAAGGCTAAGGCTGTTTTAATCAGCAGCACCATGGTGATTTAACAGGGGTAGCCCTTGTGTATACCTTAGTGGCTGATTAGCCTACTTCCTTTTCTGACTTTGCGGTGCCCCTGGCATGTTGAGAGTAGCACGTCACAGGCCTCTGTGCTGTTGTAAGAGCCGTGAATGTCCATGGAAATGTTTTCCTTTTCTTTTTCTAGCTCTATGAACACAACCTGAGGCTTGTACACTAGTACACACTACACAGTGTTTTCAACACTTCTAAATGCAAGTATGGCTTCGGTTCGGAGCTGAGCTCCTTGTGCGCAAGTTAGACCAGAGTCTTGGGAACGGCCGGAATAAGCCTGGATGGATGGATGATCACAATTATATAAACTTTATTACAGGCTCGTTGCCCACAAGGTAAGACAGTACATCACATATACGAGAATACCAATTAGAATTCTTCTCAGCTCCCCTTGGTGGCCCGGCCATGTTGAATCATGGCTTCGTATGACTCTGGGTCAGCACTATCCTTACCTGCACCCGTTTCGTGATGTATGTTGCCCCAAAGAAAGCCTCTCTGGAGAGCCTCCATTCTGGGTAGGCTATTTAGAGCCTCTCCTCCTCTCACACAACAGTACGCACACACTGCCCCGTCCCGGGGCTTCTCTCGGGAACTTATGGGTGGCGTTGGAAGTGTTTAACGCTTTTCTCCATAATATATGATGCTGACTGTGGGTATTTCTGGTCCTTGAATACATAGTGTGTGATTTATAGTGGGCGGTTAGCTTTGCATGAAGCAATGCTCCCGAGGTCACGACACATAGTTCGCCATCCAAGCAGCTTGTAACAAACCGCACAGTCTGTGAGCAGAATGTAAATATAATTTTCTGACATCTGAGGTCCCCCCCCCCCTTCTATCGCTTTCTCTGTCTCTTTATTTGTTTAATTCTCCTATTTCTGTAATGTTGCTGCTTCTGCCATCTATGAGCTGATGTCCACACAGTTGTGTTGATATTATAATGAATGCTTTACTGAACGTATCAGAAAGTGTATCCACAGCGAAGGAGGAGGTGTGACAGGTAACAGCAGAGACGAAAGGAAAAGACAGAGAGAGAAGGAGACAATGCTGTGTAAGGTGACAGGAATAGAGGAGAGAGAGATGAGAAGTTAGAGAGCTGATGTCAGTCAAATAGACACATTTCTAAACACATTTGATCAAGCCAGGTTAAAAGATAAACCACAAACACAACAGATAACTTCTGCCTAGTCCAGAATAAGTGGGGTCAGACAAACATAATTATCTTTAAACAATGTTAGGTGAAAAGCAATTACACTACAATTTAAAGTGGGAGTAGAATTATTCTTTAGAGTATTTGCATGTCATTTAGCAGAAAACATAATTTTCGTAAATAAAGTGTAAATGCAAATAGGGATAAGTGGGAATCATTTTTGAGTGGTGCACCCACTCCAAAGAACAGCAATGTCTGTGTTCGTCTATGTGTTGGCCATGCACCTATGTGACGTTAATGAGCACCAGTATGTACCAGTAGGGGGCTGTAGTACTGCACTGTTGCCTGCTAATGAGAGAGAGAGAGGAGGGGGGGAGAGAGAGAGAGGGGAGTTGCACCACTCGGTTCACACGGGTGTGATTTTTTAAATCACAGTTGTAGCCTATACAGGGCACCTATTAAGGCTGTTTCACAAGGGCAACAGAAAAGCCAATTCTGTTCTAAGCAATGCATGTGCCAATCTGTCAAAGAGGAACATAGCACTGTGTGCTAGGAGAAAGTGAAGATGGCAACTTTTAACCATTTTACTCACATGGAAATCTACATTCAATGCCCAAAACATTATCTTGAGACAACATAATGTCACATACATGAGACCAAGGATTCCAAATGAACTAACAGCATGGTGTGAAGCTGTGTGTATTAAAAACAATGGGTGTCAGTCCTAGCAGATGAATCAAACAAATGTGTATCCACAACATAAACCATCATGTTAATGGAGCTAAAAAAAAGGAATCATAATAAAAAAGGCAATTTTGGTTTATGTCCACACTCCTCTTGCCAAACAAGTTTTGCATCCATAACATCCTCTCATTTGAAGAAGTGGAGTCTGGAGATTTAACCCATTAAAACCGGTGTCATTTTACATTTTAGCTATAATATAGATAAAAATCATACACACACACACAAACACACACACGCACACATAATTTCCTTAACTGTACCATTTTAATTTTAACATTGTGAATATTCCTTTTCAGGTGATTTTCAGATTTTTCGTAATGAGCAATGGTCTGTATTTTAATAAGGCTTGTTATACTAAAATGAACACGTAGAAAATACTATGGTGTAATGTATAAGGTGAACATGCAAGAGACAAGTGAGTAATGGAGAGTTCCAACCCAATTTGTCACGGAGAGAGTGTGAAAGAATGAGTCGGCTTAATAAGATTGAATTTTGTGGGGGTGACACTCAGATCAGTCGGAGTGGGGACATGATACAGAGAGCTGAAGTCATCTGAATTAGTGGAAATAATACGACAAAGTCAAAGAGAGAAGAAAAAGAGAAAAAGGAAAGGAAGGACTTTAGCCAAAGCAGAGCAGCAGTTCCCATTGTGTATGGTCTGGATAGGACATAATTGCAACATCCATAATGTAGGCTACAGCAGTTTTGTAGCTTGTGTGAAAACAATGAAGCAAAACGACAGTGTTTAGATAGCTGTGTCAACTATAGTGAGAGCATTAGTCTCATGTAGCCAGCCGTATCGGAGATTTCCAAATGCACCATTTTATATAGGTGGAGACTCCACCTATATAAAATGGTCCATTTGGTAAATGGTGCATTTATATAGGGCCTTTATCCAAAGCACATTACAATGTCCATTACATTCACCCATTCACACTCTATATGTCTAGGGACTTATACTCAATGTGTGGACTAGAGCCATAACACTGACGTTTACAGTATATGTCTAGGGACTTCTACTCAATGTGTGGGCTAGAGACTTTTGTCAGAATTTGATTGAGAGGATAGCCCCTTGAGATGCAGCATCTCGTTTTAGAGGGGGTCCTATACATACAACATTACAGCAGTGCTGAGAAAGCAGTATTAGAAGCATGAACAGGTTGTTTGGAGATGTGAATACAGGGAAGTCCTGAAGCGGCCTAGAGAGGTAGTTGATCTGAGTGAAAGCGGAAGATTGTTCCAGTCAGATGACCTGCGTCCAGATTCCGAAAATATTCTGTTGGGAACCATAAGATAGGGATGTTGTGTGTGTCTAAGTGGGTATGGAGATGTGAATGGTTTCAGAGACTGTTTCAGGTATGAGGCAGTTTAAGTGGAGACATTTAAAAAGAAATAGGTACCAGTGGTGTTGCCTTCCAGCCTTAGGCTGCAGCCAGTCAAGTGGGCTGTACAATTGCCAGTGGTGGGTTCTGTATGGGGATCCGAGAAAAAATCTGCACAGGGAGTTGCATAGTACGTCAAGTGGCTTGAGGTGAGTATCAGTGGTGTTTTGATATACAATGTCGGCATAGTCAACAATGGGGAGTAATATTTGAGAAATTATTATTTTCCTCACTTCGAAAGAGAAGCAGTTGATGGGTGGGTAGAGTGAGCACAGGCTGCCATAGGTTTTTTTAACAGTTAGATCAATATGGTGTTTAAAAGAAAGTTCCGGATCCATCTTGACACCGAGATATTTAAATGAGTCCACTTTTTCAAGGTAAGAACCGTCGTGAAAGTTAAGTCGGAGGAGCAATTTGGACATTGCGTGAGTGGCCGAACAACATGCTACAGGACTTCCTCATATTCAATAACGGTTTATTATTATTTTTAGCCATTTTTTAACCAGGTTGAAGTCAGACTGTAAAAGGTGTTGAATTTGGCTAGAGCTATAGCCAAGCTCTATCTACAAGCTTGTAGATCGGCTATTTCCAGCAACAAGCTTTGGTGTTGTAGAAGGTGGAACCAAATGTCCCACTCCACAACCCTGGCTGCATTTAGAGGCGGGTTGCTTCAGACCTGACACAACCCTGGCTGCATTTAGCGGCGGGTTGCTTCAGACCTGACACAACCCTGGCTGCATTTAGCGGCGGGTTGCTTCAGACCTGACACAACCCTGGCTGCATTTAGCGGCGGGTTGCTTCAGACCTGACACAACCCTGGCTGCATTTAGCGGCGGGTTGCTTCAGACCTGCACATTCCGTTCAACCACACAGGTGGGACAATACCAGTGGTGCACATTTACTTAAGTATACTGTAAGTAAGAACAATTTTGAGGTACTGTATAATGTACTTGAGTATTTCCAATTTCCAATACTTATACTTCCACTCCACTACCATCTCAGAGACAAATATTGTACTTTTACTCCACTACATTTATTTGAGAACTTTAGTTACTAGTTACTTTGTGGATTTTGATTATTATCACAAAACATACATTAACCACTTCAGCCCTATATATGTACGGCCATTTGAAAATAGCAGATCTACAAGCTCATGATGTGTCACGAATCACGATGCAACATTTGAAAACTTGTGAAATGGGACATTCAGCCTGAGTACTTTTACTTTTGGTACATTTTGATGCCTTTACCTTTACTTATAACAGAGTATTTCTCCATTGCAGTATTGGTACTTTTATTTAAATAAACAATGAGAGTACTTTTAAAACCACTGTTTTTGGAGGATATATTTCCATGCAGTACAGTTTGATTGTCTCAGGGACTCAGTCCTTTTATCTTTGTTATACATCATTTGATTTATCTCAATATGATTCCCGTAGAACCACGCTTGCACAAAATGAATATTATATTGGATTGTGTTTTTTTATAGGTTGCTGTTGATTGATAGAACGCACTGTCCCTTCTTCCCAGACAGTAGAGATACCGTACTTGCTTTCAAAGTTAAAGAAAATAATCTGTGTGGGTCTTCCACCTACATCTCAGCTCTCTCCTTCAGACTGAGCTAAACCATGGTGTACGCTGCATGCAGATTATAGTGAGATCCTTCAAAACATTATTATCCTCCAATGCTCACGGAAACAAGACATTGCATACTTTGCCATTTATCTTTACCTTCACAATTCACATATGATCACTGCCGTGCTATCTTAAATTATTTATGATATTGCTGCTACATTGCTTGGGAACGAAAACCAAATAATTGTACCCTATGTACGATGTACCAACACAAGGCTTGAATCTGAAATCATGGCACAGTGAAGTTCTGCAACGAAATAGCATCTTTGAAAGGACGAGTGAGTCCAATGTGTAGGTGCAACTGGGGAATGGTAAATAATTCAGTGTCTGTCTGTCTGTCTGTCTGTCTGTCTGTCGGTCGAACATCTCCAAATGTTAAGGATGGATTGGCATGACATTTTGAGGGAAGTCAATTGAGGACTGATTAACTTTTATCAGCAATTGGCCAAATGCGACTGAGTTTTCCTAAAATGGCATATACTTTGGCGTATACAAAAAATTGTGGACAATTCAGTCAGCCACTCTTATCCAGAGGGTAGACAGACAGACAACAGACTAATTATATAATTAGACAGATAAATAAAATAGTTCCTTGATGTTTGAAGGTTACATTTGATGGATGTTGAATTAGTCGGAGTTGAAGCTTCATTATTTCAGGGAAAGAGTGAGAATGAGAAATGGGGACACTGTGTCTCACATATCTCCACCAGGGTGCGTGGCCAACCCAAGGCTGTGTAAGAGGCAGAAATTAAGTGACATTGGCAGGGATGATGTGTAGCATTGTGTCAACCAAAACAATGCATCATTGTTGTTGGACGCGCGCAATTACATAATAGTAAACATTGTTAAAATGGCTGGGTAGGATCGTACAGAATACTGTACGAATAAGCAGCATTGGATTGAGAAATTGTAATATTGCACAACAATGTTATATAATGTTCAGAAGAAGATTAATTCACAACCAGGGCTCGACAGTGTGACTAGGTACTCGCATTTGCGACTAAAAATATCACCGTGCGACTTGTAAAATAAAGTTTGTCGCACAGGTGCGACTACAGGATTTGACCATTCAATCGTGATAAAGACAAGTCTCTGTCTACAGCAAGTGCACATTCTATAGTCGCGGTTCTATACCTAAATTTATATTTCTGAACGGCGGTGTCGTTCGCCAAAAAGAGAAGAGCTACAAGCTAACGTGTCGAGGCTCAATGCGGTGTTCATTTGAAGATCTGTCCCCTTTGCTCCCACCGCCCCTCCCCTCACTGTGTTGTTGCTCCGTGCTCTTCCCTGTCACTGCTTGCTGACTGTCAGCAGCGGCAGTCAGAAAATAAGTCAGAGCTGGATAGCATTAGCATGATAGCACAGAGTCAGAAGGAATTGCTTGGACCCCGACACGGCGACACGTTATTTGCAAAGTCTGTTTGTAATGCTCAAAGTTCAAACGTAACTTACTTTTAACCAAACGCGGGTGAAACAGCGTGCAGCCGTGCACGCACGCGCGCACACACACATGGAGTGGACGGATTGATGTTTATCAAAAACAACCCTTGCTTAGCGTTTGCTTACAAAAGCGTGTGCCCAGCATAAATGATAATGCGAATGACCGAACTGGCTGGATTACCGTATTAATATCAGTCAGTCAGTCAAAGCCAAGGAGAATGTTACAATACTAATTCACCATCGAGCAGCCTCTGCACTGTCTGAATGTCACACTAACATGATAGAAAACAGAAGGATAAAAACGGATAGCCTGTCTATCCATCCATGAGCAACATATTATCTATCTAGCTCTGGTCCATAGCTCTAATGCACGTATTAGAGGTATGGAACAGAGCTACTATCGATCTATCTACAAAGTATTAGCATAAAACAAATTGATTATATAGATTATATGAAAACAAACATAACAATGATATCATGATGAATATTACTATTTTGTGATAATTGCTGAAAAGATAGTGATATAATATTTTGACATTATTTTCCACCCCTTCCATCACTTCATTAAAGAAAAATCACACCCATGTTAAGTGAGGGGCGCTCTTGTCATCATACATCATCAGATATCATCTCATACTGGCCAATCAGAATGCCTGTTGCCTTATTTATGTCATATTTAGCAGAATTTTGACGTAATTTCTCTGTTGATTGTCAATGGCTCATTTTGAGATGTGTGGGGACAAAGGCTGTATATAGGAGGGGCTAGCGCCCCTTAAAAATACATCATTTTTCATCGTGCTCCTAAAATAATTTGTGTGCTACTAGATTTTTCAACTTAGGCGCACACGTGCTACTTGGAAAAATGCTAAGCGTCGAGCCCTGTTCACAACAATAAAATAGTTGTCATTGATGGGTTGGAAAAAGATGTGGGGATTGTCTTCTTTGGCCTGCTAACAGTGTTCACAAGAAATATGATAGTGCTAATATAGTGCTAAAAATGTAGTGTTTTTGCGAGAGTATAGCTGCGAACATTTACACAGACATACAGATACACACACAGACAGGGCGATAACATAATCTCCATGTTGTTTCAGCCTGGTGGAGATAGAAAAGGACGGTGCTGAAGGCAGAGAGCTAATTGATGTTATAGGATGATTCCTATTATTCTTCTTTTCTTCTCCTGCCTCTCTCCCTTCCTTGTCTGTATTTATCTGTCTCTATCCGTTTCTCTCTCAACCATGGGTGTCATCCTTGCTCCACGTTTCTCTCTTGTTGTTTGTTTGTTTCTCCCAATTTGGCATATAACGTTCTAATCTAGGCTATATAACATTTTGTAACATTATTCCTGTTACAGAGGAGGCTTTGCAGCTTGCAGCAGAGCCAGAGTCAGCTTGACAAGGCTGAGAGGAGGGCATGAGTGTTGGCAGTGGTGCCGAGGGCATCCACATCAATAATACAGCTTCTCTGCTCCCAACAAGATGTACCCATGTTGATGTTAGCACTGCCACCGGGGGCTACCATCAATCACTCTGCTCACTTCTACCAAGCCCTAAAATGCACTATAGATCTCCAACGCCAGCGAGTTTACAGACAGGTGATTTTGTTATAGTTTGTCTGGGTGGAGAGAAGCAAATTCTAACATGCCAAGTAGACCGTGGTGAAAAGTAACTAAGCACATCTCAAGTATACTTGTACTGTACTCGAGTACAAATATGAGGTTCTTTTACTTTACTTATTTACAGTACTTATATTACTACTTCTCAGAGGTAAAGTTATACTCTTTATACTCCACTATGATTATTTGAAAACTTTAGTTACTGGTTACTTTGAAGATTTAGATCAATATTAAAATAACATACAGCAACCATGTAAGCCCTTTAATAGTTCATCTATTCAAAAAAAGCCAATCTGCAATTTGACTTTGACTGCAACAGAATTGACAGCCACGTGGCAGTGAGTGCACACTGCACAGCTCTCCCTTTGGGGAACTTGAGCACTTCCAGCTAACAATAGGGACCTCAGCTGGATCATTTGCTCAGGCATCGTCGTGCCCCCATGTGTGTGTCACTCCAGCTCAGTTCTGCTCACAGTGCAGACATGTCCTGGGTGACAATTAGAAGCCGCAGCCTCAGCAAAACTGTGCCATAATGCCAGCCGACTTTTATGACATGACAGAGATGTGCAATAAAACGTGGCGCGGCGATGTCGCTCCGTTGAGTTTTTTTATTTGTGTGAGTGAACACTGCAGTATCGGTAAAAGGATTTTGCATGATAGCTGGGGGCAAACTCATAAGAAATCAAGATTTGGCCTTTTTGTGGTGTTCAGTATGGGTATAAGGTTTTCCAAAAGCTGTGTAAATGCGTTGAGCGTGCCCCCTAGTGGGCTGTTTGCACAGACTCAAATATTAGATACATATAGCTATGGTTGTAAACCAAAATAATAATTGATAAAATAGATTTTTCAATGGATTCTGTTACTATTGGGTGTGCTAAAAAACATACTAAAAGTTTTCAAATTAGCTAAAATGCCTATAAACTGGGATTTAATATGTAAAGAAATCATAACAATTATGTTATTAACATTAACAATTAGGTTTTCAAGTTTTGCTCACCCCCTAGTGGTCGGTTTGCAATGAAAACAGGTATTTTAAGCTCCCAGCAGCTCCATCGTGGACGCCATCTTAAAAACAATGCCTTTCTAGATGTTTGTTTTTGTAAGAATTTAGTATGTTATTTAGCACACCCACTAGTAACATAATCTATTGAAAAATCTCTATCAATTATTTGGGGTTTTAACCATATACTGACACATCTAATAGTGTTTTCATTGCAAACCGACCACTAGGGGGCGAGCCAAATTAGTTTGCGATGGTTTTTGAAAACCTTATGCCCATACCTAACACCATGCCAACATTCCAAAGTAGTTACCAAGTGCATAATTGTTGGGATTTTTTCCAATAATTTAGTATGTTATTTAGCACACCCAATGGTAACAGAATCCATTATACCCTTTACAAGTGTGCCCCCAGCTATGAAGTATGCATGCCCGATTGCCTGGTATTATTATGAGAAGAACCGTTTTAAAGGGAATGCGTATTGCGTGTGCTGTGTGTGTGCGTTAATTAGTGCGTGGTTGTGTGCGTGTGGTGTGCATGCATGCCATGTGAATTCAAAGAGACTGACTGATGGGGTTTCATTATTGACAAAGCGAGGCTTGTTGTGCCATTCCCTGAACCCCTGGAAGTGCTTGCCATGCAATTAGGCCCCATCCCAAACAATGAGTCATAGCTGATCAGGTTATTGCATCATCATCATATGAATGCATGTCAACAACTGCTAAAAAATCCAATAGGCCATATTCCCCATATCAAAACTAGGCCCATTGAAGGCCAAAGGATTATAATCTGTAACCAGTGCCACTGCTACGTGTTTGCTTCACTGTCTTGTTCTCTACTGATATTTCCTCAATTGAGTACATCATTCAACCATTGGATTTTGTAAGGAATGGGATCCTGGGCAGCATTCATTGTAAAGGCCCCCGGCCCCACATACACCATTTTCCTGTTTTGCACTGCCATAACATAAAATGTAGCACTAAGAAGTTGAACATGGAATCCACATCTATATAAGTGCTGAAAACAACTATTACTATTTTAATTATGGTTAAAATCAGGACAATTCCGTAGTGAATAGTGAAAACAGGGACATTTTAGTTAACAGCTGAACTCAGGACACCCAGCTTGAAACCGGAACAGTCCCGGACGCGACAAACTAATTCCTACACGGGTTGGGCTTATAACCACGCCCCCGGGCAAGTTAAGGTTTACTGAGGTTATGGTTAGGGTTAGGTTTACGGTTAGGGTTAGGTATAGTTTTACTGAGATTAAGGTTAGGATTAGGTATAGTTTTACTGAGGTTAAGGTTAGGGTTAGGTTTAGGCTGTCATCACAGCGACTGGCCAATCACAGCACGTCCTTGCACAACCCATGTAGGCTTTGGCATGACGCGTCACGGACAAACCTGGTCACTGTATGCTAAATACATCAGTTACATCTATCGCCAACTGAGACACTTGTAGGCCAGATAAATCTGAGCTTATCTTAGAGGGTGGTAGTAGAAGACAAAGTCCAAGTGCCAAACACGTTATGTCAGAGCTCGGCCCAAAACATCTAGCCTTGAACAGCAGCCAATATCTAATCATCGTGAATGAGGAAATCCCATTAGCAGGGAGAGAGGGGAGAGCAATTTGACAGAGAGGCGTACAAAGCAAGGGGTGTTGCTACCATGACAGAATGCTAGCCCTCTGTGTGACTCAAAGCTTTCAACAGCCACACCACCACAGGACGGACAGAGTCTAGCTCCATGTGTGACCTCACCCATCGCTGTATGGGTGAGGTTACAGATGAGGCTAGAGAGAGACTCACATCAACATTCACTTCCTTAGACAAAAAACACCTCCTTAGTCATTGAACTTGATTCATTCATCAAAATATACACAGCAGGTGACCACGTACCATTAGCTGCCTTCTTGACTTCTCTGTCCTTGAGAAGGTCAGTGAAATCCCACTTTTCGCAGTAGGTCACTTTTAATGGACACCAGGGTGAATCATCATAGATTTCTTTCTTTCACCAGAGCTAAAAAGGAGAGCTCAGCATTAGTGGCAAGTTAGGGAGTGTAAGGTCAGATTTAAAGGTTTAATCAGAGGTTTCATGTAGGCCTTTACATCATCGTGTATTAAATTAGAACAATTTGTTTAATGCACATAGCAGGGACGAGGGGAACACATTTGCAAGTGTTAATTGAAATTGAACTTGTTGTTGCAGGTGTTGTTTACAAAAACTAATAACGTCTGACTCCCTAAAATTAACAAGTAGGTGTAGGTACAAAACACCTTTGATGGGATGAATGTTTTCCGAGTATTTGTAATTACCTTATGTATTTTTTTTGTATGTATTTTATATGGACCCCAGGAAGTCTAGCTGTCGCCACGGCGTCAGCTAATGGGGATCCATTCAATAAACAATAAACACGTAGCCTACTCTCCGTGTCTGAGAGAGTGCAGTCAAGTCAACATTCCAGCCCCCCGCTCCTCCCCCTCCCCTCACACATGCACAGCGGCAGATTCTTTAGTTATTCTTTAACCTCACTCAAGACAAGTCCACTTACTTTGTCCATGCTTTGCTGTTGTATCTTTAGTTAACCAAACTAAAATCCAGTAATCCACACGTGTCAGAACTAGGCTATGTTAACCAGGAACACTGCGCAGTGCAAGGTAATGAACAACACCAGCTGGAAATGCTTCAGTCGTTAATTGTGAGTGTGTGTGTGTGTGTGTGTGTGTGTGTGTGTGTGTGTGTGTGTGTGTGTGTGTGTGTGTCACATATTGGGGGGTGCATCAGTTAGGTCAAGGGGAAATAGGGGATGCACGACCAAAAAGTTTGGGAACCGCTGCACTACAGTATATATATCTATGATTGCCTCTGCCTCTGCACATTGCACAAAGAGAATTTGACTTGCGCATGCGTGTCAGTTTACAAGCAAGTCCCTTTTCTGTGAGAGCCTTGAGCACCTCTCAGTGGTCAGAGGTAAGTATTGCCATTGGGCTGTAGTAGGCTACTATTAATCATGACAGAAGACCAGAGGGAAATCATGTTGTATTTTTTAGTGGTGCACCGTGCAACCACTCCTGACCTGAACATATGTTACTGAACAAACAGTCTATAGCAAGGACAACATGTGTTATATTATTGCCTATACAAAATCAAGGTATTCAGTGTTTTAAATTAGTATTCAGGTCGGTGTTCATCCACTCACTGTCCATTTCGGTATATCCCCCTGGAGTTTTACTTGGAGGCGAAGGGGTGGTGGCAAAGATGTTTAGTTTTTTTGGCAGGTGTATGATGAAATTCTCGCATGTGATACACTTGTCATCTTTTGGAGCTTGTGTGAGATATTCAGCGTCAGTGTCTCTTCATGTCTTAGTTTATATTACTGAACCACTTTCAATTCAATCTTTATTTCAGACCCAAGGTCTGAATATCGCAATAAAAACACAATAGGCCTATAATAATAAATAAAAAAACAGAAAAATAAATAAACAAAGTATGAAATGGCTAAGTGGCGCAAACTGATTATCAACGGATAATAGTTGAACATCTATTGTGGTTCTGGACTGGGTATGGGCACATCTAAGATTCCATGCGCGGCTAAAGGAAGCCGACGTCTTTTCCGGGTTTTTAGACAGCTGGTGGATTGAAAAGAAGCTCCACCCATGCGGCAGGTTGCCGCGTCGGCCAGATTCCCGGAAAAGCTTACCCCAGCGGCAACCTGCCGTGTGGGTGGAGCTTCTTTTCCATCCACCAGCTGTCTAAAAAAAACGTAAATGACACAAAACACAGCTTCTTCTGTCCTCACATGGAATCTAAAGTGTGCCCAGGCTGACAGTCACTGGTAGCCCCTATAGCTGCAATGGCTATACTATTTAACACTTGTGTAGTTGATATGGTGAAATAGTTTTGGTCTATAATTTTCTAAACCTAACTAAGTCAGTCAGTACTTACTTAAACCTAATTAATTAAATAAACCATAAATCCTCAATTATAATCAGTGATGACAGCTGACCAGGTCAGTAAGTGGGCTGTCTCAACACTTCCTCCATCATGAACTGCTCCCGTGTGTGGCTGACACTTGGTAAAACTCTAATATACACAGTGGTAAGGCCAGCTGGATTGTTGATAATAACGAGGCCAGCGTGTGTTGATGCTCGAATATCCTGATTCCAGAGGAAGCAGCTACCATTTCCTGGTCAATCAAGCAACCCGACGGGGGCACACGATAAGACCAAGAATGGCCATATGCGCATGCGGCACACACACACACACACACACACACACACACACACACACACCCTTCCCTTCCACATACCCCACCTCTTCCTTCTCCACGGCCCACACATACAGTACAGCCTTCATGGTCCCAGTCTGCTAGTAGCAGCAGTGTCTTCCAACACTCACCACCACCATCTCCCAGGATGGCCCCTGGACTATCATACAAGCTGCTGCTACTTCTGGCCACCACCGGGCTCCTGAACTTTTGTAAGGACCCACCACGCCGCTCTCTCTGCGCCTCTCCAGGACACATATACACTCATTCTGGTTATACTTCATTTCGCAGATTCAAATTTTTCAAAAATGTCATATTCTCTTGTTTGTTTGTTTTGTCCCAAACACAGGTCAGTGCATTGAAGATCAGTCGTGTAAGTACAAAAAATCACTTTCACTACAGCAGCGGTTCTCAAAGTGGGGTCCATGGGGTTTCTTGGGGGAGTTCCAAACTGACTCTTACAGGTCTGTAACTCTCAGAGTAATGGGGTTCTCTGAACTTAAAAGGCTTGAGGACCACTGCACTACAGAGCTGTGAGGGATTCTTTGTTCTGTCTTTAGGAGTCTATCAGATAGTCTGAGAATAACTGATCCTTATTTTCTGAAGCAAGGTGGCTGTTTTTACATCACACACACAAAATGTTGTTTTGCACTGCAGGAAATGGGCATTGTGTACAAGCCTCATGTCTGGTTAGATTCACTGAAGGTATTTTTAGCTGTGATTGTGCAGCTGCCTGCTGGGGTGCTTTCCGTCGGCATGGGGATGAACGTCCCAACAAACTACGTGAATTGTCTTTGAAACATCAGGAGCCAGAATGTACTGCACCTGCTCATGCCGCCCCGGGGCAGCTTTCATCATCATGATGATGTTTTTGGAGCTCTTGGAAGGGAAGTCTGTGCCATAGAGCTGTAATAGAATAGGCCTATCTGCATCCACAGCTGCTAAAGTAGTAGAAACAGATATGGCCGCTATGTATTGCTGTATATGAGCCACGTGGCCATTCTAAAAGCATTAGCACAGTGGTTCTCAAAGTGGGGTCCGGGAACCCTCAGAGTTCCTTGACGGAGTTCAAAATGGACACACCCTCTCGGGTCTGTCACTCTGAGTGTACAAATGGAACC
The DNA here is from genome assembly GCF_964188405.1 of Protomyctophum parallelum. NCBI lineage: Eukaryota > Metazoa > Chordata > Actinopteri > Myctophiformes > Myctophidae > Protomyctophum > Protomyctophum parallelum. The sequence continues at coordinate 34,458,190 of NC_139708.1, forward strand.
AAACGGACCCCTATGGGTCCATTTGGTTCCATTTGCACACTCTGAGTTGTGGGTGGTCCTTGAAATTTGTTAGGAAAAAAAGACAAAACTTTGAGAACCACTATTGCTCTGACCCTTACAGGTCTGTAACTCCGAGAGTACACACTCAGAGTTATGGGTGGTCCTTAACATTAGTAGAGGAAAAATAAAAAAGGTTTGAGAACCACTGCCTTAGCAGGAGTTGAGGCGTGGCACAGGTTACATTGTGTTGCTGCTGCTGAGCTCAGAGAGCTGAAGGCAGGGTAAATTACAGGAGCACTCCCCAGTCCCGAGGGATGGGAAGGTCAGCGCCTGTTTGTTGAAGCCCTTTTCCTTCCTGCTTACTGCGCAGTGAAGTGGGACTGCTGCAGGGGACAGGGGGCCTCGTCCACACGTCACCTGGATGTTAGGAGAGAATAATAGAACAATACAATGCTCCCTCATGACCCTGACCACTGCACTGCAGGCCAGACTTGGCTCTGTCCCCCTGTAACGTTATCTTATTTGTTATCTACCTCTATAGTTATTAGGCTCCTGATCACGTTTGTTTTGCTCCTGATCCGATTCCGATCGATCGATTTTGAGTATCAGCCCATACAGATTTTTCCGATCTGATATTTATATTTTTATAGAACACTTATGCCATATCACAACAGTACAATATCCAAAAGAAATCACAGACAATAACTAGTCTAATATCATGATATGGAAATAATATTCATACCAGGGATGTCCCGATCACGTGATTGGATCGGGACCACCCTAATTGTTATCTACCGGTACTTTCATGGTTGTCATTATTGCACATGTGAAATATGCTGTGTAATGCTAAAACTCACACTGTGTGTGTGTGTGTGTGTGTGTGTGTGTGTGTGTGTGTGTGTGTGTGTGTGTGTGTGTGTGTGTGTGTGTGTGTATGTGTCTACATGACACAGCACTGTACACCATTGACACCGTGGAGCTCCAGATCGCCCCCAGCGGGTCGGTGGAGAGCGGAACGCCCGTGAGCCTGCGCTGTGAGGTCAGTGTGAGCCACGACCCCCTGCTCCACCTGACCCACCGGTTCCACTTTGTGCAGAACGACAGGCCCGTCCACTCCCTCAACACATCAGAGGCCAGTGCCCTGTACCAGCTGGCCCCGGCCAGGGCAGCAGACTCTGGGAAGTACGAGTGTCTGGTGGACGTGGAGGGCAAGAGCCGAAGGAGCGTCCCGCGGGAGCTCATCGTCAAAGGTATACGGTTGATGGTTGACATGAAGTTGACACCCCTGTTGGCCTAGGTCAGGGGTTTTCAACTGATTGTGAACCAGGGACCACCTCCCTGACTTAGAATCAACCTGGGGACCACTATTGTGTTGGGTGGGGATATGGGCTAAGATTAGTGCTTTTGTAAGTTAACACTTGCTATGCATCCCATGTGTATTAGTGTATACATCCCACTGTTTCTCAAGCGTTCACTACTACTGGCAAAATGTCCTAATAATAATGACTCAACCAGACAATCTGGTGCACTTCCCCTTTCTTGAGATTCTAACTCCCTTTTTCTGTTGAATTTCTTGAACTCCAACTTGTCAGTAAATGACTACATGGATGGACTCATCATAGGTCACCAGGTCATTCAGTTCACGGTTTCTCAACTAGTGGAAAGAACATTTAAAACAAATCAACAAATCCTACATTACTAAATGCATGGTCAGGGACATGCAATACCTCCACGGACCACCAGTGGTCCACGGACCACCTGTTGAAAACCCATGGCCTAGGTCCTTAATATATATATATATATTGATGGAGATATTCATTAGTATTTATACCGGTAAGACGCCTGAGGCCACGCATCCGGCTCGTTGACGGCAGACTGCTGGGCGAGTGCTGGCGCTTTGGCTTGGGGGGTCAGATCAACATGGAACGAATTCTGTACTGCATGTCTTGAGTGTACAGGGCTTGATGAGGCCAGATCAACATATGGAATGTCAGAACAGGTCGGCTCCATATAGAGTATATGGAGATCTAAGGGTGGTAGCGGGGACATTCTCTTGAGTGTACAGGGTTTGATGAGGGCCCAGGTAGGGCCGGGCCTTCATTTTCGGGCTTGTTGAGAACTCTAGTTTTTACCGGCTGCACTAATAACTTTGGGGCAGGCCCGTCTAGAGTTTGAAGGTATAACAGGTATAGTCAAAAGCAAGAGGAAGGATGGATAGGGAAGGATCAACATTTGGAATGTCAGAACAGGTTCTGACATATATCCATATATGGAGGTCTGAGGTCAGATGTAGAGTTGCTGGCCAATATTGATGGCATCAGGGATCTCCATATATGGGCTTAACTGTGACAGCAGGTCGCATAACTGATATTCATCCCTGATGATGTCACGTGATGTCACGATGACCTGGGCGGGCACGATATATAGGGGGTGATGTCACGTGATGGCAATTAGGGCTGGGACTCGATTAAAAAAATCGAATTAATTCAAGGCATTGTAATTAATTAATCAAAATTAATCGCATATATTTAATCACATATATTTGACCTGCCCTTTTACGGAATTTGGTATACGAGTGAATCAATGAGTGAGTTAGTAAGTACAAATTCCACTGGGCCAAGCAAAGAGGTCTGATCAGCTGTTTCTCCCGTTGTGTGCGGCGCACCGTTATGAAAGGTGCGCCTGAAATTCATGCAGTGAGAAAGGTTTTGTGGATTAAAATGCATAGTTTGTTTTTATCGCATTATTTTTTCTGTAATTAATTCATCTGAATTAATCAGTTAGAGTCACAGCCCTATATTTATTTTTTTTGAATCCCCATGGACTCTCCCCAGGCCTCCAGACGCCTGTGTTGCAGCTCAGCAACACCACGTTGTTTGAGGGTGTGGAGATCACTGCCACCTGCACCGCTCCCGAGGAGAAAGGCTCGCTGCTCTTCTACTTCTACCAGGCCTCCCGGTCCGGAGAGACCAGGAGAATCAAGCAGGTGGGACCCAGCGGGAGCACGTCGGAGACCAAGCTGGTGCTGAGGCAGGCCGGAGACAGCCTGCTGTACTGCGACTATGACATCACCACGCTCCCCGAGGCCGGACGCTCCAACGCCAGCAACAAGGTTCAAGTGATTGTCAGAGGTGGGGGTGCCGCCCTGTTGGCTCAACCCGTTAATGCACTGACAATAGAGTTGCAATGAATGAATGAATTGATTAATTAATTAATTAATTAATTAATTAATTAATGAAGAGAGAGAAATAAATAAAATATAAAAGAAAAGGAGAAAGAAAAAAACAAACAAAAAATATATGGAATAGGAAAAAAAACACTTGTTTACACAAATGTTTTCAAAGCGATTTAAAAGAGGACACTCTGCCCTCTCTTTCGTCCTTTGCTCTCTAAATAAAACAACATCTCATAAAGATAATGTTGTTCAAGAGCTGTGGCATCAAAACAACACTCAGACATGAATACTGCTTTTTCCCCAGATGTAACTAATTTAGCATTTGTTTCATGTTTATCCTCAGGACTACACTTCTCCCCCGTTATGAACGTGTTGCCGTCCACCACCGTCTTTGAGGGTGACGTCATCGAGGTGGTCTGCAGGGTGGTGAATCCACCCGCCAGGAACGTGGAGGTGTTCCTGAACAAGGACAAGCGGGTGCTCAAGAAAGCCTCCGTCAGCCTCAGCCATCGTTACACGGTGCAGTCGGGGGACTCCGGCGAGTTTGTGTGCAAGGCGGAGTGGGGCAGCACACAGAAAGAGACGCATCAATTTGTCCGAGTCAAAGGCAAGTACTGGACAACTTGTGTATATATGTATTTTGCACTACTAGAACATTCTGCAAGACAGAGCCCCATGCAAGACTGAGCGGTGCCTCCACTCCATTACACAGCTATATGTGTCTGTATGTATATATACGTGTATGTCCGAACACGGAAAGCTGCAACAAGGTAACTCTGTCACTTCTCGACTGGAAATGACAGAGCCGCCTGGGGGTCTCGATGTTGTCTCGATGTTGCCGGGACCCCCACACGGTACAGTTGCACCGCTCACTTCACACAGGTGTGATTTCTTTCATCACTGGACAATAAGGCATGGCAGGCAGGTAACAAGGCCTTGGGGCTCGTGAGGCATGCCATAGTGAGCTGTTTCCAAATTGCACACATTAGTGGGCTAGCTAGCTAGGACATCGAAGCAAAAGAAAATTATGGTTGTTATTTGCGCAAGCAGAGCGAGCAAGTATAGTGGTCGGCTGGACCAAAAGTGTATGTATGTATGGTATGCATGTCTCTAATTGGCTATTGGTGGTGACGTAATTAAGATACGTTTCAAGATATGTTTATGTTGGGTGGGTAAAAGGTAACGTATGTTGCTTCAATTGTTGCTTCAAGGTTGGTATAAGGTCAATAACGGGTCTAAAGGATTTAGAACAGTTGTAATAGACACAGCAGTTGTAATTGACATTAGTTAGTAGCAGCAATGCGCAAGTTGGCACCTCGACATTTATAGTTGAGGATTGTGTTTGAAATGTCGAGGCCTGTGGTTCCTTAACTGATTTTAGCTATGGGACCCAAAATGTTACTGCGAAAACAATCATGACAGTGAACGAAACAGACCAGTGTGTGTGTAGGTGCCTGCGTGCCTGCCTGCACGCATGTAAGTGTGTGCGTGTGTGCATGAAAGTGCCTGGATGTGTTCAAGGTTCAAAACATCCGTTGCATCCATTTGCGCAGAGTCTGACTTTCACTCTCTGGAAACCTGACAGATCTGTTCTCAGCCCCACACCTGAGGATGGATCCCATAGACGTGTTTGAGGGAGAGCAGTTGACACTGAGCTGCTCTTTGCCCAGTTACGCGTCAGAGAGGATCAGCAACGACTCCATAAAGTTCTCCATCTACAGAGGTGACATGCTGCTGACCATGACGGACACGTACAGCACCACTGCACGTGCCTCCATAAATGGCAACCACACGTGCCGAGTCAAGGTCGTCGACCGCCTGGGCCAAACTTTCCGAAAAGACAGCGAGACGGTTGTTCTGAAGGCCAGAGGTAAACGTCTGATTTGTACTACAAAAATAGCCAATCTACAAGCTGACAGCACGGCACTTGTCATGAGATAGATCTGCTATTTTCAACACTGACATGCAATAAAATATAACAGGGCTTTATAGGAGTAGTTCACCCAAATTCAATTACACATACCATGAAGCCTATAATTATAATATATTTATATTCCTAAGCCGATAATTCTCTGACCGGGTGCGGAGAAATTAGTGGCTTAGGATTGCTACAAAAACAAATAAATCTCCATGAAATCAAGCCTCCATGGGGTTTGTAATGGATAGAAAACAAGTATTTGTTTTCGGTGAACCTACTCCTTTAAGACTGTGTAATGAACTGTCTTCTCATGCCCCAAACCCCCCCTCTTCTTGTTCCTCTCCCAGTTCCTGTCTCTAAGCCCATGCTGAGTGTGGTCGGCGGCAGACTGGTGGTGGGAAAGCCCTTCCTGCTGCGCTGCCACAGCCAACACGGCAGTCTGCCCATCACCTACACGCTGTTCAGCCCCCTGCCGCGGGCCCAGGACGTCAGGGTGGTTAGCAGGCCAGGGGACGAGGCCGTCTTCAACATCTCAGCCATCCAGAAGGCGACAGACATCAAGAAGTTTCTCTGCCACGCCAGAAACAATGAGCACAATCCCCCGATGGTCAGCTCTGAAGTGCGCCCAGACGCCCAGATCATCATAGGTGTGTAGCAGAGTGGCTCACATTCTGAGCTTGATGGCCTAAAAGTCTAATATCTCCCCCGAGCTATAAGGGAAGTCCCTTTGACCTAGTGGTTAAAATATTGGCTTTCCATGCGGGAGACTTCAAGAGAGGGTTCAAATCCCAGGTGTTACAGTACATGTGTGGCAGTCTGGCAGCAGACATAGAAATATTAAATGTTAAATTGAGATAATAGGAGATAAGTTTAACCTGCTCTGGAACAATGCAGTTGTACAATTTACAAATGTACATTTAGTTACTTTGTTAAATAACCTCTACATTTTACAGTCTAGATTTGGGGTCCGATGCAGGTATAAAAGAAAAGGGGTATCAAATAGGGGTCCGTGGCCTAATACATATCGGTTCTGTTGGTTGAAATGGGGCATTCTGCATAATGAGTATTTAAAGTACATTTTATGCCAATTGTTTTGTACTTCCAGTATTTCTACATTGCAGTATTGATACTTTTACTTATAAGTAAGAAACTTTAAGTACTTTTTCCACCACTGGCTGACGTGCACTGCATCCCCCACAGAGCCTGTGTCCAAGCCATTGTTGACCCTGCAACCCAACACGGGAGTGGCCACCGAGGGCCAGGACTTGACCATCATCTGCAGCGTCCAGAGAGGCACCCCTCCCATCAACTTCACCTGGTACCACACCCAGAAACCACAGCCGCTGGACACGAAGACCCTGGACGGGACGAAAGGCTCCTACGTCATCAAAGGCGTCCGAGGGGAGGATGAAGGCGGATATTACTGCGTCGGCAACAACCAGGCCGACGACAGCAAGAGCAGTTTCGTTGTCACAGTCGGAGGTGTGTTTGTTTTGCGTGGTTTGCAACTTTGCATGCAGTGTTGTGCATTTAGACACAGTTGTTAGTGTACGCATCTGCGTGTATGTGTCTGTGTGGATATCAAAGAATGCGAGAGAGAAACCCAATAATAGTGAGGCGCAGAACTGTTTCATAGGGGAATAAATCAGCACTTTCTATGCTTTGGGAAATGTGGGGGTGGAGTTATAAACAGTGGGTTTCATTTTACCTTGAATCTCGGGTCCAGGGGTCCTACTGTTACTGCTGATATATGCCAATGATGCTACATCTCTCCATTATTCTTCTATATTGTGCACAGTGAAACAGGCTGGATGGAAGAAAGGTTTAATCGCCGCCTTCTGCATCCTGCTGATCACGGCCATCATACTCGTTATCATCATTAAAAAGGGCCGTTTGCCGCTGAGGAGGAAAAGAGCGGGCGAGCTGTCTGTGTGAGTGAGCCCTTTCCTTCGTTCTTATCAAGACCGCTAGGATGTTTTCACGCTGAAGTAATGTGATTTACAAGACAAGGTGCCCATGTAACCGCCCATATCAGGGCTTCCTGTTTCAAAGGGCTGATTGTGTTTCCATGTCTGCGGCCTCCTCTTTAGGAAGTCGGCCAGCACCAAAGCTGAGAGGCTGAGCCTCACCCAGGCGGAGGTTGTGACTGCAAACGGTGAGTTCTGCTGTGCCGATAATGGCACCCTCCACCACAGAGACAGTCAGGGTGGAGAGGAAAGGGAGAGGAAGACAAGTTATGCATTTAGCAGACGCTCTTATCTATAGGGCGACTTACAAAGGGCAGGATCGGAGTTAAATGGCATGAACCCTGGTCAACCAACAACAGTGGTGCTCAAGTAAATAGAGAAGCGCCAAGAAAAGAATGTGCCACACAATAATTAGGATAATGGGTAAAAATCTAACCTAGCATCTGATTAAATAACATTCTATGTAAAATAATTTAAATAACATTTTAAGCATCTGTGGATAAGCAAACAGCATCTACTGTATGTGACATATTGTACAGTGTATGTCATTTAAATAACATACCAGTGGTCCTTGAGAGGGTTCCAGCTGGTCCTCAGAGTTAGTTAGGTAGTTGGTAACCAAATGGACCCTTATAGAGCTTAAACTCTTGAGAGTTTCAAATGAAACCAAATGGTCCTGTTCATTTCATCGTCTACTCAGGCTTATGTGTACACCCTAGACAGTTTGTAATTTACTTGATTCAGTATTTAGATATTTGATATTATTTTTAGCTGCCCCTCCCCCTTCCTATACAAACCCATTGTAACTTCAAACTCTATTTTAACCATGACAGATTCATCGAAAATACCTGTCCTTTTTTCTGGTGACTGATATTGTCCTAATATGTTAGGAGGCTGTGTTTTTTTCATTTACTGTTTTCATTTATTTTTAATAATTCTTTTAGATTTTTTCCTCCTGGAGGAGCTTCTTTTCCAATAATTTCATCATCAAGTCTGTGGCTCAAATACTGAATAAATAATGGACCTTGAAATGAAAAGTGTTGAAAACCACTGAACTGTATAACATAGTGTACATACATAGCATATGTGAACAAGTAAACAAGTAGCCAACACGTTTTTATGTATCACATATAGAAAAAGTGAGTCTGAAGAGATTCATTTTTCAGATTGAGGTGAAGAATGGGGAGTAAGTCTGAATAGTCCTGACTGAAGCGGGAGGTCATCTTGGGAGCCAGGAGGGAGACGAGTCTAGGCCAGAAAATTTAGAAAAAGTATTTGTTGGAATTCAAAAACTTTTTTAATTCGATGTTGTTGCATTCTTTTCTGTGCAGTCACTCCAGGGGTGATGGGGCGGAATGTCTGGAGCGAGCATGTGTCTGGTTCTGGTGAGTCTCCATCCACCACTACAGGCGTATTCATTTTTAATACGATTCACATATGAAACAATATAATGAGCTTTGAATGGTTTAGTAAATTATTGATTAAGGCCCTTTCAAGTCATTTGAAATGTAATTACGCTGTCTGCAGCCTTGCATGACAGCATATTGCAATTTGTGTGTTTATGTTAATATGTTTCTTCGCAATATATCTTAATTGCGCATGGTCAGATTTGATGTAACTTTGTAGCAATGATCAGCAGACTGCGCCGCTGCCCCAAAGTGATGAGTTTGAAGTTGAAAAGGTCAAAGGTTAATCAAGAGACCTAGCTCAAGAGATGTTAGCCAGACTATACGACTAATACACAAATGAGCAAATGCAATTAGCTCCTGGCTCCCGTTTGCATGTGTTTAATCAAGCTTGTACGTTTATTTCCATTTCCAATGCTGATTGCTGATGGCTCTGTTGCTGTTGTTCTGTTGCTCCACCAGAGTCTGATGATCAGAACAGCGTGGTCCCTGCAGAGCAGCCTGAGACACAGTACACTGAGGTCCAGACCCGACCGCTGGATCCTAACAGAGGTGAGACAGCTACATCTTGTGCCCTTATCCCTAAACTTATTTGCCATTTGTTTTACTATTTTAAAATAGTTCAAATAGCTGATCTACAAGTTCACAATGTGTCGATGTAGATTGGCTAGTTGAACTATTTAAAAAAAGTTTTAAAATAGTAAAAAATGGCAAATAAGTTTAGGGATAAGGGATAAGGGTTAAGAGGAGGTGCAATTAGGGCCCTGAGTGGTTTTAACATTCTTCCTAACTCCACAAACAGTACAAATGTATTAGCTTTAATCTGTTCAGTGTATTTCCCACAAATGCAGTTGACCTTTTAGACAGTCTCAGACTGCTGCGTTTTAGACAGTCTCAGACTGCTGCGTTTTCGGACCCGAATTTCGGTCCGCCGTTTTCTTTTATATATTATTTCTTCCTTTCTTTTATGCCTCAGGACCACGGCAAAAAATTGCAAAAAAAACCACCTTTAGTCTGATTATACCTCCCTGTTCCACCCTAGCTCCGGTGAAGAAGGGCACGGACACTGTGTACAGCGAAGTACGGAACTCCAAGCAAGGTAAGACTAACATCCTGTTCACCATTGAACAACGGCCTCGTGTTACGCAGCAAGCAAAGTCTTTGGCCCGCGTTTGAAAAATGCGCCAGGAAAGGGGACCGGCTCCAGCTATAAACATCTGCATTGTTTGGTGAAAGAACGTCCCATTGAAGGAACAGAAACCCAAACGCCAGGTGTCCACTTCCTGACCTCGTCAAAGGCAACTTCCTGCTACCACAATCAGACCCATACACAGAGTCCATCCGTCAAGAGGGGAGAGCAACATGGCCCATTGTTTTAATGTCAGAGGAAAAATAAAGCCACCCGTCCAACATTTTGTCCATTGTTGAGCCACGGGACGACTCCTTAAGGGCTAAATGTCTGGTGGCAAACAATGATACAGCACGCGGGAAAGGGCACACAATAATGGCCTTGGATTTTTTTCGACTCTGTCAAACAATGGACATGGAGCAGGGGAAAAAGATTACTATGATAATACATGTTAGTGTGCCTAGTGTGATAAGCCTCCTAGTCTTCTGGAGTATTCGTGGGTTTTGTTTAATAAAATAATAATAAAACTTTATTTGTATTTGTATAGCACCTTTCATGACATGAAATGCAGCTCAAAGTGCTTTACAGAACAATGGAGAATAAAAGAAAAGCAAGGCAACGACATTAAAAAACAAGCAGTAATGCAGTACAGTGAGGACATGAAAAATAAAAAATACAAGATCAATTAAAGGCAATGTTGTAGAAGTGGGTCTTGAGCTGAGCTTTAAAAATGTCTACAGAGGCTGCCTGACGAAGGTAGGCCTACAGTGGGAGCTTGTTCCATGCCGACGGCCCGTAGAAGCAAAAAGCTGCTTCCCCGTATTTTTTAGTTGCCATTCTTTTGGGCAAAGCGAGCAGGCCGGCGGTGGAAGACCTTAGGGGGCGGTTTGGGACATATTTAGGCAGGCAGTCAAGTAGGTAGGAAGGTGCGAGACCATTGAGAGCTTTATAGACAAGTAAAATAATTTTAAAATCAATCCTAAAAACAACCGGAAGCCAGTGCAGTGATGCCAAAACTGGAGTAATATGTTCTCTCATCTTAGTTCTAGTTAAAACTCTGGCTGCTGCATTTTGGACAAGTTGTAATCTGTCAGTTGTTTTCTTAGGCAGTCCTGAAAAAAGTGCATTGCAGTAATCAAGCCGAGAAAAAACAAAGGCGTGGATTAGCGTTTTTGCATCGTCCAAGGACAGAGGAGTGGTGGCAGTGAAACTAGCCCACGTCTAATCAACTGACACCCACCATTTCCTGAACTTGTCTTCTGGCATTGTTTTCACAGGTGCCTCTGATCAAGCTGACAATGTAAGTAGAGCAACGTGCTCCTGCGCGCACACACACGTGTGCGCGCGCACACACACACACACACACACACACACACGCACACACACACACACCTTTATATTCACTTCCTAAGGAGAGACAGTACAATGCTGAAAAATGTCCTGGAATCACAGAGAGTAATTGATCCTCATGAGGAAATTCAAGTGTCAACGTTTTACTATTTGCAGACAGCTAAAATGTTCAGCTGTGACAAAATGTGGTTTCGTCCAACTATGACAGATCATGTTCTTTCACTGCAGGAACACTGGCGCTATCATTGTTCCTGTTCTCCTACATTCTTGTTAAGCCGGTTGTGAGCTTGTAGATCTGCTATTTTGGGTGCACAACACACCACTCACAACAAAGTATATCAAGCTCCTTACTTTTCCCAAAATATCTATCTAAATCAATCAGTAAACCTAGCTAGAGTCATTCACAGAGATTTAGCCTAAATTAAAGCTCTGATTTGGTTTAGTTTTTCCCACTCAAAATGACCTCTGCTGTGTCTCTCTCAACAGGGGTCTGTTGAATATGCCCAGCTGAATCGAGACAACGCTCAGAATGAGCACGACAACCACAATGACCATGGTGACCACCACGACCACAGTGACGGTGACCATGGCATCCAGGGAGACCATGTAGTTGACCATATAGTAGATGACCCTATAGATGACCTTATAGATGACCTTATAGATGACATAGATGACGTTGAACTCGCTGAGGGTGGTGAATGCAACGGTGAGCATGCAGCACCAGACTGTTAACTCCTTTTTTTTAATCAAACAGGACGAGTATTTATTCTCAGGTCTCTCTGGACCTGTAAGAGCTTCTTTTCCCACCGATAGACACCGATAGACATGAAAAATGACATGTTTGTATTTTTACTATATTTGTATCAACTTTTGGAAAATAAATAAATAAATTCTGTATAATATGAATGTACTTTTTTTTGCCATTCAGGAAGGCCAAATAAAGAAAATCTTTTGTTTCATAGCTCTGCATTCCTCAGTGAGTGATCAGTGTTCTTTTGCCCTGAGAACATGGCAAGGGGATATGAGTTGTGACCCACAGGAAAAGGCATTCAAACGTATATCCTTCCACTTGTCGCTGAAGGTGACAAATCCTGGACAGGGACTGAGGCCTTTGAACAGAGGAGAGAGAGAGGGGGGTGGGGAGGGAGAGAGAGAAGACAGTGTGGGATCATGGAAATGTAGTGCTACCTCTTTGAACCACTAGAGGTCAGACTACCAATGGAAACTTTGTGCCATCTGGCCGCTGTGTGATCTCTTCTAATATGAGCGGGGCTTTCTCTGTGTTGTCATAGCATCAAGGCATATCAGGTTTACTTTCCATCCCCTAATGCATGATGTGCAGTGCACAGTAAAATCTGAAGTGTTAAAATAACAATGAAATTGACCCATAAAGTGTCCATGACTGGGTACACACTCTGAATATTGATTGATTGATTGAAATATGTATTAACAGTTTGCAGAATTACAGTACATTTCAAGCCCAACTCAATACAAATTAATAGAATTAACACTTCAGATTTTTGCTGTGCACACATCTTGTAGTTGGCCCATAAAGGTGATATTAGAATTAAGTGTTACGTGAGACAATGATAAACCAAGGGTGGCTGTAGCTGAGTGGGAAGAACAATTAAGACACTAAATCCTGCCTTCCCGAACAAGACACTAATATCTCTAACGGCTCACCCTCAGCACTCATCATGACCACCTGAGCAGACATCAGCTGGGTGAAACTGAATTTCCTCTGTGGATTAGCAAAGGTTTCCCTCCCCCAGGGTGGGGTGCATGGGAACATACCGTAGATGCCATAACGTAAGGGTTCCTGTATGCCATAATGCCACGGCAACCTTTTCACTTAGCCGTTTTCCAAGGCTGGCAGGACCACCCAGTGCCAGACAATGGAAAGACACACGCACGCACACGCACAGTTACTTTTATGAATCATTAGGCTGCTGGAGAGGAAAGAAAACAAGTAATTAGAATAATAATGCAAGCATAAAATAAGTCAATAATGTAATAATACAACCTATTATATAATGAGTCAATAGTTAAATATGAATCATGTAAAATAAATGTGACAAAATTTGACTGAGGGACATACTGCCATTGGATTTTAGCTTCAAATTGACATATTGGTTGTTCAGTTTGACCCACCAGTTTTGGACATTGGCTTATAGAGTAATGTCTTGCAGAAAACAGAGAGTTGAGAAAACAGGCTTGAAAGGTTCACTTCTGTGGTCTCTAACATTACACCTAGCTAGATAGAGTATGTGTCATGTCAAACTCAGTAAAAAAAAAAAAAAAAGCTTTTCTCCTCTAGTGAAAAATTGGAATTTGCGTGATGGCAGGCTCTCAGTCAAATCTGGTCACAAATAAGAAACAATACTGGTTAATAATGGTTGTTTTTGATCAACTCAATTGATCACCTTAAGAGAACAATTCCCTCCATCAAAAAGAGGTGCTTGCTTCCAGTGTGCAGCTCTTTAAGGCAAAAGCATTAAGCTGCGTTCACACGGGCAGATGCAAAGTCTACCATTTATTGTCAATGGAAGCCAGCGACATGAAGATCCAAAGATGCATCCGGCGTTTGTAGCTGCTGCAAAAGCTACAAAGCTACAAATTGAAGCTGTGCTGGGTTCAACTTCCAGATGCAAATCTACAAAGTTACAACTGTAGCTGCAACTAGAAAAGTCGCAATTCTGGAAAAATTACTAAGTGTGGATCGACCGTGTGCGCAACAGATTTTACAAAGCGACAAAATATATGCTGTGATCTTTGCATCTTTTGCAACTGCCCCTCTCAACGCAGCATTAGAAATGTGGGTAAGAGAACAAATGCAGACGAAAGTTCTGATATTAGACTAAATGACTTAAACCCCTCTTAAGAGAACAGGTCTTGAGCTACAACTGTAGCCTACTTTCACCACTTTTTCACCACTTTTTCCATCTACACAAAATCTCTTTACCAAAAATAGCCGATCCACAAGCTCACCATGGCTTTGTGGATCCCCAGAATATTCACACTGATCCCCTTTTCCACCGGTTGGTTCCCAATGGGAGCCGGTTCAGTTCTTTTTGGTTCTTAGTCCATGAGCCAGAGCTCCAAAATTAGAACGTTAATTATGAATTGAGTGTGCAAAACCATACCTATATTAGAATGTTATCACAATGGAACTTCACCAATTGAGTACTTACACGAAGACAATGATTTATTGTATTACAAATTTTACGTGTATGTAGGAAGATATGCAAAATATATTAACAATTTAATATAGGTCTAGTTTTTCCCACCAATGTTGGAGGCGCTCATTTAGAAGAATATGAAAGATAAAAGGAAGTACATGGACATGGGCTCATGGACTAAGAACCAAAAAGAACTGAACCGGTTCCCATTGGGAACCAACCGGTGGAAAGTGGCTTTCATATTCTTCTAAATCTAAACGTGTCAACTCAATAGCCATACAACGAGAATAAAACTGTACTTGTGTGTGTGCCACTGTCTGGTCTGCATTGTTGAGTTCCCTCAGTTCAGCTGTCAACGTGGAAGCTTATAGGGATGTGGCGTTCTGACAGGAAGCTCAACAGCCTTTCAGGGATGCTGAAAGGCAGCGATCCATAGGGAATCCATAGAACATGACACCAGGGCTAAACACCAACGGCCTACCACCAAATTAGACACTTTCATCTCCATACGTCTACAGTAGGCCAACATATACAGTGGCCTATACAGGATGAAGCATACATACATCTTCATTAACACAACACAGCCACCTGCTTGGATTGTGTTTGTGCGTGCGTGCACGGCTTTTGTATTATTGTCCTTGTGGGGCCAAACCCGAACGTGCATGTCCACATGTCCACAACGATCATAATTTACCTTCAGGGTCACTTCATGGTTAAGAATAATTATGAAAGGTTTCAGGATGGGAATGAAACATTGGGATTTTGAGGTTACGTTATGGTTTTAGGAAGTAGGATATTTAGGCTAAGGTTATGGATAGTTTCATCGTTAGGGATAGGAATTTTAAGGTTAGGATTAAGTGGTTGTGGTTAAGGTTAAGTTTATAAGTTTGGCCAGCAAGTAAGTGTGTGTGTGTGTGTGTGTGTGTGTGTGTGTGTGTGTGTGTGTGTGTGTACGCGCATGTACAGTGAGCGTACAATATACACATGCATATTATGCACAGCAGCACTTCAACGCTTCCTCTCGTTCTCCCAGATCTCCTATCCAGTGTCTGACACCGAGAGACATGTCTGCGTCTCGGCTGGTGCGCAGCGTGAATGAATGCGGCATCGGGAAGGGCACTGCAGTTCCCAGATCTCCAATGTCTGCGTGTGAATGAATGCGGCATCGGGACGGGCACTGCAGTTTCCAGAAGGAAAACCCTCTCCTGGTCTAAGGATAGACCCATTCCTATGCCTGGAATGTTGGCATCATTCACACAGCCAACTGTGCCTCCTCAGGCCTGATGGTTACCGAACCAGAAGACTGGCCATACCAACAGACAGCATATTTTGAGCACCAGTGTCTAACGCCCCACCACTGCTACTGTAATAGGTTGTAATATAACTTATAAGTATTGTCATCAGTGGAATGCAAAGACTTCTCAATAATCAAATGGAATTAAGCCTTTAAAGGGTTTTCCTGTCTTGACATTTTTGCTTTTGCTAATTAACATGTGCTAATTTACTTTCGACTTATTTAAGCTTTTAACCAGGCTTCAACAGATTTTTAAGTCAACATACAATAAACAATTGGTCTGTGAAACTGTGCTAAAGCGCACTCTGTGTGCCCTCTCCTGTGACATCATCTGGGACAGCCGGCATACACTCCACGCCACGGCAGTCCATGCATGGTGCTCCAAGAGGTTCTCCTCAAAGAGAGAAGCCCTCTGTCAAGAGATTTATTGCGTTCCCTAAATCCATCATGTGCTGCTGCCACAGGTTTTTAGTATTCCTGTTACAGCCAGGAATGTTTCTGAATGAAACCTATAACGTGAAGCCTATACACACCACCACAGCTAATAATGGTGGACTTGACAAGCTGTCAATTAATGAAGAGGCTGAACGCTTCGTCCGTCCTTCTGTCTTGACATGTCTGTGTGTGTGTGTGTGTGTGTGTGTGTGTGTGTGTCCGCGTCTCCGCCACGAAATTTGACCCAGCCCCTTCTGTATCTGAACCAAGAGTCGTGAAGTGCTATCGGGTGCTCTGCTAAAATTGGCATATTGACTCCTGGGCAATGCATTCTGGGAATATCCTGCCTTTAACTTGGCCTTATGGGGCCATTTCTGTTTGTGGTCTTCAGATGAAGCAATGAGGTCATTGTGGTAGGATAGCCTTAGAGTCTAAGGCTATCCTACCACAATGACCTCATTGTCTAAGGCTTAGACAGACAAAGCTACAGGTAGGGCCTTGTACAAAGAAACTAAAGATTAGAATGAACATTTTCATAGCAGAGCTGTGCTCTCATGTCAAACACGGAAGAAGTAATCAGTCTATGCAGGTCTCAGCGGCGCACTTGTTTGATATTAATATATCAATAGCGCTGAAACTATCAATTATTTTAGCGATTATTCTATCAATTTCTTTTTCAATTAATCGAGCAATCGAGAAACAGGTACGTATTTAAAGGTTTTATGACATTCATTTTCATTTATTTTTATTTTTTCTTTTAGGTTTTATGACCTCAATTACACCCAAAAAACCTGAACTTTGAACATTCAGTGGATTTTCTGTGGTCTGAAGTTTTCTTTGGGGTTTGGAAGCCTTTTGAGCAACAATGAAAACAGGCAACACAGTGACATCTGCTGGCAAATCCCATTGACATATATGGGATTTGCAGGGTCTTACATCACTTACTGCCGGCAAATCAGAGCACCTGTTTGAGCCAGAAAACCCCAGATCACAGAAAATCTACTGAATGTTAAAAGTTCATGTTTTTTGGGTGCAATTGAGATTAGAAAACCTAAAAAAAATAAGAACAATTCCAAAACCTTTTTTTTTATGTCACAATCCCTTTAATCATTCAGTCATTTGTATACAATTCATCAACAAAGCAATTAACCACGTAAGCATTATTTTACGATTCATCACACAATAGTGTTCTGCAAAAATAGTTGAAAATAGCAGATCTACAAGCCTATAATGACTTGCCCAAAATATAGGGGTTGATTAGTAATCTATTATTATATTTTATTATCGCTAATATGAAGATGCATTGGCTGCTATGGTATCCATATCCATATCATATGGTATCCATATCAATCACCGCCATCGGACACTCGTGCACAGTAGGTGTCTGAGAACACGGAAGTAGGTTACTAGGATGGTGTTGTACCATTGACAGCTGACAATCAATCAAAAGATTATGGCATTTTTCCATTTGATTCCTAAATTTACATATTGCCTTCATTTTGTGGCAATATAGTGTGGTAGTGCACATTTATTCTGTATTCATTAGAATTCTCAACATGGTTTCATCTGACCTTTGAACACATTTACCAAAAACCTCTTTTACATCAATAAAACTATTCAGTGTTCAGTGTCTATAATAATGGCACCAGCAAGTAGACACATAGTGAACCAACAATTGCTGTGTACCTGCTTCTCAGACGTTGTAATACAACACTTCAGAGTTGCACAGTGTTGTCACGGGGTGCAGGTCATATTACCTGACCTACAGCACAGTCTGTACACGGTTGGTATCCTCAGCCTTCATAAACACATTTCAGCCAACCACCAAATATGCACTGACATTACCTAGTTGCACATAAATAAACAGCAGCAGCAGCAGCACAATGGAAGCCTCTCAGCTGGACATAAAAAACTAATGAAAAGTGAAAAGATGCAAATTAAGTTGAACTTGAAGTCTGTCTTTTAATAACACCCATACTTTCCATAGCAGTAGGTTATGCCATGATACTGTCTATATCTGATCATAGACTGATCTCCAAGTATTTTGTGCCTATTTGTTCTGTGCAATAACCAACACTGGGTACCCCTGCCAGTCATGTGATATGTTTACCTTTTGATTATGTAAGGTAGATTAATTTACATAATAATGATGAACCCCTTTCTCACAGTAATCATCCACAGCCCTATTCTTACATTGACCTCTCTAAGGATTACATAATGTGGACAATGTCAACCCAGAGTGACCGTCATTAATTTCCATTTGAAATTTCAGTTTGTGCCATTCACATGTCATGGAGGCATTCGACATTTTGAAAAGTGTTACTGAACTTTAGTAAATCCACGTCAAATTCCTCAGCGTTCCTCAGTTTAACTCTGCAAGTGTAATAAATAGTCAATTGGCCATTGAGGGCACATTTTTACACTATGTATCTGCTGTCGGACACAGTTGAGGTTTGGGTCTCCTCAGCTAGACTATGAGTATTTATTTAACATTACAACTTTTTCCATGCAAAGCCCTCTCTGACACAAGTGCATGCAGGTTGAATCGACTGACCAGGACCAGGTCAAATCTGCAGATGTTATTTGAATCGCACAACCAAGCCCTGCAGCAAAGCTTTGTCTCTTCATCCCAGTCTTCCTCCTGTATTAAAATTAACTCATGTAATCTCCAGGCTAATGAGAAGGATCAGGCCTGCCAGCTTCATATCCCACAGTGTGTGACAATAGAGGTTATGGGGCCAGAGCATGGCATGCCTGGGCTTAGTTACAGAGATGCTATCCATCTACTGCCAAGGGCATACATAACATGGATAGTGTGTCAAGGCGTCAGTAGCCATGTACCAGGAGGAAATTGTTACCTCACAGCGAGACCCTCTAACTCGACTGGGGCTTTTCTGTGTGGAGTTTGCATGATCTTCCCATTTTCATAGTAGTGTAATAGTGTTTCCTCTAGGGCCATACATGGGCACCTTCACTTAATGCAGCCTGCAGGTTAAAGAAAAAAACATAGGCCTATACAGTATATGATACATTATTGATTTCAGCTGTCCAAACGGATTTAGGAACCACCGGGCGGCCGGTGGGGGATAGAGTCGGATGGTAAGCCCGACAAGTGAGTCTAATGCGGCCGCGTTACTATATTAGTAGTTTAATGACTAGTATTAAAATTGTATTGCCTTTTTTTATATCCAATGTATTTGTATTTAAGTTCATAAAGTTACTAAATGTAAATAAAGTTACTAAAAGTAACTAAATGCATTTGAAATTAAATACAAATGTTACTTTTCACGATTCCAATAAAATAATAATTCAGCATTCCAATTCAAGATAGAGTGGCTATTTTTACTACTTTTGAGTGGCATACTAGAATTACAAATGACAAGTAGGGCATTCATTTACTATGGGAAAAAAAGTTCAAATATGGAGATAAGATGATTGTTTCTGCCCGACAACAACATTAAGCCATGTGGCCTCCTGGAATGAGTTTGGAAATATAGTGGCCTCTCCATCATCAAAGTTGGAGAGAAAGTTGCCCACCCTTGGTCATGTTAGGAACATATTCCTGCTTTACATTACATTACATATATGGGAATAAATGGAAATATTATGTTTGTTGTTGTTTTTTCACAAATCAAAACACTTAAAAGGTGCTGTGGACGATATTTTGCTTAAAAGAAAAAAGTTTTTGTTAAAAAGTTAATGCTGATTAATTCTTTGCTATAGACTGTCTCTCCAGCTCTTTAGAGAAAATACATTTTCAAGTGGATTACAAATGTCATCCAATGAGAGAAGATATCTTCAGTTTTATAGTGTTCTAGTTCCAGTTTTGTCTGGAACCCCAATCATTTACAATTTCACTGTATCCTGTACACTGCATATGAGTTCTCTCTCCTGATTGGATGAAAATGGTATCCTGACCTGAACATTTTCTGTTTACTAAAGAGCTGGAGAGACGAGGAGACCCCTCTTATTGAACGAACACTCGATAGCAAATACTATATATATCAATTATTATATAGCTTAGCTATAGCAAATATTACTGTGAATATAGGATTTAACAATAATTGGGATCTTGGGAGTTGGGACTGAAGCAGTTTCCGCTTCTCAAACACAAGCTTAATCCGACCAATTACAACTTTTTGAGAGCCAGAATTGCACAAACAAATCAAGTATTGACTATAAACCTTGTCTTGTTTGCAGTGTGCAATGTGTCATCTGAAGTTATATTCCAGACAGAAACACCATGGTCCGAATTCATGCGCTGAGTAAAGGTTACATTTAGGATTTAGTACAGCCACCTGTTCAACACTCTATAATTGTTTAAGCCCCACCAGAACTGAGCAATCAAGTCATCCTAACCTTGCACATCCTCAGAGTGGTGCAGAGAAACAGAGAGGGGTGCATTGGACTCTCTGTCCTCACTGGCTCATTGTGCAATAACGCATCCACAAATGAGACACGCGCATGCGCTGTGTTCAACCTTCACCCTCCTTTTCCATGGATGCGGGCCCAACCTGGGTAACTTTATCACATGCATGCAAACAGTCCAACGGCCCAGCTCCTGCTCCCCTCTCTCCTCTCTTGTGCTAAGTCAGACCACTGTAGTTCATGTTGTGCCAGAGACAGCTGCTGGGCCCGTTTACTGCCAGTGCTGCTTTACAGGGTAGAATTCCTCATACTTGGTCAATGTCAGCCACTGTAGGGGCCTCATTGTGTGGGCGGGCAATGGTGAACAAAGTACACAACTCCATTACTTGAGTCAAAGTATTGGTACTCACTCCTGGTCAAATATGACAACACTACATATGTCAACTTGCTCCAGTTCCGGTACTTTAAGGAGTTAAACTACTGAAGTAGGTATAGCTTGTGTTCACAACACATTTGTAAGAAGAAAAGAGTAGTTCACACAATTCTTTTCCCCTATCAATTACACACCCCATGAAGCCTTGAATTCATGGAGAATTCATGGAGATGACTTATCATCTCAACTTAGATGAAACGGTATCTGGTGGCAGTTGGGTGGTAATTTTTAACCTTGACAAACTATTAATACTTGAAAAAGTAATTTATAAATGAGCGGCTGACTTGAAGCTATGCTTTAAAAGGAAACAAATATAACAACTGAAATGTAGTGGCGACAAAAGCCCAAAATGTGTCATGTTTAAAAAGTCAAATAATGTTCAGTACAGACAAATGTCCTTAAAATGCAACAGGCTACTCAAGTAAATGTACTTTATTACTGTCCCACCTTGACTGGCGAGCATTGGCTTGTGCACGAAGCACCATTCTAAACAGTCTATAAAACATGTGATCCTTCCCAACTGTTCCCAAGGGACAGTTTATGGAAATTTAATATTGTTTTACTTGGGGTCACTGGAAATTATTAGAGGGGGCAAGGTGTTTATGTGGTGGTGCCCGCGTTCAAACCTTTTGCTCTTTTCTGCGCCAACATTGGGACAATGCCTGTCAACTCCTTCTATTTTGCTTGGAACAAAAAACACATTTGCACCCTCCAGACAACTGCTTGGTGGGCTCAGCTATTTGCACCTGTTAATGGATAATTAATCTGGCCATATAGTCACTATTAAGCCATAACATAGTACTTTTTTCAAATTATTTCAAATGATTTTATTTTTTCTTAATGCAAGGACAATGGCTTCCATTAGCATGATATTAACTTTCCAAGAATAGAAAGCATTCAGTTTCACAATTAGCTTGGATTCCCCATTGATGATGTCACTGGTAGGCAGGTTTCTGAACCGTCCACAACCCTTCTGAGACACATAGACAGAAATTATACCATGTAATGAGCATTAGTGAGGACCAATTATATGAAGATAGTATCTTCATATAATTGGTCCTCACTAATGCGGTTATTTTTAATTTACTTTTTTCTATTTTTTTGCATTTTTGAAAAACCGTGAAAGTGTGATAACTAGTTATTTAGAAGGCAGTCATATAATCGGCCTCAAATGGGTTAAGTGGTCAGTTCATGTATTTTTGTAAGAGGAAAATGTGTCATATTTGGGTCTCACGCTGAAATGTTTGGGAACCCCTGCTTTACAAGGTGAATGCCCTGGGGTCAAGGGGTCAAAGTGCTCGACAACAACAACAGTGATACATATGATTGGTAACCTATTTGTTGTCAGTACACAAGGCTGTCTGAATGTTCCAGACATTTATGACACCTGCTGTAAACAGCTGATGGGAATGACTGACAGCACCCTGTAAGTATCTTACATGAGAATGAGATTCCCAGTAAGACTAAATGTCCATGGCTGTTGTTTGTCCTTGTCCTCCAGTATAATATCTCACACTGCTGAGACCAGACCATTTATGTGCTGTACTAATATTATTAGTGTGGATTATTGATCCGTTTGAGACTTCAGTACATACAGTACATGGATCCCACTTTATTTAGCATAATATCACAAAATCAGAGATTGTTTCAGGAAATAATACATTAAGGTTCATACATAGTTTTAGGTGATAAGTTATCACCTTCACCTTCATAAAGAGTCGAGGCCATCATACTCACGGTGATGTCCTTAAGCATTGACCCCCCCATGCCTGCAAAACTGCCCACCCAACTTCTAGACCAATCAGTGAACGGGGTGATAGCTGCAGAGTGAGTAAAAACAGAGAGATGTGTCGTGCCCGCGGTGATAGCTGATCACTGCGGCGAATGACGTAATGTTGTAGTTTTCTAACCCTCAAAAAACTACACTATAAAGGGTATGCGTGTGACATCATCATCATACCCGGAAGTTATGCGGGAACGCCTACTGACTGAGTAGCAAAACACTACTTTCTGGCGTTGACAGCCCATACATCCAAACAGAAAAGTCCTATCTGATTGCATTAGACGATGTTAAGCGACGTTAACCTCACTTTTCCACTCACTTTGCCACTCGATTTCCCATTCGCTTTATGCATGCGCATACCCTCTATAGTGTTTATAGTTTCAATGTACCTTGATTTGCTTTGGATATTCTATACTGTTAGGCTGATGATCTTGGTTTACTTGGTTTTATTTCTATGCATTTGATTGTATGTATTAATTGGCTTGTGTTGTCTTTACTTACTCTAACGCCCAGACAACCCCAGGCTTTTCAAAGCGCACATATGCGTGGAATTCATTGTGCAGTGTGCACGTACAACAATTGATATCAGCTACACCAGCTGCACGGATAACGCGAGCCCCACATATGCAAGCTTTAAAATAGGATTGGATCTATTAATGCGCATGTGCGTATGCGAGGCTTGCATGCGTCACACACTCATTCTCTGGTGTGTAGCGGCCATAAATCGCTCTGGATTAAGAGAGTCTGCTAAATGCCTAAATTGTAAATTGGTATCAGCCGATAATGCAGGACTCTGTCCCTGTTACACTGCACTAGACCCCTGAGAGATGGATTGCTGAGGTGGAGTGCCAGCCAGACATACCATCAGCTCCCAGTACTCCCAGTATCCCTGCACAACTTGCCACATCCAAGCCTTAATTGCTACTCATTCGCTGAGTTAGCGATGCCCGGGATCAAACCCATGATCTTGTGGTCCAAAGGCGAGGGCTCTACCGAATGAGCTACCCAGTCACAAGATTAAGAAAAATATTGAAAATAGCACATCTACCATTTGCACCATTCCTCATACAACAAAGTATCGGTATACACAGCAATTAAAGGAGTATAGCCCTACAAAGCCAAAGTGCAGTAACCGTATACAGGAAACAAAAAGGCAAAAAGGGCCGATAATGGGTTTAAAATGTGTTTCAACTGGTGAGCCAAATGAGATATCGGCAAATAAGTGATATTACACTAATTGTAAATA
The DNA here is from genome assembly GCF_964188405.1 of Protomyctophum parallelum. Taxonomy (NCBI): domain Eukaryota; kingdom Metazoa; phylum Chordata; class Actinopteri; order Myctophiformes; family Myctophidae; genus Protomyctophum; species Protomyctophum parallelum. Next base: position 34,481,873 of record NC_139708.1, read on the forward strand.
TGTTCTTGAAGCAATTGTTTATACCCCAAAATCACGAAGGCTAATTTGACCTTTGGGAAATACAAATAAATCGGTGTGTCTAATAATCCAGGGTTTCTATGTGCTCTAGCTCTGGTCCATAGCTCTAATGAGTTGCATTTAGAGCTATGTTACTCTCAACTTCCGCCGCTCGCATGAATGCAGACCAGCCTCTCCTCTTTAGCGTAAATAAAAAGAACGTTTTTGCTACTCACCAAAACAAAGGCGGGTTGGGTCATTAGAAAGCCTACTTTCCTTAGTGGACGCACTCTGAGCCCCCCACCACACGTATAAACGGTACTTTTTGGCCAAAAAGGGATTTTGTTTCCACCAGAAAAAAAATACTTTTAGTTACTCCACTGCGCCTTCTACCGATATTGCCCAGAGAATTGCCTCATAGAGAATATTTTCACTTTCTGGCCAAAAAGTACCGTTTATACGTGTGGTGGGGGGAGTGTTTCCACTAAGGAAAATAGGCTTTTTTTTTTTTTTATAAAGTATATTTATTGTTTTTTTAAAGACAAACAGACACAACAAGAACATAATAACAAACAAAAGAAAAGAAAAACAGCTCAGGCACAACACTATTATAAATAAAAAGATTGAATATACAAAGACATGACAAGGACAATGAACCATAATGACAAGTGACTTTCGAATTTTCATAGACTCCCAATCAGGGAATACATCCATACAGTACATTAATACATATATTAAAAAGGCAGACAACAGTTATCATAGGACGCAACGCATCGAGACCCCTGCCCGGGCGACCACCCCCCCATACCCAAAGGGCAGACAAGCCCCCGCCCCAAAGCAGAGCACCCACTAGGGCAGAATGCTGGCATATAAGATATCTAAGGTTGGTACGGAAAACCTCCAAGTATTGTGGCAGACAGTGTGGTTCCAATATGATTCAAATGGAAAATAGGCTTTCTAATGTCACAACCCGCCTTTGTTTTGGTGAGTAGCAAAAATGTTCTTTTTATTTACGCTAAAGAGGCGAGGCTGGTCTGCATTCATGCGAGCAGCGGAAGTTGAGAGTAACATAGCTCTAAATGCAACGCATTAGAGCTATGGACCAGAGCTATATGTGCTCATGACTTTGTAGTGTGGAGGCATGGGAACCATGAGGGTCATGCTGTGCATGTAGAAGCAGATGGCTGCCAGTCTCCTTTTGAAAACGGGTCCATTTACTTGTGGTTGGCCTATGTCAGGGTTCCCCAATAGGCGGCCCGCTGGCCATTTGAGGGGGGGGGGGGGGAATCTCTGAAAGCCTCTCTATTTGTAGGTTGCATGTTACACGACTGGTTTTCTGCATACCAGTACACATAATGGGTCCAATTAAACCTAATTCCGCACTTTGTCGTACAACAGTGTCGTTTGCTGAAAACTCTGTTTTTAGTTTATTTGGTTTTTTTAAGAAAAGGAAATTGCCATTGTCATAGGTGTCAATGTAATATAGAGTATGCCATATGATGTCAGTTGATGTTCACTATAAATCAATTGACAAATGTCCCATTATCCATTTGTGAATCGCACAAACTTGATAATATTTAACACCTTAGGTGTTATTTGTTAACCATCGAGGCCCACATTGAGTACTCCTGTACTCTAGGGATGTATACAATCTCATTACTCTGTTCAAACAAAACAAGGAACTTTTCATATGCCATCGCATGGCCTGTGATAATATTGAGACATTTTCATTATTGCAATGTCACAACATACCACAATATTGTTACATCCATAATATACTCTCAACTATAGTATGCCTTCTGCTTATGCATGTCTTCCCCAAAATAATTAGGCTACCGGTATTATTTATAATCTAATCTTAGAGACACTGCTGCACTGGGTGTACTGGGCGGAGAGCACAGAAATGTTCATGCTATGTCAACTGGGCAACAGCAATTATAAATCTTTTTATTGAGATTTTCACTGAAAGATATCCCAGGATCAGGTAGACACAGTAATAGTCATGATCACAGATCATATTCCTTGGGTAATATGACAGATTTAAAGTAAGTCCAACATAAGATCTGAGTTATTTTGTTGCATGTAATAGTATTAGGTACAGATAAATAATAAGGTGACTATGCTACTGAACACCCCGAGCCCCTCCCAAAAAGTAAAATAAATATATATTTTCTCCCAGTTCCCCTGCTTAGTGGTCCATCCCTGCCTTTCCTCCTCAATTCTGGCACCCACTCTGTTTACAGGGAAACAACAGTCGAAAAAAGCAACAGTGCCCTGAGGCTTGCTCAGCCAGCTGACCTATTTGCAGAGGAACGAGTTACCATGGGTACCCTATGTATACACTACAGTACTCCTATTCCCTTCCTCCTGCAAAAATACAGTCCTTCTGGACTCGTGACTCCCACTCCAGCCACAAGGTCCTTGATGGAGTCCCTGGAATCTACTTAAGGTAGATAGAAATAGTCTGTTTTGAATACAGTGGTAAATGGTAAATGGTGCATTTATATAGCGCCTTTATCCATAGATTGTGCATTACATTCACCCATTCACACACACACACAGCATTAAGGGGTTCAGTGTCTTGCTCAAGGACACTTCGACACTAACTCTGGGGGAGCCCTGGTTCGAACTGGCAACCTTGCGGTTACCATCCAGCTACATCTTTCTATGTTCTTTGTGTTCTGGACTATGGAAATGTTACAGGCATGCTGTGTCCTTTCCTAGAGCCTGACCGATAGATATATCGATCTGGCTGATATATTGGCAATTAATTTCCTTTTTTGATAACATCTGTAATAGCAATTATGCAACCGCTTGATCCCGATTTTAAGCAAGCAACTTGGCGTCCCAATTTTGGGCATGTCATTATAGGCAACAATTTTAGGTTATGGCATAATGGACCTAAATTCTGAAATCAGAATAGCAATAGCAAGTGTGGTACATTAGACCTAATTGAGGTGTTTTATAGATACTAGAATTCGACCGGTCTTCGGCCGGTCTCACTCTAGCGCCACGCCATGCCATCCAGGTGGCCAGTGTACTGTACCACACTGTACTGTACCATACTGTACTGTACTGTACTGTACCGTACCGTACCGTACCGTACCGTACCGTACTGTACTGTACTGTACTGTACTGTACTGTACTGTACTGTACTGTACTGTACTGTACTGCACTGTACCATACTGTCCAGTACTGTACTGCTGCTGTGTGCGTGTGCGTGTGTGTGTGTGTGTGTGTGTGTGTGTGTGTGTGTGCGCGTGCGTGCGTGCGTGCGTGCGTGCGTGCGTGCGTGCGTGCGTGCGTGCGTGCGTGCGTGCGTGCGTGCGTGCGTAGTGGAACTGGATGTGGACTAAAATGTGAAAAAACTGTACAGTAATTATGTTCTTTATGTCTGGACAGTCATGCATTAGGTATTGTCATTTTGTACAGTAATTATGACAGTTGCATGGATGCAACATAGTGCTTTATGTCTGGACAGGAATTATGACAGTTGCAACATAGTGCTTTATGTCTGGACAGGAATTATGACAGTTGCAACATAGTGCTTTATGTCTGGACAGGAATTATGACAGTTGCATGGATGCAACATAGTGCTTTATGTCTGGGCAGGCATTATGACAGTTGCAACATAGTGCTTTATGTCTGGACAGTCATTATGACAGATGCAACATAGTGCTTTATGTCTGGACAGTCAGTCATTCAGTAGGTATTGTCATTGTGCATGGAGGAGAGATGTGTGCAAACGGAGTGGTTTTCTAGGAGAAGGCGGAGAGGAGGACGGATAAACAGGCGCAGGGCTTTCAATTAGTGTAGCAAGATATGTTTTGAGAGGCATCACTCTTCAATAATCATAGGTTGATATCTCAATAACGGAAAAACAAATTGATAAAAAGAAAGGAAGGAATCAAATTGTATCAAAATAAGAGTGGCGAAGGATCCACGTCATATCTAAAAGGCTGATATGCCCATTTAAGCCTACGGAGACAGCAGCATTGTTATAATTTATGCTCAAAGCCATACTGGGCAAACTCCCTTTATATCTGTGTAATCTCTATCATCCACGAGCAGCTGTTATGATTTTCACTCCACTAGCTATAGCTGCTCTACTAGGTATAGGTACTCAGGATTTGATCACACAACTGTTGAGCCACGCTATCGTGTATGGCAACATTATGCAATTGCATGAGCCAAGTAATGGAAAATAAATACATTTTCTAATCATGTATTGTTTACGCTGGTAACAGTATGTGTATACTATGTGTACAGTATGTGGCATGCATTTGTTTATTAAATATTAAGAGCAGGCTTTGTTAAGTTGTGCCTTGAAAAACTTTACAAAAACATTAGTTTGCCTGAAGCAGGAGCTTGAGTTTGATCAAAACATTTTGTTTGTTTGTCAGTGCACTTTTAATTACTAAAAACATGGCTGTTGTCAGCTGTCAAACAATGAATTGCCAACTAATTATTATTCAAATTATATTACTATTTTGGTCATGCCATTATTTAGGCAAAGATATTCTCAGTAAGTAAGTTGTCACCACATGAGCTTGTCTAGTACTGTATATACTGTGTAGAGGGCTTAATTGGTTAAATAGTAGGCCTACATTGGCTTGGGTCACAACAAGCATGGGTCAATAGCTGTGGGTCAGAGCAGCGGAACGTCCTGCTCTGATGTCATCTCATCATTAGTGTCCCTACATGGATGCGTCTCTACAGGGCTACTTGACCTCCTGCACTCCACTGTCACTTCAGCCCAACACTACTGATGCTGGTGACCGCAGCTGGCATCATAGTGTCTCTCTCTCCATCTCCCTCTATACCTCTCTCTCTCTACAACCCACTGAGGATTACAAGCTCCTGATTTAGATTCTGGCTCTAGGCCTCTCTTCCTTTTAGCCCGGTATACGCGTGCTGTCACCGGATCATCCTCGGCCCGAGCGTGTATCTCCCACTGGGCTCTTGGTGAGATCCACACAGAGGGACTAGCAGGTCTGCGGTGTTTATTGTCCAGTAGTCGAGGTGTGTTCTTGTATTAAGAGTATGCTGCCTGGCCCAGGCCGTAGCGTAACGGTCTGGGCACCGGACTGGTGATCCAGTCGCGGTGTGCCGCGGGTTCGACTCCCGGACCCGACACGGCCCTTACCGCATGTCATCCCCCCATCTCTCTCCCGTTTCCTGTCAGCCTACTTTCTATCCCTTAAAAAATCAATAAAAGGCGTAAGCCGCAAAAAAAGAAAAAAAAAAAAAGAAAAAAGAGTATGCTGCCTGGCAATCACCCCAGGAAAGTCCCCCACGGGGGTCTCGGTTCGGAGCACTTTCTGGGAAGAGGCTCACAAAGCCACGCGCAGAGGGGTGGGACAGAAGCAGCAGCGTTTTTGTATAATACAATGTGCCGGTTTGGCAGAAGGTGTGCCGAGCCCTCTTTATAAATCCAGGTTGAGCTGCGGAACTATATGTATGTGAACTGAAGGAGAAAAATGTGTCAGTCAAAGGAACTGGGAAGGGAAATAAAGTCTGCACACCGCAGAGTGTGTAACTCCCAAAGTGGTTGACATATCACATTTACTGGGGCGGCAGTGGATCAGGGGTAGAGTGGCTGGTAGAGCAGTCGGATGGGGACCATGAGGTTCCTTCCCAGTTCGATCCCGGGCTCCCCCAGAGTTAGTGTCAACGTGTCCTTGAGCAAGACACTGAACCCCGCCGTCATCGTCAGTGTGTGAATAGGTGAATGTAATGCACAATCTATGTAAAGCACTTTGCATAAATGCGCTATATGAATGCACCATTTACCATTTACACTGACCTTTAGAAAGGACAACATTATAACTTCACATTTAAATGGAAATGCCTGCCATAACAGTACTTATGACGATGGCGTTCTTAAGGAAACGGTTTCTGTTCTGCGTGATGTCAGACAGACAGAGCTAGAGAGAAGGGGGAGGGGTGTATGACATCACCACCAGGGAGCTAAGGACATGTATCACATCTCAGACAGAATTGAACCATGAGACATTAAGATTATGCGGCCAACTCACTATCCTGTGAGTGGCGTACGCATTGAACTGTTTTAGCGATGAAAATAAGCGATGAAAATAAAACAAAACAAAACCGCATTTGATGCAACTTATTTTTAGGACATGAAACCACTAACATGTCTCACATAATCACATGAGTCAGTCAACAAGAGAGTTAAGCAATCCGTAGCTGTGTGGTTTGTAAACAGCCTACGGATAAGCTCCAGTGACATGTTGTTGATAACAGGACCATCTTTTGCTTTGGGTTCATGTTGGGCCGTTATCGACTATCAGGCCATATATGGCTGAAATATGTCATGTTGCATGTGAAACTGAAAAGGTTGTCGTGACCAGTTTGTTAGTTTTGTTGTTTTGCATTATTTCAATTGGATAGTAGAGAGGCAGGAAACAGAGGGCAGAGATGAAGACAGCCATGCAATACAGGTCTTGAATGGAACAGACCCTCTGTCTGTCACATTGAGATGATGTGGTTGACACATCGACAACATCATAAATCATACATTTATGTTGAGCAACTGGGTCATGAAATAAAGTATGAATTAAGTATAGCTTTTCTTCTCCTGTTGAGGATGCCTTGAGGATGACCACCTGGATTACTTTCTACCACATGAGCCCAAACACATAGTGGTGTGTTAAGTGTTTATTAAAACCTACATAAGCTCCTTTCCAGTAAGACATACTTTGAGGCCATATTTACCCACTAGTCAGCTCACATAGCAACACGGGTTTATAGCTGAACCAAGGAGCAAATAACTCTGTTAATGCTTCATTTATGCTCTGTTGTACGTCGGTGTCATGCACCAAAAATAGCAGATCTGCAAGCTCACAATGTGTCGACACGCTGTGAGCTTGTACGACAAAGGCTTAAGCGGTGAAACATGAAACTTTGGATAAGCGTCCTTTCTGTCAGGGTCTTGTGGCAATAATGTTGTTCTCCACAAACACCTGAATATTTAAACACACTGGGGCTTCTAGGTCATTTTGACAGCGTGTGACATGCATCCTAAAGGGCAGGTTGGGGGTTGCAAGCTGCGCCTATACATAGCCATAAGCCATCAGCTATGCGTATAGGCCGCAACGCGTGTGCACATGGAACGCGTGAGATACGTGCCATTACTGGCACGTATCCAAGTGTAACATTGGCGTGCGGCAAACATACATTTTCCACTGGTCTCTGCTGGACATGCAAGGAGGTGCTGTTGTGGACACGAAGGAGGGAAAACTACGAAGGGATATTATCGCCCACCACAAAGGGCCACTACCACCCACGCACCCCCACCCAGCATATAAGAGACTGTGGAACTCGATAGTTGCTTTAAAAGGTCTCATCCTCGAGCCGCGAACATTCAATTACTCTCACCTCAATTTGTCTAGACATGAGCTCCCGCCTCTCTACAGACGCCTATAGTGGTGCAACATACATGTGCTGAAGGAACCGGCAACAGCTGGGATCAGTCTGACCCTAACAGGAATTCACTGATCATTTACACTTTAGATGTGACATAACTTGGGCAACTGGGGTTGTGCTAATATTCAGATCAATATGGTTAATTAAATGCATGCTCCAAAAGGAAGGACATTTTAACAACTTGTTTATGTTTGTATAGTTACTGAAAAGGCAAGCTGTCAAGTGATAGCATAAACCTTGGCATTTTGAAACAGACTTGATCAGTTTGTTTGACTGAAAAGCAGATAGGTCAAATATACAGAGTTAGGGCTCAATTAAGAATTAGCATCACTGCGAGATAAATAAAGCCTGGTTCCTGAACTTCCTGCACAGGGTTTCCCCTCATGGCATAGCAGCATCTTTATGAGTGTTAGTAAGAGAAAACCAGTGGATGAGGGCCATGCTGGAAGCTACTGTGAAATGTCTCCAAGTCCACATGCAAAGTCTTGAAGATCCTAGATACATCCAGTTCTAATAATAATAATAATAATAATATGCAAGTTTTCTTTTTGTTAAGTGTTCATTTCTGTGAAATTCTCCCAGTGTATGACAAAATATTATCCCTGTTTAAGGGCTGGATATTTGATTACCAAAACCATGTGACTTTTTAATGCCGTGTAGAGAGTATGGTTAAATTTAGAAGTTGAATTTATGGCCCTTTGACATGACAGTTGGCAAAGATCACACTCCCACACTTAACATCCTCTATATAGCTCGACTCTATTTGTCTATATGGGTTGTAAAGGGCAAGTTCAGAACATTTTCCATGTGAATTACGACCATGTCTATGTAGACCTCACAAAAAAACAACATTAATGACATAAGCACACAGTGATTCACCGCCACAAACAAATGGCAGTAACATTAGCCTGAATGTAGAAACGTTGTGAATGAACTGCATCTCTGTTTTCTGGAAATCAAATGTGAGTTCACTCTGGCTTAAAGGACCACTTCACCACTTTTCAACTTCTCTTCCTATAATTGGTCCTAACTAATGTTCATGATAAAATACCACAATGTTTTCCTACTCAGTCTGTGTCTCATTGGAAGGCTGTGGGCAGTTCAGAAATCCGTCCACCAGTGACATCATCATTAGGCAGATTTTTTTTGGCAACAAATCAACTGCATATTCTAAAAACTAAAGAGCTCCTACTGATGTCATACTGAAGTTTATTTATAGATCAATCGTTCAGAAACATGTGACTCTCACACACACACTATGACCCATGCTGTTCCCTATCACGCTCCACAATTAGGAAATGCCTCGGATCCATTCAAGCCTTGGACAAACAATCATTTGAACTTAAGCACTGAAATCCTTTTATTTCACTCAGATGTCAAGGGTATTTAATATTGATTCGATGTTTCTATGTCTATATATATGTGGCATTATTAGACAACTTAAGCAATGCTCATACAGTAGCCTACTGTATGTGTTTGGGTCAATTCCTCTGCTTATGATTGTCAATAGGTTTTATGGGCCATGGGGGTGGGAGGGAAACAAATGAGCATGTGAGCATAACGTGGGAGGGGCTGGACAGGGGCCACTCATTTCTAAGCTCAAGTCACTCGATATTTGGCCCTAAAATAGCCCACCAGAGGATATATAGGGACCCTCTCTGAACGGCCCCCTCAGACAACTACTGAACCGTGTGTCAAGGCAAAGTGACTGTGTGCAAATGCAGTTTCAAATGTAGACGGAAGAAACAACACAAGAGATACAAGTCGAAGGATCGGAATACAAAATAATAATATGTGATAAAAAGGGATTATGATACACAGAGTGAAGTGGAGGCAAGGCTTTTGGAAAGTTTGCACCGTCTACTGAAGAGGCTGTCACAGGAGCTACTCAAGTTGGGAACCAAAAGGATAAGAGAGAATTCAGTGAAGAAAATACTCCAAGAGTGTGTAGAAGGCCACGGGAAATAAAGGATATTTGTTTCTTTGGCTGGATTTTGGCGTGTGGATTTGTCCCGTCCCTCCTCCTGGGCTGACAGCATACAGGGGGAGGCATTGTGGCTTCCACAACAGGGATGAAGTACAGCTACCATGTACCGGCGTCGGCGTACACCCGAGCTTCACAGTACACGCCGACACACTACACCCCTAGCCAGTACACTCCTAGTACGCACTACACACCAACCAACTACTCATCCACGTACTCCTCCGTAGCAAAGTACTCCCCCGTAGCAAAGTACTCCCCGACAAGCTATACCCCATCATACCACAGCCCATCATCATCAGTATCATCATCATCATCATCATCACATTACACGGCTCCATACAAGTCCACATCGACGTCGTACATCCCCTCATACAGCAAAGGATCGCGATACAGTTCGACGCGACAATCAGGTGCGAAGGAGACTCGTGCACCTGTAATAGCGCCTATCATAGTACCCGTTCAAGCGCCTCCAAAGCGAGCCGTGCACTTCTCCAATGAGATCATCTTCCAGGACATTGTCAGGCGTGGAGACACAGAGCAGATTGGACGGTTCATGAGGGCGAGGAAGGTTCGTGTGGATACGGTCTTCCATTCAGGTGAGTTCAATCTGTTGTCTTCAAGGCCCACCAACCTTTTCAAAGCAATGTTTGACCACTCAGGAATGGAAGAAACACAGAAAAGACATGAAACTATCATAGGCCTAACAAGGTGTGTGTGTGTGTGTGTGTGTGTGTGTGTGTGTGTGTGTGTGTGTGTGTGTGTGTGTGTGTGTGTGTGTGTGTGTGTGTGTGTGTGTGTGTGTGTGTGTGTGTGTGTGTGTGTGTGTGTGTGTGTGTGTGTGTGTGTGTGTGTGTGTGTGCACGCACTAGGTATGGCAGCACTCCACGAGGCTGTGCTGACAGGCAACCTGGAGGTGGTCAAATTGCTGATAAGATACGGAGCAGATGTTCACCAGAAAGATGAGGACGGCTGGACTCCTCTTCACATGGCCTGCAGCGATGGCTATCCAGACATTGCTAGGTCAGCTACTTTTTCAATTCAGCCCGCTCTGCCTGTGCCATTAATGAAATCTAAAGGCGTGCTTGTGTGAGTGCTGTCCTTCTCATTGGAATGTAGTTTACATTACGTGAACGAAAGATGCAGCACACATTGACGGTACATTGGTGAATTATAGTTTGAACAACTAATCAACAACTTTACTTTATCTACTTACAACTGAATATGCTTGCTCTGTATATTACATGCACTTAAGTATAATTGCCTACTTTGTCACGTGAAGGTGTCACTCGCCAAAAGTGACTATATTGTAATTAGTAAGTAAGTAAGTAAGTAAGTAAGTAAGTAAGATCTCCAACATGTAGGTCACAGATATCAAGTATCAACCTGATACTGGCAGTGTGCCGCGGGTTCGACTCCTGATCCCGACGGCCCTTACTGCATGTCACTCCCCCATCTCTCTCCCCAATTTCCTGTCAGCCTATTGTCTGTCCCTCTATAAAAAATATCAAATAAAGGCGAAAGCCACAACAAAAACATTAAAAACTAAAATAACTGAGCAATTCAAACCAGGACACTATAATATTATAAATTATATTATCTTCACAGTACACAGTACAAATATATCATCAGACAAGCTACTAGCCTAGTACTATTTCAGACAGCACAAATATAATTTAAGTCTGACTGGATCACCTGCTGCCACTTTGACTCTAAACATAAACGGTTACATTTTAAAATGTAACAAATGGTTTCATGAATATGTACAAAGGACAAAGGCATTTCATAGAAGTTGTAGTATATGAGATAATAGGATCTAATATAATATCAGATATTCAGTCAGCATATTTAATTTGACATTTATGCCATTTTCAATAGTGTAGTTGATTTGCAATTTATCAACATGCAGTATGAATATGCTCATTGTAACACTTTGCCACATGTACAGCGTACAGACATATTTGTAGAGCTACATACAATGGCTTGGGAGATGGAGCTTATTGGTTTGATCCCCAGCTCTCCTGGCTGAGTGTCATACTGTCATAGTGTCCTTAAGCAAGACACTGAACCACTATGCTCCCGATGAGCAGGTTGCATCAGTGTATGTGAAGTACATTGTAAAGCTCATATGATATGAGTGGTCAAACTCATGAAATGCAGTTACATGTCTAGGTATAAACACCTCAGTGGCATTGTGGTTAGTGTTGGTCCTGATATTGGGAGGTCTGGGTTCAATTCCCCGGACTGGGTCATATACCACTAGAATAATGGGACCCAATCAATGCCTCTATGCTTGGCCTATAGACTCAAGGCCTATTCATACTCCAGTTTTAGGTGACCTTAGTAAAAACAGAGATGTGTTTGGGTGAGTGTTGAGTTACCACCGCGGTGTGACGTCATGTTGTAGTTTTAGTAAAAACAGAGAGATGTCTTTGGGTGAGCGTTGAGTCTCTTACCACCGCGGCGTGACGTCATGTTGTAGTTTTAGTCAAAACAGAGAAATGTGTTTGGGTGAGTGTTGAGTCGCTTACCACCGCGGCTCAGTGACGTCATGTTGTAGTTTTAGTAAAAACAGAGATGTGTTTGGGCGAATGTTGAGTCGCTTACCACTGCGGCGTGACGTCATGTTGTTGTAGTTTTCGGTGGTCATCTTATCACCTAAAACTGGAGTATGAATGGGCCAAGGGTTAGATTGGGGGTAAATCCTGGCGATATACTAACATCATGTCCAGGGGGAGTACTTGAACATCATGGCTGGGTGATGTACTTGTACATCAAGCCGCATGGCTTGGGAACAGCTGGTTCCCAAGGCTACTTATACTCTTACATTGCATGCTTTGTTGCAAGTCAAAATCAATGTAGCCTCTACATTGTACATTGAGTTGTGCCATATGATTGACAAACTATGACATTCTTCAGTGATTTTATTTTGCCAGCTAAATGAGGAGCATAGTTTATTTTCACTCATCATTACAGTACAAACATGTGTATGAGAGGGACTATTCTTTTTTTTGTGTTGTATGTATTTTAACAATATCTTTCTATTTGTATTCCCCACATAGATACCTGCTTGCCAGGGGAGCCAGTACAGAGGCAGAGAATGAGGGTGGGGAGAAACCAGGAGACCTCATTGACCCAGAATGCAAAGATCTGGCCAAACTATTTGAGACCGGCATCTGTGCCTGAGCACACACCTGTGAGAGCTCAGTGTGAAAGAATGCACAGGGTGAACTGAACTGCCATTTGAGACTGCTAAACATACAATATGTTGTGCACCATACAGTGCCGTCCACAGTGAAATCCTCACTTTTAATGTATCAGTTTGTACTCTGTAACTCTGAGAGGGTGCAAATGTAACCAAAATGGACCATTTGGTTTTACCCTCTCAGAGTTGAATTAATACTGAGGATGGTATTAATTACTGAGGTGGGAAAGATAGCCAGTGCTCGGACCACGCCTCTGCTCCAGAAATAACTGTTTTGTTTTGTTGTTATTTTAATCGGGGGTGATACAAATAATTACTTTCTTCTGTCTTTGTTTTGTAACCATAACCATGACTTTTGAGCTATGCTTTGTAAAGATGCCTTTGTCTTTCTGAAGCTTCACTTATTTAAAGCTGTTATTTCTTCCCCCTCACATGACTTTACAGCCAATGTGTTCATAAAGTGTTTGATTTTCACCTCAACTCAATCTGCCAATACAACAGGGGAGAGGGGACAGATATAAATATGTTGTAATCTGTGGTGCCGGTCTTAATATTGATTCCATGAGAAATGAAGAACGTAATCAAGTAAAAACATGATATATAATATATATATATAAATATGTATATACTGTATATTTACATTTTTTTCTGTGAATTTATCTCATGCACTGTTGAATTCAAGCATTTTATCGGACGTACAGTATCATATATTAACATATCAACCTTGCAAATCAAGCACTAGGTTTTTAAGGATGCCTTTTGAAACCAAGTCCTTTCACATGATAGTTCAAACGGAATACATATTGAAGGTAGATTGACACGTCATACTTGAAGAGTTAGCGGCCTCACTGCTGGGCAGAGCGAGGAATAACTAAATAGCTACTTCATTGGTAGGCCTGAAATCAATCATACAATAACAATTATATGCATTTGTATTGTCATGCTGCCATTTCCCCTCCTGGGTATTGCTGTTATGTTCTTTATGAGAAACGGTGTGTGCTGCAACTATAAGAGATATCTGCGATGAAAAGTCTTATAATTGCTTCTTTGAGAATTATTTTTGTACATGTTTTCATAAATAAAGACATATTTTATCAATATGAAACGTCTATGCCTACTTTGTGCCAGAGCCCAGAGGCATGCAAAGGCATTGGGCCCGACCCGTCCCCTAAACCCAACACTGCCTATCCGATTTACTACGAACTATAGACCGATTCCGTACCGGTTTCATGGTCGCAGCCTACGTATTTCCTGTAGGCGGACTCGACGTAGCTGCGGGGGTAAAACCCTCACCAGGCGCACCTCTTCCACTACAGTGAACGGCAGAGTGACTGATGTTAGTTTGCCTCAAACTTTACTCCTTTACCTGCTTTTTTACTAACACTAACATTACAAAGATGCACAGAACATCGAGATGAACCTGTGTAGTTTATGGCTGCTCCAACAGTAGTGGCAACATAACAAATAAAATAAAAACGGAATGTCTAATATCCACCGCGTTGGCGGGGACCAGAGCCATTGAGCAATGGTTGAGACAAAGCAGTGAAAGATACATAACGCCAGTCTTACCCAATACCAAATATTTCTGTTTTATTAACACAAGGCTGCTGTACTTTATACCTCATACTTTAAATGCTTAGTATGAGGTATAAAATACAGCAGCCTTGTGTTCATAAAACAGAAAGATTGGGTATTGGGTAAGACTGAAATTATGTATCTTGCAGGATTCTTCACTGCTTTGTCTCAACCATTACTCAATGGCTCTGGTCTCAGCCATCGCGGTGGATATTAGACATTCCGTTTTATTTTATTTGTTATGTTGCCACTACTGTTGGAGCAGCCATAAACTACACAGGTTCATCTCGATGTTCTGGGCATCTTTGTAATGTTAGTGTTAGTAAAAAAGCAGGTAAAGGAGTAAAGTTTGAGGCAAACTAACATCAGTCACTCTGCCGTTCACTGTAGTGGAAGAGGTGCGTCTGGTGAGGGTTTTACTCCCGCAGCTATGTCGAGTCCGCCTACAGGAAATACGTAGGCTGCGACCATGAAACCGGTACGGAATCGGTCTATACTTCTATCAGTCAGTCAGTCAGTCTGTTCCGAATGGTTGTCCTCAGTGGGTTGAGCAATTGATCTGAACTTGCACACCGGCAATGACCATTAGGATAATTATGCAGAAAAACTACAACCACATTGTATTTAAATAATTTAATAGTTTACTCATTATAGTTGGTTGAAATGGGTTGATTTAGGTAGGCCATGAAAATTACTAATTTCTGAGCTCAGGCATGAGAAAGCTGTCCTGTGTATGTCCTCTAGATGGCATCCCAGAGTCATAGAAAATATGGGAGTGCCAGGGTAAAATCAAAGCCCACAGAAATAGTCTGTTTCCCAAACATTTTTGGGTCGTGAACCCATTTTAAACACATAACAAAAAGTGAAAATAGCTGGTCTACAATCTTTTAGATTATTAGACAAGGTCAGAGAGGATGAAGCTGGCAGGGCACTGTGTCAGTCAGGCACTCAACTAGTGGGGAGAAGACTGACACGTGGGAGCCAACTCAAGTTGAACAAACACATTGCATTTAAATAATTGAATATTTTACTCATTATAGTTGGTTGAAATGGGTTGATTTAGACTAGTTAAGTTTTTCTTTTCATCTCATCTTAAAGATGGAGTGCCGTGATTTCATGGCATGGTGAAATCATGGCACTATCCTTAAATCTGAGATGGTCACATCACAGCTTTGTTTAATTGTTGTAATGTTGTTGTTTTTCTTCACTTCACTGCATCAAAGTCACACAAAGCTTTTGTAACTCTATTCAACTAAACTTCACTCCTCTGAACTAAGCTGCATTTCCATCAGGCCTTATACTTACTGGGTCAGTTGGCATGTTGATGGCTATATTCATGATGAGCCCTCCAGGGCGTCTCCACTCCATCTTCATACTCTCCATAATCTGGCTAGCTGGCCAGTACTTTTATTTATTAACAGATTGGACACCGACCAGCCTCATTCTCCTGGCTGTCATTTTCTCACTCTCAGGTCTCAGCCTGAGCCTTGGATGTTTAGTACATCAACGAAGTTCATACCCACAACACCAGAGGGAGTTCAACAAACCAGCATGTATAACCCAGATTCGGCTTCAATCAATCAAACATTTGTGTAAAGTCTTTAATAGTGATTTTTCTGGTTGTATTGTATCCTCTTAGCAAATTTTGAATTGACCTGTACATTCCTTGAACTGTACCCAACACAATAAAATAAAAGTATGATGAATTAATTAATAAACAAACAAACAAAAGGAGAGGAGAGTTCTTTCACTTCCGTTTCTTTTGCCTGCCCGGAAATGATTGGTTGGCATTGGCAACGTTTTACTTTTTAGCCAGGCCTTGGTACAGCCCGTGTACAGCGTACACACCTTTGTCTGCATAAGGAAAGAAAAAGAAAAACACATCAAAGAAAAGGTTTGCGCATTAGCTTATAATTGTAAACACTGTTTGACATTATGAATGCAGTGCATGGTTCGTTTAAGGCCAGTCACCTCCCTCTAGTACATATCAGAGATAAATGATGCTAGCCTCGATAAGACATCAGTGTACTCGCACGTCAATGGTCTGTTAGCATCTAGCTAACGTTGTGTTAGCCAGGCTATTAATCCATATTACAGTGGGATAGCGATGTCAGCACATAAAAAACACACACACAAAATCAGCTGGTATTTCTCTGTGGTTTAGACTAAGTGTCAATGACCATCCTAGGATCATAGTTATGTTTTGTTATTATTGTTGTCTGGCTAGATTGCCTGCTGCTAACAATGCTAATGTTAGCCTAAACGTAAACAAAGCCCTCTAGATTCGCAGCTTTGCGTTCGGGGTTGGTGTTCAACTGCTCATACGCGGTGTGTTGTTTTAAACAGGTATTTTTAAACGATGTTAAAGTCATGCTCGCACAATTGGCTAAGATTTGATTTTGCCCCAAGGAACATTGCCTTTGCTATTGATTAAATATGATATTGTCTATAGTCTATACCATCCCTTCGACCCTTGGTTAATATTGGTGGTTATTGGTAGAGTTAAAGGCCAGCTGAAAGGGAAAGTATGGTCATTCCACCTTTAGAGGTGGTCATAATGGGTACATAGTTAACAGTAGATGGATGCAAAAAAAATATATATATATTCTCCTGTCAAACAAAAACGCCATGCATTCTTAGATTAGCTGGTACTACTACTACCACCAATTTAAAGTTAACCAATATCTAGCCCTTTTCGGAACCCTCGTTAGCTTTTCTGAATTTTGGACGCTACCCTAGGGTCCCTGATAGCCCCTTTCGGGACCCTACGTAAAACTTTTTTGATATTTTGTTGAGTTTTACGTTGGGTCCCTGCTCGCTACTGTATTTTCGTATGGAAATTCCTAAATGCGGATGTGGAGATTCTCTCTAAAATAGGCCCCGCGGCATGTGACGCCATTATTTTCCTTGAGTTATTCTGAATTCGGTAACTTTAAGTAGCTATACATCCCGGTGCGAATATCTCCTGTGGCACGGAAGCCGTTAAGTATTTTTAATCTTTGTTTGACCGATTTGGTCGCTTTATTTCTTCTTGTTTGTTTACCGTTTATTGTACCGCCTCCCGGTGTGCGGTTGGCTTGTGAGGCTACGTCCCTGCCTCTGATCTGCTGTGTCATAGCTATAGCGCCACTAGCTAGCCAGATAGGCGGTACAATGAGGTGTCAATAAACAAGAAGAATCCAAGCTTCCAAATCGGGCAAACATATATTAAAAATACTTAACGGCTTCCGCGCCACAGGAGATATTCGCAAAGGTATGTATGTGTACTTATACTTTACATATTCAGAAAGCCTCATACTGAAGAATATCGTCAAAGACCGCGGGGAGGCGTTTTAACATGTAAACATGAGCCAGTAAATGTTTTAATCAGGTGGCATGGACGACGAGGAACAGGACCCAATGCACTGGGTCGAACAAATGTCAGAAACTTCAGTAGCATTTGGGTTCTGCTTGGAGGGCTAGGTCCCTGATAGCCCCTCTCGGAACCCTCCATAAAGCTTTTCTGAAATTTTGATGAGTTTTATGTAGGGTCGCTGTTCATAACTATATTTTCGTATGGGAATTTTGGAACGCGGACATAAATATGCTCGCTAAGATCGTATCTGTGGCGTTTGACGGCCTTTTTTAGTTTAAGTTATTCTGAATTCGTGAACTATAAGTACCTATACATCCCGCTGCGAATATCTCCTGTGGCACGGAAGCCGTTAAGTATTTTTAATCTATGTTTGACCGATTTGGTCGCTTTGATTCTTCTTGTTTGTTTACCGTTTATTGTACCGCCTCCCGGTGTGCGGTTGGCTTGTGCCGGCTACGTCCCTGCCTCTGATCTGCTCTGTCATAGCTATAGCGCCACTAGCTAGCCAGATAGGCGGTACAATGAGGTGTCAATAAACAAGGAAGGAAGAGAAGAATCAAAGCGACCAAATCGGTCAAAAAAATAAAAAATAAAAAAAACTTAACGGCTTCCGCGCCACAGGAGATATTCGCAGTGGCATGTATAGGTACTTATACTTCACAGATTCAGAAGCCCTCACACGAAAAAAAGTCGTCAAAGAGCGCAGACAGGCCGTAAACACGTTGTTTATGTTTTATGTATGTCCGCGTACCAGGTGGCATGGTACTGCTGGAACAGGACCCCATGGTCTGTGTCGTCAAAAAGTCAGAAACTTCAGTACCATTGGGTTCTGCTTGGAGGGCTAGGTCCCTGACAGCTTATTCCGCCATCCATGGGATGCAGATTTACATACCCTCTGTTCACGGAGAGCGGTGGCGCCGCTTGAGTGTTGGTGAGACGTTTCAAAGATGCATAACACAGCTATAGGAGACAACGGAAACGTGTACGAAACCTCATTAAACGATGATGACGTTAAGTATTTTTAATCTTTTTTTGAAGTTTTTGCCTTCCCTTGAGGAGCACATACGCTCCAGAGCCGAAAGGGGCGTCTACCTTTATATGTCTATGTTATAAACATCCTGCATGCACGCGGTCGGCCAATCAGAGGAACAAGGAAGTCAAGGAAGAGAGAGGAGAGTTCAGCGAAGTTCAGCGAAGCAAAAAACAAAAAAAAAGGCATCTGCGGTTTCGTACACGTTTCCGTTGTCTCCTATAGCTGTGTTATGCATCTTTGAAACATCTCACCAACACTCAAGCGGCGCCGCCGCTCTCCATGAACAGAGGGTATGTAAATCTGCATCCCATGGAGGGATGTCAGGGACCCTAGGGTAGCGCGTCCAAAATTCAGAAAAGCTAACAGAGGGTGCCGAAAGGGACTAACCAATATCATGATGATATGCACCTGTCTATCAGAAATACACACACAGCTAAGATGCATTATGCTAGACACCAGGGTGGTACTGTATCTTGAATGACATGGCTGCGCCACTTGCAATCTGTTTTGAAAGTAAAACAATCGCACCCGTGTGAAATGAGGGGCACTCTTGTCATCGTACATCAATTTATGTTAGTTAGCGGACATTTGACATTGCTACATAAGGTGGTCTGGTCCCTTATTGGCCAAGTGCTCCCACCAACATGTGATTGGTTAGCTGATTTGCTTGTTTACATATGATGTAAGTTTTCCCTTCAATGTCACACTTATACAAAAAAATAAGTTTCTGAATACTTGATTAATCACTGCCAACGTGACATCTACGTGTCAGGTGGGTCATCGTACTTGTCGATGGCCGAAATCAGAGCTCATCATAACCAGATACAAGACGTTTACCTCTGAATTGCGTCTGGATTTTCAAAGCTCCAGTGCAGTTCAATCCTGCCCCATCGCTGAGATGTTTCACTAGGAAATACCATACGGAAATTATTTACCTGCAGTACTCATTGACACCTGCTGGTCCCTGGACCCCAGCATTAAAACTACTAGCTAAACAACTGTACTAAGTTGGTGGTGTTGATGTTTAGTCTAATAATCATACTTTAACTTTAAATTTTCTATTATCCTTCTTATCCAACAGAAAACCTTTGGAAACTTCCTGTCCAGTATCCATTCGCCACAGAGGAGCAAAGAGCAAGTGCAGACTGCAAACAGAATGACCAGGTCTGAGGACAGTTACATACAGGCTATACGTAATGGTGTCACAATATTGTGGTGTTATGTTATGTTACTTTAGATTAGAGATTTAAGTACTTAGTATCATCCTGCATTTAACAAGCACTAATACGTTATTTTACTTTTCCAAATCGGACTAATAATGATATCAATTATTGGATTGGATTTCACGTTTAGCTTCTGTAAACACATAAATAATGTATCACCAATGACTAATTGTCTAGTTCTACTCAAATAAAGAGGAGCAGTTGTTGTAGTGCTGGAGAAGCGGCCTTTGTGGTTTAAATGACTACTGCTGTGCACATTTGACTATTGAGGCATTTTTATTTTTTATTTTTTTCAAAATGGCAATGTATTATTTTGTCCACATAATTAAGTAAATGAAAATCAAGCATTTGGAGCTTTAATCTCTGTTGTTCTCATGTTTGTAAAGCTCATCTGCTCCCAGGATGGTGAACAGTTATAAACGGACTTCCAGTCCCCGGTCCCCTACTAACAGTGGGGAGCTCTTCACTCCTGCACATGAAGAGAATGTGCGCTTTATCCATGATAGTAAGTGAAACCTCAGATACTGCTGGCATAGGTTTAACCAAGCCGTCATTTTACTTTGTCTTTTCTTCATACAATATTAGCTGGTTTCTTTTCTGTTTTTTTTATAGATTTCAGTGTAAATACACTTTATTTTAGTTTTATTGAGTGTGAGAGATGGTGTAAACTCCATTGATGAAACATGCGACACAAATAAAATTGTCTATAAGACCTCTTGCCTGTAAGAAAGCAAATATCACTAGCATACCTTTTTTACCAATACATTCAGCATTTTGGCCACACACGATTCTCAGCACAGGATGTCGGATGAGACTCCTGAAAGGGGATGAAAAGCAGATTTAATGTTGTCTCTGTTGTCCTCCTTCACAGCTTGGCAGTGTGTTCTCCGAGACATGAGATCAACACAAAACAGTGAACGCAATGACCGTGGACCCCAGGAATATGTTGAAAAGAACCCAAATCCTAACCTACATTGTAAGTGCATGACAGTTACAACTTATGTCTCACTTCACTTGACCAGAAATCCCCCGATTTTAAACCCGATATAGCAGATCGGCAACTGGTCATGGTCAACAGTCAGCGGTAATTATCCTTCAGTGTAACGGGCTCATGAGCACTGACTTTTTTAGCCCACCGTCTTGTTGGCTGACGAAATAGAGCAAATAGCATGTTTGACTTTATTTGACTGTATGTAATCTGACCACCATAAAGTCTGCTCATTAAGTCTGACTCTGAGAAACCTTAATCTGCAATGACTTGAAACAGCTTACCCTGCCTTCGACGTGTCACCAAGTTCAGCGACTGACAAGTTGGTAGCTGTCTGAACACAGGCTTAGCAGTGATCTAGTCTCATGATAACCACTCCATTAGGTATAAATATAACATTTCTGAGTTTCTAAGTGGTTAGAGAGACAGCCATGAATAGACCAACCACGTAGCAACTGTGGATTTCTGTTACAGCCCAGCTAAAGTGAGACTTTTTCTTTGGAAAAACCTAGAGACATATTGACGTGTGATTCCGACTAGCAATGATCAAACCCAATACAATAACACTGTCTTAACTCTCTGTCTGTTCTTGCAGCTTTCACACCAGTGGACCTAAGTGACCTCAAGAAACGCAACACACAGGATGCCAAGAAGTCCTAGTCTTTCCTGTGATGGTCTAGCACATGTTTTTCTTCCCTCCGCCTGCAATCCTCTGGAACTTTTCCCTATCAGCCCTCTTGGCCAGTGTAGCTCAGACAGCTGATCCCTTCTCTAAACTCTGGACCATACACCTGCCTGTTTCTGTCTCTGCTTCTCTCTCTCTCTCTCTCTCCCCCTCTCTTTATCTCTATCTTTATCCATACCAATACCAAGCAACGCAAGAGGACTGGGATTTCAAAAACGGAAGTTCTCCCCCCCCTCTTGGATCAAATTTGTTTTTTAAACTCAAATTGTTCATATGCATTCTGTTTTTATGTGAACGGGACTGACACATACTTTCATCCTGAAACCGAGGCACAAACTGTTCACAAACACTGCACAGGAAACAGAAAGACTGCAGTCTTAAATAGAAACACCAGGTTCTTTAAAAAATCTACTAATTTGACCTTGGAGGCAAATTCTGAAGGGCTGACTCTTTTTTTTTTTTTTTTTGGAAGATAGTTTGATAGATAAATTGTAGAAGTGTTGGAATGGCCATAGACAGACTGTAAAGCTCAGTTTATACTCCATCACATGACAGTGTCACTTGCTGACAAAAACAGATCTTCAAGCTAACAACACGTTGCATCACCGTCGTACGACAGAGTATAATATTAGGCATAAGGTTGAGTGTTGGTGGAAGCCAAATACAATGTAGAATGCCAATATTTTTAATATAAATTGCCCTCTCTCTTAAGGACTTAAAGTAGAGATCTTCCCCTCGGTTGACTTCCCAGCCTTGAAATAAAAAAATCTAATAAAAGACTTTTACAATACTTGCTTTGATGTTGAATAGACACCAAATGGAATGCTGTATGTACTGCACATGATTTTTATTATCACCATCTAACATCTCAATTATGCACATGAAAAAAGAAATAACATTTTCCAAAGACCATTATTGAACCAAATTTTAATTTGTTTAAATAAGCCATTCACTGCAGCCATTTTGACATTTTGTCAGATTAAACATAGCTTTAGGTAATAAACTCTTCTATGGCAAGTCAAAATGTCTGCTGTGAGGTCTATTTTGGGTCTGTTGTGGTCTGTTCATTAGTGTTCCTCTATGCAAGCATGGACAACTATACACTTAACTTCATGCTGGCACACAGGAACATAACCACTAAAATTATGCCTTGTGTCTATTTCTCAAATACTATACTGTACTGGTGGGGTCGTTTCGACCTAGTATTACTCTAGTGCAGTAAAAATACTTCAAAATTGTACTTAATATTTAACAAAATACATACATAAATGGATGCACCTGGGACGTATCCTCAGTGATGTATCCCAAGGTCATCAGGGTTTCGGGTCTCCCAACATCATACCCCTCACTCAGGTGACCCAGCCGGCGTGATCAAGTCCCGACTTACGTCCCAGTATCTACCCTCGATAAGTCCCATTAGGGAAAAACCAGGGCCACACAATGGTCCCCTCTGCCGGGACTGGGAGGTACCATTCTGGTGCATGGAAGGACTAGGCTCTGTGGGTTGACTCCTGTCCGGGCCCCTCCTACAGTACGTCTCACCAGGTCCACTCCTGCTCTCACCAGGTCAGGCCCTGTGCGTTGCACCAGACTCCCAGCACCAGGCACTTTATTCAGGAATGGTGGATTCTCAAGCCGCAACGGTTCCGCAGGCTCCACCTTGCCCTTGGTGGTGCCGCAGGCTCCTCTTGAGGCTTGAATGGCCCTCCTAAAGGCCTCACTGTGGGTTTGTTGGGCTTCTTCCTCACGGAAGACACAGGCTGGGGCGCCAACCCATACTGCTCCCGGGTAAAAGTAAATGTACATACTTATTACTCAGTTACAGTAATTAATAGTAATAGTCTGGTACATCAAAATAAGTACTCACAAATTCAATGTGTATACAAAATAATCTGTTAATAGATCTACAACCTCACAAGATGCAACTCGCTGTGAGTTTGTAGATTAAGTGTTTATTTCAAAATCTACTTATTCAAATAAAATTTAGTTGAGTAAATGTACAATATTTGCCTCTGACATGTAGTGGAGTAAAAGTACAAATAGGAAATACTCCAGTAAAGTACAAAAAAAGAAGACCTCAAAATTGTAGTTACTAGCCCCCTGGGATCCAGACTGCTTGCTATGTTCAGAGTTTTATTTCTTATTCTCACTTCTCAATTAGTTTTACTTTACGTATTGGCATCAAAATATATCCAATATGTTAAATATAAAGTTAACTGCTGAATGATATAGGCCTAAGCATGAAATTAAAAATGAAATCGACAGTATTAGAAAAAGTGAGACAGAAAACAAAATAAATAAGCCTAAGAAAGAATTAAAGTTAAACTAACAGAAAAAGAGACAGATAGGAAAGGGGTCAGGGTTGTAAGAATTTAAAGTTTATTCATGGTCACACCATGAACAGAGATTCTTATATTTTCCAACATAAGGACAGACATACCTGAGCCAGAGCCTTGGAAGATTACCATGAAGATAAAATAAGACATCTTGCCAAGAGGGATGTGAAAGTTATGTGTGATTGTGCAGAAATGACCCATGCAGCCACTTGAGACTCC
The DNA here is from genome assembly GCF_964188405.1 of Protomyctophum parallelum. Classification (NCBI taxonomy): domain Eukaryota; kingdom Metazoa; phylum Chordata; class Actinopteri; order Myctophiformes; family Myctophidae; genus Protomyctophum; species Protomyctophum parallelum. Next base: position 34,505,916 of record NC_139708.1, read on the forward strand.
AAATATGTATGTATAAATCCCCCAAAACAACTTCACTGCGGAATTCATGGGACTGAAATAAATCATATGACTCAGCTTTATGCCGCTATAAAAGTGCTACAAGGTAAAAGGTCAATAAGATTGCTTGGAAGATTCAAGTTGATTGTATGCAACATTATCTGCAAGAAAACTCAGGTTACATGTAGGGGAATTGATTGGTTTGTTTTAGTTTTATTTCCCTGAAAAGTTAATATTTTGGACATGCCCGACAGAACAAGCTGGCCACTAAGCTGGTGGTTTAAGCAAGTGTATGTAAAATAGATTAAAAGCTTAGTTAAACAGGTGCAAGAAAACATACAAGATAAATAAAGGCAAAAGAAAAATGTCTCAACATGGGAACCTTGCCGATTTTAGATCAGATCAGAATATGTTTGCTTTTAGTGTGGCTTATTACATCATTTTACATGGCATGTGAAAACAGTTTTTAAGGTGTTCTGTGCCTATACGGATGTAAAGCGGATATTTTCAGTTTGAAATAGGACTTAAGTAGTTCATTATGTAGCATTTCTCTTCCTAGAAATGTAGTGGAGTCAAAAGTACATTTGTCTTTGAAATGTAGTGGAGTCTCAGTAGAAAGTCTGGGAAAATTACCCAAGTGATATTGATTGCGTAACTCACTCTAAGCAGGCACAATGTGTTAGTGGAGTGAAAGTCACAAGTATTCAAAAATACAAATACTCAAGTAAAGTACAGATACTCCAAAAAAAGCAACAAGCATTCAACACTGTACTGGTGCTGCCATAGATAAGTCTAATGCCACCTGCCCTTTGAGGTGCAGCTAACGTTTCCCCCTTCACCTTTATTGTTGAGACGGGAGGGTGCCAGGGTGGCACGTAGCCTATAACTTGGGAGATGATGTTGGAACTATTGGAAATAACTATTGGTCCAAGGAGGTGGAAAGTCTGGTGAAGCGAGGTTAGGGCCAAGGTGGCCTCTTAAAACACTTCATGACCAGCGAGGTCAGTGCAGCTGGGCGGTAGTTGTTCAATCCGGCTGGGGAGGCATTTCCCTGGGCAATTGATTCCAGTATACTTTACTGACATTTTAAGTACAATATATTTTTACTATTGTTTGGGATAATATCAATCACAATTATCTTGGCCAGGATAAACGTTTGAAATGCTAGGTTATTAATCTCATTAGCAAAAGGCCGATGCACACCTCAGAAGGCTAGTGACAGGTGTGTAGGGCAATAAAGCATACTTAAAAAGGTTCTTTTAAAAACAAAGAAGGGTACCGCACAGTCAGAAACTTGCCAAAAATGTTGCTTTTTTTAAGTTATTAATCTCGCAGGTGAAATGCAGTTTCAGCTTCAGTCAGCTGATGGCTGTGCAGGTCACAATGTGCTGTTAGGGGTTAAGTGTCTTGCTCAGGGACACTTCAACACATGTATACTTGGCAGGCAGGAAGGCAACCCAGTGACCTTCACATTACCAGAGACTCACTCTCTGGATTTATATTGGTGAATATAACAACAGCACACAAGTAGGCCCAGTCTTAACACTTTATTGTGGACAGGGTAAGCAGTAATCTCGGGTAGCGCAGAAAAGTAGCACACAACAAATCCAGCCCATACAGAAAATCAGTCCATGAAACAAGAGATAAAGCAATGGGATCCAGCCTTGCCCTGAGGTTATGTCGTGTATCAAAACTAACAAAGGTCACATGCTAGAATACATTTGTGTCATTTGAAACTCGAAGCATGCATTGCTCGTGCCTGATGCATTAAGCCTCAGTCTATCTATAGTCAAGATTGAGATACAGACTACTGTACTTTTAGGTTGTTCTACTTCATCCTGAGTGCCCCAACAAGACAGCAAAAGAGGTCTATAGAGAACAGCATGCCATTTTAAAAGGCTAGAGGCACAGTCAGGGTTGGTAATCCTGCAGTGGAGTAACCCGAGGTGAGCGGTTTAACAGACGCTTGTGTGAAATTCCTCGCTGCCCACCAGTGCAAAAACACATACACACAATTGCCACCACAAAGTGAGGGCTTTTCTCTGGCTGATGGGAGTGTTACAACTTGAAAACTGGCCACGTAGAGGACACTTTGTGGTCCCAGCAAACATCCCTGACAATAAAACGATGCAAAATAACATAATTTTAGAAAATGGTTCATTCAAGGAAACACTGGACATTTAACAGGGTCAGAAGGGAACAGAAAATAAAAACAAGGCATCACAAGTAGCACCTGCACTTAAGCCCCCCCCCCCCCCTCCTGCGTTTGTCAAAGTCGGTTAGCAAGATGCCCTGGCAAATATATACTCTGAAGGCAAACAGGTCTACAGCTACTAGGTAGTCTACATGACGACTTTCATAAAAGGGTTCTCTTTATAAGGTCACATGACTGCTGACTGACTCAACACATTGGTAAGAGGAGGAACAGCATCACCTTCAGAAGGGAGCCAGAGGTGGGTGGGCTATATTACAGCGGTTCTCAACGTGGGCTCCAAGGACCCCCAGGCTAAGTATTGAACCAAACGGACCCTTACGGTGGACACTCAGAGTTATGCGGGTCCATGCACTAAACTTTAGTGACTAAAGCATACCAAACTGGGGGTCCTTGAAAATACAACGCAGAGCTATATAGCGCCGCCTCACACAGGATGGAGGTAAATACGGCAACCCCTCCACCACACCTCCTCTGCAGTTTGGAGGGATGCTAAACCACTTGGTAGACCAGAGCTGCAGAACCAGGCACAAACACTCCAAGTGGTCTTCTGTAGTGACTGCCAAGTGGTCCACATAGCTGCTGTGCATGTTTACGCCAATGTCTCCTCCCCCCACCACCCACCTCCCTTTACCAGTCTTTCCAAAAGGCAGATTGTGGTCCGTTACATTAATATAAAACACATCTGGGGGAAAACAATTACAAAATATATTCACCGTTGGGGTGGGGGAAGGCGGTCTCAATAACAGAAAAGGAGTGAGTAGGCTCTTACAAAAAGGTACAGGAAGTGACGATCATTATTAATATTGATCGTTTTAACATTACTTTTTTTGTTGTTATCCTGTGTTTAACCATACAGTATATACACACACAAACTGTAACCACTAAATTCATGACAGTGCACATCGTTTGCTTTCTCCGTACAGTGAGTGTACACATTGGTCCAACGATTGGAGGGAGTTTTTTTTTTTGCTGGAGAGGAATGATGATGGAAGTGACTGGAATGAGTGAAGCCTGACATTATACTTTGCTGCGTGCCGGTGGCGCACCTTCGGAAACGCTTTCGAAACGCACGCCACTTGCACGCAACAGACCATAATGAACAGGCGTGCGTGAGGAGTCCCGACTGGAAGAGTGAGGATGGGAATGGACGGAGAGAGCAAAGACCTTGATTGATTTTAATCAACGAATAAACATCATCAAGAAACAAGACGCTGTGGAGGATGATGGCAGTCAGACAAAGTACACAGTAAAAATCCTCAGTGTTCAAATGATACACTGGTTAACTCTAGAGTCTACGAATGTTAACCAAATGGACCCGCCGTCCAGGAGGAAGGACACAAACACAGATACGCGTACACTGAAAGTTGGAAAGTCTTTACTGAAGAACTCACGAAGGACTTCTCCAAGAAACACGGTTAAAAAACACACAGGAAGCCGAGAGGCCTTATTAAGTAAAGGCAATCTCACCCAGCAATGTTGGTTTATCACAATTTTGTCAGTGAGCAGGTCAGTTACCAAGATCTGTCACGGAGAACTGACAACTTCTGTTGGTGAACGATGACTTGTTATATAGAACATGGGTTGAAACAGCGTCACCATTTGGTTACATTTGCACACTCTGGAGAGTTCCATTTTACCGTTTAAGAAAAGAAAGAGGAGGGATTTGACGGTAGGAAGTGTAGGGTCGGCAGGGCGTTGGGGGTGGGTACGTGGGCTGGTTCAGAGGATCAGTCCCATTCCTTCTTGATGGTGAGGTTCCAGTCCCAGGACAGGTGGTCGTGTTTGTCGTCGTCAGTGAACTTGGACTTCATGTTGTACGTGCCGCGGGCCAGCATGCCTTTGGGCGCCTCCTCCAGCGGGGTGAGGAACTCGTACTCCTGGCCCGGACGTGGCCCATAGCTGCCCACCATGTAGTCCGATTTGTCGACTATGCGGGAAGGAAGTGGAGGAGGAGAGAGAGAGCAACGGAGAGGTTAAGTCACGGTTTCTCAACATCAAGGTCGTGAGTTCAAATTCCATTTTGACCCGAGATCAGATTCTAAAAATGTCTTCTACATCCTGACGTTTTTCGATTTTTCAAAAATAGCAGATCTACAAGCTCATAGCACGCCACGAGTGGCGCGCTACGAGCTTGTAGATCTGCTATCTAACTTAATGCTAACACCAAAAGGGGTTCCCGCCCAAAATGGGTTAAGATCGTTGACATCATCGAGGGGGGGGAACATATTTAGTGACGGACGGACCACTTCCGGTTTATCTCCTAGCAACGGAGATGCTGATAGACGGTAGTATAGAGGAATACCCTCCTAGCAACGGAGACGCTGATAGACGGTAGTATAGAGGAATACCCTCCTAGCAACGGAGACGCTGATAGACGGTAGTATAGAGGAATACCCTCCTAGCAACGGAGACACTGATAGACGGTAGTATAGAGGAATACCCTCCTAGCAACGGAGACACTGATAGACGGTAGTATAGAGGAATACCCTCCTAGCAACGGAGACACTGATAGACGGTAGTATAGAGGAATACCCTCCTAGCAACAGAGACGCTGATAGACGGTAGTATAGAGGAATACCCTCCTAGCAACGGAGACACTGATAGACGGTAGTAGAGGAATACCCTCCTAGCAACGGAGACGCTGAAAGACGGTAGTAGAGGAATACCCTCCTAGCAACGGAGACGCTGAAAGACGGTAGTATAGAGGAATACCCTCCTAGCAACGGAGACGCTGAAAGACGGTAGTATAGAGGAATACCCTCCTAGCAACGGAGACGCTGAAAGATGGTAGTGTAGAGGAATACCCTCCTAGCAACGGAGACGCTGAAAGACGGTAGTATAGAGGAATACCCTCCTAGCAACGGAGACGCTGAAAGATGGTAGTGTAGAGGAATACCGGAGAACTCGCCGGTTTACCAACTCACCGCAGCGAAAAGTGGAGAGTTTGTATCATTCATCAGTATAGTATGTCAAACTCAAAGATTTAATAGTTAATTTCCAAAGTGATCAAATTATTTTGCAATTAAATCGTCAGCTAGATAATGATTAAAAGGTGAGTATGTAAATACCAATCATAGTACCAATGATATTTCAGGATATTGTTTACTAATGAATTACATCGTTTCTGTACTTTGGTGTTTAAACTTTAGCATTCCTACTCCATCTAGTGTAAACTCTAAACAACTATCCTCTCTCGCTTTCAATTCGATGCAATTTAAATAAAGGTGAAGTAAAACTAAAATGCATAAATGCGAGTATGAAAACCGGCAAGTTCTGAGGGCGAGAAGCGACCTCGCCCTGAAGTGCGACATCGTGTGCACGCATCCACCTCGTTGACGGCAGACTGCTGGGCGAGCGCTGGCTCTTTGGCATGGGAGGTCAGATCAACATGGAATGAATTCCGTACTGGCCATATATAGTGTCTTGAGTGTACAGGGTTTGATGGTCAGATCAACATATGGAATGTCAGAGCAGGTCAGCTCCATATATGGAGATCTAAGGGTGGTAGCGGGGACATTCTCGAGTGTACAGGGTTTGATGAGGACTGGGCCTTAATTTTCGGGCCTGTTGAGAACTCTCCGTCTAGAGTTTGAATGGACAGGTAACAGTCAAAAAGGGAGACATCGAAGACCTAAGGGTTTGAGGTCAGATGTAGAGTTGCTGGACAATATTGATGACAACTACAGGGCAGCGCTCTGTGGATTCGTCTATATGGTCTACTTGCCAGCCTCGACATTTCTAACATAAAAAACGTTAGGGTACTCAAAATGTCCAGGTTCACAATGGAGCTCTATGGGCTGGCAAGTAGACTAATTGCGACAGCAAGTCGCATTTACTATGACATAAACTAAACTAAACTAAAACTATCTCCATCCCTGATGATGTCACGAGACCTGGGCACCATATATGGGGGCTTTCCCATGTATGGGGATTTTGAGTGACACAGACGGACAAAAATGTCCGATTTGCAAAAAACATTAAAAGGACAGTAGTCACTGTGATTGACAGTTATCATGCTATGCCTAAACCTAACCTTAACCTTAAACCTAACCTCAGTAAAACCATGCCTAAACCTAACCTCAGTAAACTATACCTAACCTCAGCAAATCTATGCCTGCCAGGGAGCCAAACAGACACAGGTAAGGCTGGATCCATAATAACGCGTCGGTGCCAGGGCCATTCTGCCATTCTGCCAGGGCCATCATGATAATTTCACTGTACCTGTATCAGTGAGTGACAAATAAACCCTCTACAAAAGGGTTGTGTAGTTGCGCAAGCAGAGCGCGCAAGTAATAATTTCGCCCGGTCTGTGTGCACCGTGCCAGCCGACCCGCCACTTGATGCGTATGCGAATAAAAGAGCAAATTTGTGCCTGGTTTGCTGGGACCAGATTACATAAATGACCATATGTCTTACGTCATCATTTAGACTTTAGAGCTAGTCATACGTATACTATATACATAATCAGTAAAATAAAATAGCAAATTGTGCCTGATCTGCTGGGACCAGAGTACATGGTGTGTACATGTATGACTAGCTCTAAATGATGACGTAAGACATATGGTCATTTATGTAATGTGGTCCCAGCAAAGCAGGCACAAATCTGCTGTTTTATTCGCATACGCATCAAATGGCGGGTCGGCTGGCACGGTTTTTGGCGCAGAGTAACCACAGTATACCGCTAATCAACTTACAACTACGTACTCTAGTCTATATAGTATATGTATACGTATGTCTTACGTCACCTTCATGTCAAGATTAGGCTTTAAACAATTAAATACAAATCCAACTACAGATTACGGAAGTATTTTAGATCATGTATATTTTAACAAATGTGAAAGTATTATTACAGAAATTGAAGTTAGAGACACCTATTACTCTGATCATGATTTAGTATTAATATCACTATATTCCAAGATGAAATACATTTAAAACAATTGACAATTTACAATAAATAATAGAATAATTATACTGTATAACATTTTAATTCAGTTCATATACTTTTTTCTTTCATCACATATCAATGATTTATTTTTCTTTAAAAAACTAAAAAGGGATCCAGAATATATCTACATCGATAAAACTGTATTTCTTATATAGATAGAAACTTGAACCATACTTAATAATACTAGGTGTTTATATGCATAAAGTAGGTAGGTAGCAAATAGTTACACCTAACATTTCAAACGTTCCTTCACAGAGATACTGAGATTTGACAGTTTACAGTGGTCGAAAGTACTTGCGCGCTCTGCTTGCGCACTAGTTGGCCATTTATGGCCTACTAGTGTGCAACAAGCAAGTATGCACTCGACAGAGTGCAGTTCTAGTTTAGGCCTATGTTGTTCTGTAAAAGTGGTGGTATTAAGGCTTGTTTGTTCGTGTGTGCCGCGACGGAGCGGACGGTAGAGTTTCTGCTATCTGCGCGCTGGTTGTGGTGGGCCGGCCTGGGCCAAATTCATGCGAAAATGCCCGGGCCGAATTTTTGTCCCAGTCCAGCCCTGGGACGTAGTGCCTGCATTATACATACTCCTCCTGTGCAACAACCCCTGCTGATAGGCGCTGCCACAACCGTTGGAGATGATAGAGCACAACGATCGGCCTCCCCGCCTGGTTTCCCTCCAACAAACATAGAACAGAATGCATTTAACCCTCGTTGATGCAGACTTTTAAATGACGACTTCACAGATATTATTAACCTGGTTCATATCGTTTCATTGAGATAAAGTCTTTGAGAGAGGAGCCATCGAGACACAGGATGCACCGTCACGTTATGTCAGATTTAGCATGTCCTCATACACAGAACGATAGCATTCAGGTTAAATATTGGTAAGTTGCCCTTTAACCCCTTTTGGTGTTAGCATTATGTTATGCTTTAGCTATTGAAAAATAGCAGATCTACAAGCTCATAGCGCGCCACCAAGTAGCTTGTAGGTCTGCTATTTTTGAAAAATCGAAGAACGACTGACATAGAAACATATCTTTTTCAGAAAACTGTCAGGATTTGGAAGACATTTTTAGAATCTGATCTCAGGTCAAAATGGGAGGCGAGCTGACATGTGATAAATATTTAGGCTGAACTAGTAACTGGACATCAACTGCTTGTTGAGGTAGAGCCAAAGTAAACGAGTCTCCCCACCAACCAAAACACATGAGCTGCAGTTATTAATGACAAGTGGGAGCCTGGGAAAATCAATTGCAACGTCAAACACACTTGCATGGATTCACACAGCGAGTGCACTGAAGACAAACAAAACACTGTGTTGTTTTACTCTCACTTTTTTGTTGCATAATTATTTTGCAAAAGAATTATGCATCGTCTTTTTGATGTTCTTACCTTTATTGGTAATAACACAAGAGTCGGGGAGTGACATGCAGCAGTACTGCTTGTACACCAGTAGGTGTCATACCCTACACTCAATGGAAGTGTAGGGAGATCACCTCCAGGCTCCAAACACTTCAGATGTACTAGTTAATGGACATGACATACAAACTCTACCATACAGACTGTTAACCCATTTAGACCCGAGGCCCATTCTAAAAGTGTCTTAAGGCCACTGGAGCTGAAATAACATTGAGCGGTGGTGAGTAAAAACAGAGAAAAGGACTGGGGCGGTGGTTTGCTCTTCACCGCAGCTTGTGACATCATGTTGTAGTTCGGTGGTCACCTCACCAGGCAGGGCAGAAGACAGCCATGCAACCATGTGACTCCCATTGGAAATGCATTGAAGCTGCCATGACACACAGAACACACAGGACACAAGTGTGTCTTAGGTGTGAGTGAGGCCTTTGATATTTATTTGGTCGCGGACGACCCATGCCAAATTAAATTGTTCCAGATGTCCCCCCCCCCTGAAGCAAAGAAGAAAAATCAGACCAGTCTGAAGCGAGTGGTGCAACAGCTACCCCCTATTGGTACTCTAAACATTGGGACATAGGTAACGATATCATCCGCTCCCGACAGGATCATATACCTTAAAATGAAATGGTGCCCAGGCTAGGTTAGGACATAACGCTGGACAGAAAGAATGCATGGAAGATAAAGGCCCTTACGTTTCATTCCTTTCCTGAAGGTCTGCTGCACATATTTCAGGCCCGACACGATGTCTCTGTTGACCTGTAGGAGAAACAAAAGGCCAGCTGTGATGTCACATCCTGTTCTGAAATAGTCCAATGCCAGCACGGTGGAACAAGCACATAGTGTAAAAATAAATAAAAGTAAAAATAAACATTTGCTGTGTATTTGCTTGTTCAAATGTATCCGTTTGAAACTCTGAGATGGTACCCAAAATGTAAGACACTAAGAATGTTGTGTATCATGCAGATGCAAGCACCTCACCTTGAAGCTGATTTTGATCCTGTACTCCACTCCTTCCTTCAACACAAATGACTGCTTCTTGTAAGACTCCAGGTCGCCTGACAGAGCAAAGCAAAAGAGGGAAGAAAATAGAACAAGTAATGTATCTACACACTCAGACTACAGTCACTTTCAGTTAAAGTACTGCAGAGGCCGTTTCATTTCTATCGAAAACCCCTTGAATGATGGAATATGATTAAGGATTACTGTGATTATGGTAAACTCACATATCACATATACCAAAATTCACTGGCAAAAAAAAAAAAAAAAAATCTGAATTGGGGGTCTGCATACCCCACTTTGGGAACTGTGGGCATACAGTATACATCAGCTGAAACAATACATTTCAATTACATTTTGTATGAATAAGAATAGCACATTTCCCAAAACACACACAAAAAACAATATAGCATAAACGGATGTAAAATAAGTATAAGCCTGGATGGATGATGTTGCAATTGGGGCAGATCCAGCTATTATTCTTGTGTGAAGACAGAACAAGAAGATTGAAGGTACAGCTTCACCAAAGTTGGAACAGTTTTAAAAGGGATGGGGTATTAACAGATCTGTCCACCAGGTGGCAGAGTGTCTTATCTGGCCTAGTAGTTTGCATGTCAGCCTCATCAACTAAGTCTCCATAACCCACTTAAAGTCATCATTGTCAGTACTAATTGGCCTGTTAATGAATAACTCCTGCCATGTTTGGAGGAAAACAATTATTGCTGATAATTTCCAATCCTTTAGTATGCCTGCTTGCAGAGGAAAAATAAATACCCCCTCCCCCTTCCTTGCATTCACTCCCGTGTGTTCGCATGGAAAATATTACGGGAGCCAAATAATCTTTACACCAAAAACAACCCCTTATTCTACAGCCATTCAATATGCTCAAGAGTGGAGGCTTAGGGAGAGCTAGAGAGTATGTGCAATTGTGCATGCATAAAGTGAGTGGCAAATAGTGTCAACGTGAGTTTAATGTTGTTTAATGCAGTCAGAATAGCCATGTATAAATAGGTTAAAATGATCATGATGCTACATTAACTAAACCTTTGCCGTTTTAATTGCAGTGGAGTAAAGAAATACTATACTTGCCTCAGATTATAACGGAAATACTCAAGTAAACGTACCCCAAAGTTTACTTGAGCTCTGTGGACTTGAGTAAATGTATTTAGTTTACAATACAGCATTGACTACTACTCACCCTCTAGGTCGAGGGTCAGGGGACCTGGTGCCGTCTCACACATCAGGGTCAGTCGTGTCACCTTGACATTAGGAGCGGTGGGGTCCACTACACAGGAACAAACAATCTGTATGAATTCGTGTCAGCTTATGAAAGAAATCGGTGTAAAACCCATTAAGACCTTCTAAAATCAGCAATTAAAAAAATGTTTAAAGATAGCTTGTATATCTGCTATTTCTGAGGGGCTATGTCCAGCTTTGAGGGTTTGTGTAAGCACAAATATTGTGTTAACACAAACATTGAATGCCCAGATTTGAGCGTTTGTGTAAACAAACATTAAAGACAAAAGTGAGGACGCAAATTGTGATTGGCCAGAATGAGATGATGTATGTGTACAGGTATAAGAGCGCCTCTCACTTCACACAGGTGTAATTTATTTTAATATCCAATGCAACAACAACAAAAAAACACCCGTGTGAACCGAGTGGTGCAACTTAATGTTGAACAGGCTGCCTGCTTAGGTGGGTGACCAATCCAGTCATAATCTGGTCAGTTAAAAAAGAATATTCAAATATTCAGGTCACTGTGTATGGTTGGAGTGCAAAGGCCCCTTTGGGTACCGTACAGCATTCCCTGTTCCTTCCCTGCTCTGAACAAGGAGAAATTACAATACGTTATGAGCATCTATCAAAATGTCGGGTGGAAACATCAAACGTCCAAAACGGTTGCTTCTCAGGATTCAAATTCCAAAGTTCGAAAAGCTCGAAACGCTGCAAGCTTTGTGTGTGTGACACTGTAGTGTGATCGAGGCAGTAGGGTGTAAAATAAATTCACGAAAAAAACCCAGTTAGAATGTGGAGATGGGAGGATTTCTGCCCAACAGCAGCGCTATAATAGTCTGCGGGGCCGTGGGCTCACAGCATCAAGTCAACAGATCTATGCTGGAAATCATCAATCTGCCACAGTCTCTGACAGTGCAGCTCTGAGAGGAACCCTGACGATGGCATGACCCGTTTTTTTTTCTTCTTCAGTGCCCACAGACTAGCCTGTCACAATTATTATATAACATGAACATGTACTAACAGGCCATTGGTATTGGTTGGCATTGGTTACTAAGCCTAAATTAATGTTGTAGTTTGTCTATTTTTGGTGTAGGTTTGGTGTAGAGTAGAGGGAAAAAGGAGCAGACCAAGTACAGATTGAAGCTGAAAGGTCAAGTTTACCATGTTTTGATGGTTTAAGTGGTTAAATCTCCAGATGCATGAATTTACAAAAGAAAAAAGAAAGTGCAACACATTTTATACAATATGTAGTGGGGGTCCCAGTCTCAGCAAAGGGGTCCTGAAAAACATTGAAGACCCCTGTAATCCGGCAGGTGGGGTTATGGGGTGGGAAATTTGGTATATAGTCTTTTTTATTGGCCTAAAATATTGTCTATATACATACATTCATGAATCCACTTGCTGACCGGCTGTCACTATTGGACAATTTTTTATAGGGGTTTCTTGTGACCCTACCATTAACATCCTATGGCAGGCAAAACATTTAAAAAAAATCAAACTTTCCTTTTGCTTTAAGTAGCATGCGACATGTCAAACTAGGGTGTTTACATGATTCTGAATCCTTGGGCTAAATTTGCCATAGAAGTCATGCCAAATGTGATGAGGTCAGCACATTTTGGGCACATTTGGGCAAGTGGCTATGGCTGCTTTGACTGTTTTTTGTGAGTAACAGTAACAGTTTAGGACATGTGAGGTTTCTACCTCACAGATGATAAGAAGAATGTTGGTGTTTTGTACATGCAGAGTCTGCAGATTTAACTACAACTCAACAGCACAAGTTTCCCCTCATAAAGTTTCACTTTCACTTCTACTACATTAGGCATTAGAGAGATTTCATGGCTGTCTGAAGTTGTTTGCACTTAGCAGCATGGACTGGCCCACCACGGCTATGCCATAAAAATGAATGCACACACCTTTACAGACGTCTACTTTGCCCAGCAGGGCTTCCTTGTACTTTTGGAGGCTTTCGTCTTCTTTGTCCAACTCCTGGATCTCCTGTAAGCTCTTCTGGGCGGGCGGTTTGTAGTTGATCCCGCTATCGGCATCGTCATTGGCCGCTGCGATGGCCGCCAGCTGCTCTGGTGTGGGATCCGGCTCATCACCCATGGTCTAGACTCTAGAAGAGCAGAATAAGGAGGAGGAGAGGGATAGGATAAATGGTGAGAAATGTGAAAGTGATCAATTGTAGTTGTTGGTCGGTGATCCGCGCAGAAAGATCACTTCGCATTATGGTGACTAGTGAGCTTTAATGAAACCATTATGGTAACTAGTGAGCTTTAATGAAACCATTATGGTGACTAGTGAGCTTTAATGAAACCATTATGGTGACTAGTGAGCCTTAATGAAATCCGTTCTCCACATGTTGTGTGTCAGCGATGGCTCTGCAGTATGATTATATGCGGATTTACTTCTTTGTCCAGAGGGTGACCTCTGTGAACTTTGACCCAGGGCAGGGCTCTGGCTGTCAATACCTCTGTGTACACAAACACCATGATCCAGCCCAGGGCATGTGATAAGCCTGGCTGGCACATGAAGTCTAGGGCTACATGAGGCCATGGCTAAAATAGAGAGAGCTAGACAGAGAGATGGTCAGTCAGACAGAGAGCTAGTCAGACAGACAGAAGAGAGAACAGCCATGGCATGCTGTGAACTGTAGAGGTAAACCACAGCTGGAGAGCGAGATCAAAACAGATTCATTATCTGAGAAGTGCTCCTTCTGCATTGCCTGTCATTTCTCCTTGGCCACCGGCCGCCCCATCCTCGGCTTGCGGGCCAACAGGAAGCCACAGTGGCGCTAATGTGGCTGTCGGCGCCCGGCTGCAGTCCATTAGCAGTCACTAGCGATTAGCACAGAGGGACGCTTGATGCTGAGCATGGACAGGAGGGACAGCAGCATTAATTAACCCATTAGGATCTGAGGTCGATTCTACAAATGTCTTCTAATTTCTTACAGTTTTCTGAAACATTTATGTTGCTAAATCAGTGGTGCTCAAACTTTTTCATGTCAAGGACCACCATAATTATATGTATTTGGCCATGGACCCCATCTCTAAATATTTTGGAACGCCCAGAAGCAAGGATTTGAGTTTGTTTTTTTAAAGAAGAAAATTACACACACACGATTTTTCAAAGATAGCAGATCACAAGCTCGTAGCACGGCACAAAGTGGTGCGCTATGAGCTTGTATCCGATGATCTAAAGTAGACCTTTAAGAGCATAAACCATTACTTAAAAGAGTGTGCACACTAGCTGTGCCTATCAAGGTCACTCACAAACAAGCAGAGAGTTCTATATAGGTAACCAAGAGACACCTCAGAGCTCTCCAGGACAGTGCTGGCCTGCACTTCAAGGGGCACCCTTACCAACGGACTGACATGGAGCGAATATAGATAGAGTCGCAATATAACGTCGTATCATGCTTTTATTCATGTGTAAGTGCTGTTCATAGTCATATGAAGAGACGTCACCTGGTCCCATTTTGTCATTAAATATGCCATTTCTTAAGGTTCCATTGAGTTTCTGTCTACAGCCTTTTTATTGGACTTTAGATAATTAGACAGGTAATGACGCAACATCTGTTCTTTTTTTAATAGCCAAAAGACAGATGCTTTCCCAGTCTTAAATGTGATAAGCCCCATCAGTCAGTCAGTATTGATGGATTGATTACAAAGCTGTGGATCTCGCATGGTGCTCGCTCGATTTCTCATAAATATAAATAATGAAGATATGCTGTGTAAAACACAGGCTATTATAAATAACATCTGGTCTACAAGGGTACGGGCCAAGTCTATATAAAATGTTTATCGATGATGGCAAAAGAAAGTGCTTTCATTTGACTCAGTGGTGCTGGTGGTCTCCAAAACTTGTCAGTGCCAGTCCCTCAAAAAGAATCCTATTTGAAACGGGGAGCCCTCACCCTGACTGACAAGCATTTGTAATTGAAGGCATTACATTTAGTTTGACTCGGTTTCACAGATACATATTTTGAAAATAGTCAAACTACAAGCTCAATTACCTAGTTATCAGCTATTTTCGCAATGTTTGCCTCTTTCTTAAATATTTGGTCTTCTAAAAAAGGTATAAGGTCTTATAATTGCAACTTTAGCATTAGCAATATGTTCATATGCTGCCAATGCCAACAGGGACTTCAATCTCAATCATTTAGTCTACAAATGCTATTTCTCTGGCTAAACGCCTGTCAATAGTACTATGAGCCCAGCCTAATGCCACATGTTCATATGAGCTCATCATTCATCACATGGTCCAGCTCTGTCCTCCTGTCTTGGCTTCCCCAGAGCAGCTAAAACAATGCACACGCCAGGACAATGGAAGAATGTGCAGGACGTGGTCAAAAGGAAGCTGCCCAGTGCCTACCCAACAATGAAACAGGAAGTCCATGGTATCAAACATGGGACATGAACAAGTTACAACTAATAGAAGCACATACGAGTCTAGTACACTACGCCCACCATATGAAATGTGCTACAATGTATGTGTAGTTGTGTACTGTATGTACCGTAAATGAACGGGACAATGTATCCCAGATATCAAATGACCAGGGAAAAGTACTTTATCCTCTATATTTTTGACCCAGTTGCCGGAGTGAGTGAGTGAGTGTCTAAGGACAGTCGATATCAATTTCTCTCTTTGGTCCATTAACCCATTCTGAACGGGCACCCATTTTGGTGTTGGCATCATGTTATGCTTTAGCTATTGAAAAATAGCAGATCTACAAGCTCATATCGCGCCACCGAGTGGCGCGATACGAGCTTGTAGGTCTGCTATTTTTGAATAGAATCGAAGAACGACTGACATTTTTATAATCTGATCTCAGGTCAGAATGGGTTCATCAGACCAGTGTGTGTCCGGTGGAAACCTCGTATGAATCTGATCTCAGGTCAGAATGGGTTAAAGGCCTTTGAGACTAAATACTTTTGTGTTGAGTTTTTAAAGATACATTTGTCATATATCCTCATTTATTGGCAATTAATTTCATCACATTATCCCTAGTGTGACTATGGTGTACAGTACACAAATGCTACTACAGTCCCACAAGAAAACCAGCTTGCTATCAGCCATCCTAGCAACAGCTCCAGTAAATCACACCAGTGCAAACACACTGGAGTGCATACAACTGCTTTCAGCCCTGCAGGTGAGGTGCCAGGCCTGTGGACTTATATATAAACTCCACTCGCCACCAGCGTTCTCACTGTCCACGGTTCCACGCCTCTTCTGCTTTTTGCTTTGCATGATGTGAAATAAAACAGCTGGACGTTGTCCAACCAGGAACAGAGGGCAGAGAACAAGCTTATTTTTTTTCCTTTTCCGAAGCGGGGCCTACGTGTGTTCTCATAAAAGCTGAAATTCCTGTTCCGGCAGCAGTACGCTGTTTTGGCAACTCAGCTGCGTGTGCGAACGCATGCCACTCTCAGAGAATGAGGCTCCATGTCAGAGAGACAAGGACGCATGGGAGGGTGAGCAGATAAGGCTATCCTATCTTTCTGCCGGTCTCCATCTAGGGTACCGTTCTACCACTCTCTCCCCGTCCTTGGGGTAACCGGCCTAATCCCATCCTAAAGTATGTGGAATGGCCGGCCACATTTCAAGCCTTCACTGAGGGCGTGGAGTCAAGGAGTGGTGTGGTGATATAAATCAGAGGGCGGGAGATGACACATATAGATAGTACCAATGAATGCCCATGGAGCCAAAATACTGACCGACATCGACAAGATAAACACAAGCCACAAGCAGAAGAGGAATATTCTGCATGATACTGATCCAAAACACACTGCCAATAATCACATTAGAGCCTCTAAGGAAGAAGATAGTGAGAAATGGGCTATGACCTGGCCAAGAATGTCACCTGACTGGAATCCAAGTATCCAACGGAACACCTTTCTGAGCGGTGCCTAACCACTCTAATGACTGGCAAACAGCTGCAATACCACTGGGTGACCTAAAGTGGCACTGTTGAGCAGCCTAAAGGGCCATTCACACTGGCCACTATAACTATAATAGGCTAGTCAATCTAAGGTCCCTCCATCGAGACCTTTAAATCCCGCCTGAAGACCCACCTCTTTACCTTGGCTTTTAACCCCGCTTGAGTTCCTTTGGTCCTTGTATACGTTTCGTCCCACTGTGAAGCTGTTGTTTTTCTGTTGTTTTCTGTAATGTGTCTCAGTTGTTGTCACTGTTTGTACTTTGTTTTCTCGCTGTTGTTTTTCTGTGTGGTAGCTTTAGTGCACTTGTTTTTATTTTATTTTATTCTCCTGTACAGCACTTTGTAAACTCTGAGTTTTAAAACATGCTATATAAATAAAGTGGATTGGATTGGATTGGAAGGTTTGACCCAAAATAAATTGCAATAGTAATTGTTCAAGGTTTTATTATGATTATGATATTATGATAACCTATGGAAACATTGTGGATCATGGTAAATTCAGGGTGATTAAGGATTGGAAAAAGTTGCATTGGCAGCCATAGAAAATTCTGCCCAGGGTAAAAAACCGGATGTGATGTTTTTGGGCGTTCCTGTCTTGTTAAAAAACCAGATGTGACGTTTTTGGGCGTTCCTGTCTTCTTTCGTGTCAGTGTATCATTTGTTTGGGTGGAAGTTGCGGGATTTTAGCGGAAGGAGATTATGTTGATGCTTTACAAATCAGTTTACATTCTCCGCAAATGTTGCGATTGGTTGGGAAAATATCATATCCGGGGGAAATACATCCAACGGATGTTCTGGACGACACATCCGCCGATAGCTTCTCTGCCTTACGTTGTGACCAGGCTTTTCTTTTCGCAGATAAGCTTGGGACCGAGGCTAGGTTACGGCAGGGGAGCTGCTGGGAGAACACTGGACATCGATCACTGGTATAAATGTGTGAATCTGAGCTGTGTCATCATCACTCATGGGCACATCATGGATGGAGGGACATGAGAATACAAGTCTAATACAGTGATCCCAAAGCTTTCAAGGATGCCAAACTATGAACTATCAGACACTGCAGCTCTGGCTGTAGTCCAGATTTGGGGCCTAATTGTATAATCTGACAGCTGCCACAAAGCTATTCCAGGGAGCACGGTCACCTGTCACACAGTGACAGTGGAAAGGTTATATACTACACACTAGTACACAGTGTGATAGGGCTGATAAGCAGGAATCACATTACATAGTCTACAGGTTTGCAACAACAAAGCTGTCAAAATCATAAAGTCTGTAGGCTTGCAAAAGGAGCTTCGTCATGAGAACCTCAATCAGAATTTCCACATCACCACCCGGCACCATACAGGTCAGGTACTGGTTTAAATGTTGACCTTGATAGCCAGTTTTACACCCCACCACAATGGTTCAACGGGGACAATAAAATACATGTTTAAATGTGGGTTTAACACAAACACAGCAATAACGGCAGCAGAGATTTGAGCATATACATGTTCACAAAACACAACAGATCCCCCCCCCCCCCCCCCCGCCGAAGTCATCCAATATCAGTTTAGTCTGGTACAGACAACAGAACCGCACATTCAGAGCAAGACAATAGACTATAGCCTGCCCTACGCAAATAACTGTGGGACCTGCTCGCCGTTGTGCATGATGACATCATGCTTGCCGTTTCTAATGTGTACTACTTCAGCACGTGTCCCTTTCAATTGTCACATGACCGTCATCATGTATTGAGTAACAAGGTTACAATTAGCCAACCTTTAGTGTGGCCATAGGGCTAGGATCTGTTCTACAGCCAAGTCAACACCTAGACAGTCAAGCAAAGAATGAATGAGGCGTATTCACTCGCTTAACCAAGCATGGACATCGCCGATAGGTCAATAAAACAGATTAGTTTGAACAATATGGACATTACGGACTCTGTGGCAAAATACATTCCTCCTTAGGGGTCAGGCAGCTCAAACAAACAAACTTGCTGCATGCTAGGCTGACAGAGCCATGCATAGGCCTTGCCATTGTTCAACTGCACCACTTCCAGGAGTTATACCCAGCGGGTAATGATCCTCACAATGATTTAAAAATAGAAACACCTCCTGTTGAACCTCTCAACATCATGGCTCTCCACGTTAACGCTCAATGCTGCGTCCAGTTAGGGCTGTCATGACATCTTGGATGACAATGAATTGTCATACAAATTGATTTTAGCAATAACTTAAATCCATTTCCATTTGTCTTTAAGCTTTTGTAAACAAATCAAAACAAGCCAAATTATTTAATTTCATACAAAAATAGCAGATCTACAAGCTTACAATGTGTGACATAGAGGTTTTGTGAGCTTGCAGACATACCATTTAGGGAAAATGACATTTGAATGTTCTTCACCTTAAATGCCCAAAAGAGTGACACCAGCTTTAAAGTGTTTGTTTTTTTATGAGCCAGGACAGCAAAATAGAAATAAAGATGTAAGTGTGATATTTGGTTTAATTTATTTCATCCAGCCATTTTTCAAATGGAAACAATTGATTATAATTGCAATTAGCTCAAATAATTGTGGTCAGCCGATTATGTAATAATTGTGACAGGCCTACCTCCGGTGAGCATTGAGGGCGAGATAATCTGCTCCATGGCTCAAGAGCTCACCATTAAAAAACACCAGGGGTTTTGGAGGAGCTGAGACGGGAGATTAGGCGACTTGTTTCTTAGCAACACTACAAGAAAAGTACAGAGGTCGGGATTACGTCTAACGAGGCTTATTGGGGCTGTTTAGAAGTGTCAGTGGTCACAAATCAAGGATTCCACAGATGAAACCTCTTAAGCCTAATTTACTGTACATTTAGTTGTGCGATGGCGCCAAAAACAGCACAAGCTCCCAAGATGCCCAAGTGAGCTTGTGGATTGGCCATTTCTGTGCCCTCAGGAAGCTGAAGGCATCAATTATCGAGTTCAGTATGCCCCTCCAAGACAGAGATGAATGATGATAATTCTTAGTAAACAGTATACAGTGAGTGGTCTTGTCTACACTAGCACAGGGACTTTTCAGGATCTTGTGCAAAGGAAATAATACATTTGGAAAACCCTTTACACCAGTTTACGGCCATAACTAATCGATTATTTTCTTGCTGATTATTCGATCGATTGCAAATCGATGGAAAACATTAGATTCTTTCATAGATTAGTCTAATTAACGATGTAAAACTTTGAGATAGGCGTACAACTTTGAGATCTGATATTATTTTAGCTACTGTACTTTTTGAAGGCTTTCACCTATGACATGCCCAAAATAGGAATGCCAGGTTGAAAGTTCCCATTTTTCTCCCAAATTGGTTATTTCATTCAAATTGATTAGTATTTTGTTAAAATTATTAAACCAGTTACCGGTAGTTGAATTAATTGTTGCACCCCTGTGCAGATCTAGACAACGTTGTCTGAAATCTAAACTTGCATGAGACTTGCTCAAAACCCTGCATTGCGTTGGCAGTCATTGGTCCCTACACAGTGCCAACAGTCTCTTGGCATTAGCACTGTGCTGCAGATGTCCCTCTCACACAGATGCACAGTGTCCTCCCCGTCAGTCAGGCTCTCTTGAGAATGCCCCTAAAGCCCTAAACCTTTGCGGTTCTTCCCATTTGTCTGCACTGGATTCATCCTTTGGGTCGTTATAATGTGTGGATTGATGCTATACACCGTGAGCGCATTGGTACCGGTCTTTCATTTATGTTATCTTAGCGCTGCTGGCCGGAAGCCGTTCAGTCAGGCTGTGATTTCGTTCAAGAGGTGCTTCCTTTTTCTGGTGAGACACTGGTGACTCACATCCTATAGACTAGAGTGTTTAACCTCACATACATTGTAATGGTGCAGCAAAGGGTTTTTCACTCCAAAGAGGTGCACTTGATCTGCGAGGACAGATGTGCATGATTTTACACTTGATTAAGTGTGTTCTGGGGATTTTGTGGTTCTATAAATGGAAAGAGAAAATGCTGGGTCAATAGGGCAGGTTCCTGGTTACTGTCATACTGCACAAAGATAAAAGAGCCTTGCTTGCACCAGAAACTGTTGGCAAAGCTGGTGCAATATAGCCTGGTACTACTCCCTCTTAAGAGGGAGTTAATACTAATAATACTCCCTCTTGAAAATGAAATGTTTTCAAGAGTTAACCAGGCTAGGTGCAATTATACAGGTGCAAGGGTACTCCATTATCGAGGAAGAGAGACAGTGTTTTCTGATTTGGATGTTGTTGAAAGTGAATTTGACTTGTAATTGTACACATGGGTTAAGAGTAAGGGCCCTCTTTTTGAGAGAAACCTTAAGTAAGAAACCAGAGTTATTTTGGATAAAAAGACAGTGGCGAGAGAAATATAGATTTTGGGCTATATAATCTTGCCTTAGGCCTACCCCTAAACTTATTTTTTACTATTTTGAAAAACATTTTAAAATATTAATAATTAAATTAAATATATATATTTTTAAATAGTACAAAATGCTAATGCAAATAAGTTTAGGGATAAAGGGTAAGGGGTGGCGCAAGATACAAAGATAAATAACACGAGGAAGTAGGGATTGAATAGGCGAGCAACTGTGGCAGCTCAAAGGTCAGAGCTTCCAACTTCTGCTCTACCAGAGACTAAAAAGAAATGGGGCTGGGCAATCAACTGAAAATATATTGATAAAACTGATTAAACTGATATTTAGAAGCTATAACCAACTCTTCTTATGAGGGTTAATTATTTATTTTTTTAAAGAAGTAGCTTCTCCCTTGTGCCATATTGTCAACGATTGATTAACGACAACACTGCATTGTAATATACTTTATAGTGAAAATAGCCGAACTACAAGATCACAACTTAAGTAGGTGGTCTGCTATTATATATAATTGTTTAATCGTAATCGAGGTAAAAGTCTGAAATAATAAGTCTGAATATCGCCCAGCCCTACTCAGAAACATGCTTCCATTCCGTCAGTCTGACTGCCTCCCCCAGGAACAGCCTCTGTAGAGGTACAGGAAGAACTGAACAATGCAGGACAAAAATATAGCATTTTGTCCATTATCCAAAAATAAAGCATTTTTTCCATTATCCAGCAGGCTGGATAAAAGCATATCCTATATAATAATACAATGATGATGAAACCACATTTTAAAGGTGTAAACAAATCTGCTATATTTAGCCTGTGTAGGTACCGGTATATCAACAGGCTAGTGTGTGTGTGTAATGAAGACCTCTGGTCCATAGCGTTCTCCTTAACGCTATGGGACTGCACGCTTCACAGCCTCTCGTCTTGTCAAAATAAAAAGTACACTTCGCTACTCACCAAAACAAAGACGGTTTTATGGAGCTGAAAGCCTACTTTCCTTAGTGGGAACACCCTGAGCCGCCTATCACATGTCTACAATACACTGGCCAAAATGTAAAATAATCCACCTGACGGGACACTCTTCCTGGTTGAGTGATGTTTTAATGCAACGGCGAATCCCACGTTACAGAGCCGAATAACCAAAGAGCACGGCTCAGCACGCAGATTTCCAGTAACTCAAGGTGTAATGCGGCCCTAGCAGTAGCAAGGTGGCACTGTGATGGTGCCGCCGAAGATTTACAAAGTGGTGTCTATCATATTATATATACATTATATATATTATTATTATTATTATTATTATATATTATGTATATTTTACATTTTGGCCAAAAAGTATATTTTAGCTGTGAGGTGGGGGGCACAGAGTATTACCACTAACTTAAGCAAAGTAGGCTTTCAACTCCACAAAAGCGTCTTTGTTTTGGTGAGTACCGTGTAGCGAAAGTGTACTTATATTTTTTACTGAAGACGAGAGGCTGTGCAGCCTGTAAAGCGTGCGCAGAGGCTCGAAAGTCCCATAGCATTATGGAGAAGCCGTTCTAACGCCATGGACCAGAGCTAATGAAGGCCCACGCTGGGCAAGACCTACACCGTAAAGTGCATTGCTGGAATTTGACAGAAGTAGAGGGATTTTGATGGAAGTACTGCTCAAGGAAATGACGTTGACAATTTACAAATCTGTTTACATGAAACAAGTGTGATTGTTCGAAAAATCTTATCCGGCGTAAATGTACATCTGACGGATGTTCCGGACCAACCCTTGCAACCTATGCAATCTCTGCCTTATATTGTGAGCACTGGCTTTTCTCTTCACAGATGATACGAGTAAGCTGGGACCGAGCCTAATGAAGACCAATGTAAGCTTTTTTTTCCACTATATTTTTAATGGAGGGAACTGGCAGATTGACTATGTGTTGGCTATGGACCACAGTGTAATAGCTGCTCGCTATGCTATTTAATGTTATTTATACTTATTTCATGTTGCTGAAATGTTGAGTTGAAACCCAAATAATTGTAAAAGTCCCTTTGTACCGTCTTGTATGAGGAGTTGTAACAATAAAATATCTCGTACAAAGGCATGCTACGTGTATTCCCCTGTGGACCACTGATGTGCAACTTCATGACAGGTGAACAAAAAACTAGCATTAAGGCTAGTCCTTGTACAACCTTACAGCCTTGCTGTTCCTCATCTTTCTGTTCAGCCATTTCCTGTATCTCTCCACTTTCGCTGTTGAATAAACTAAAGGCTGGAAAATGTCCCCAAAATAACTTTAAAATAATAAATAAATAAAAGTCGCAATGCCTCATGGGCATATGGGGTTCCCAGCACTGTCTAAGAATGATTAGACTAAATAGCTGTATGAATATTCCACAAGAGTCCTTCCTTATCTTCCCACCAACTTGAAGACAAGTGTTGATTGCACCAGATCTAGACTAGTCCTCATCTGATCAAAGAAAATAGTCACGACACTTATTGTCATAGCAATTTAACAATAATATAATCTTTTCTGTGTGCTGTGGGTTTTTACTTTTGCACTTTATATGCTATCAGTAGCTTGTAGCAATACAAACTTTAAGTACAATGCGGAAATGCAGCACTGGTCAATCAAATTGTGCAATTACAAATGGGGTCAGATTAGCGACATCTGGTTTGTATGCTGGGATTTCACAGCCATCGTTCTTTAGCTGTCAAATGCAAAGATCATGAGAAAAAAATAAGCACAGCCTTCACTTTTGTATTTACTACTTTAAATATCATTATAGGCAACGTTTTATAATGTTTATAAGTATAAAATAGGGCTTAAGTAGAGTTATGGAATACGTTGAGGCGAATGGAAACAAGTAAAGACAAAGGATTCCAGTAAGCCAATGTTACAGAGCAGTGACAACCAAATAACATAGCACACTTGTAGCACCGGCACCACATTGAGTACATTGATACTTTTTAGTCTTCTTAAAAAAAATACACATCTGTATTTGGATGTTTGTTTGTTAATTTCCACTATTGGAATTAATAGTCATCATACATCAAGACATATTGGGACACACACACACACACACACACTCACACTGTCTAGTGTGTGTAAAGTTTATTGCAAAAGGCACAGCACATGAAATGTGTGGATAATCCAATCAATCGCGATATGCACAGCGTATAAAGTAATGGTAGTCACAAACTCTAGCCTAGGTTGGTCATTCGGTACGATAAATTCCTTCAAAAAGACATAAGAACCCTCTGTACCTTCAGTGTGGGACTTATGAACAAACATTAGCCGCAGCAGAAGTCTTTGAACTTTGCAAACACTAGTATCATGACCTGCCAACATGAACATTTTAACAGCATTCGGACGGAGTAAGCTATGTGTCACCGTTTGTGCAATTGTTTGTTACACAGGTCACTAATGAGATTTTTTTTTAGATAGATTATATGCTCATTTCTCCAGCCACACACCGACACACCAATGGATATCGGGCAAGAGAAAGTTGCAGTCACAAGCATTTTCAACAGTGCCTGAACGAGTCTTTTATTTCAAGAGTAAATTGATTGATTAGATTTGGTAGACTGGGTGTGGAGCCATCATCTAGAAATCCAACATTCAAACTCCTCCACCGATGTCTGGAACGCATGGAAAAGCGTTGTCAGTTCCAGGAAGTGTGAGAGAAAATGTTATAGCATAGCCGCCATGATAAACTCTAGTCATAAATGTTATGAATAAACCAAACTTCTCAAATAACTTGGTTAATAATCATCGTCCCCTATCAACTATCAATGTGTTTGTATTGGTTTAAATAAATACTTGAGCAATACCCCTTAGGGCGGCCAAGGCTCAATTGATGTTCCAAGCACTATGCAGGCTTAAGGATCATATCTCACAGATCAAACCTAGGTAATAGCTCACGTTGGCTGCTGTTCAACTGCTATCCAACTTCGCAGAAAATACTATAAAATGAATGATGGTGATAAAAAAAGTTACAAAGTAACAGATTACTGTGTAACGGAAATGAAAGTATTTCTAAAGCAACATGCGACAGCAGTTGAGGAAACCATCGGAGTTGGAAGTTAGTTCCTCGTTGGGTGTCAATTTGTGTGGCACCTCACAAACACTGTCTTATTATTTATGACCACATATGTACTACTTATAATTGCCATCCAAACTGCCTAGGCGCAACCCAACTCCTAAAACCTTCAAAAATAGAGTCATAGAGTGTGGTTAAACGATGTCGGCTCTTACCGTTCTGCTGTAGTATGCTGCTGGAATACGCGCCTCTGAAATGTTCTGAATGGCGATGTGAATGTGAGGAGCCCCAAGCTGCTGTGTCAAGTCTCACATAATTAGTACAACCATTTCCGGTGGATTACTTTCACAGTAAAAGCACACATAGCTTGCAACCTAGATATATAATGTAATGTATTTTACTCATTTTAAAGAAAACGTGGTAATATGAATTACATTTCCACATCGAGACAGATTTAAATTCAATTAAAATCGCATGAAAATCGTATACACAGGTTGACAGGTGTCAATCAGGTTCACCAAGATTGCAAGATAAAGTCAAATTGACAGTCACATTCTCAATTATCTGACCAGTGACGGTCAGTGACCAGATCACCCAAATGGAACGGGATGCTGGCTAGGAATCTGATTACTTACATTTAATTTAGAATTAGACTTCCACCTTCACTAAGATAAGAATAACAAATTGTAATTTAGGACGTGGAAGTGCTTTACAGACCAGTGCCACACAGGAAGGAAACGTTGTTGCTGCAACTTGCTGGTAACTTTAGAGAACTTTGTGTTAGCAGCAGACAACTATTCCACAATCTGCGAGGTAACAGTCTGGTAACGCGAGACTAGCAGAGCCCTATTAGCTTCCGGGAATATCAATAACCAAAGCAGTTTGTTTTCCACCTAGACATACATCATTGGAAAATCGATACATTTTATTTAATCAATTTAGGCTCAAGAACATTGCCATTCAAATTTCCAGTCATCACACAACCTTGTAACTGGAATAACTTATGAGACGACGTTACTGTGCAGACATTTCACGGATAAACGAGATCATAATAGTAACGACTAACGACATGAGCAAAACTCATACTAAACGTCGTGTCCAATATCACAGTCCAACTCAATTTAGAAGTAGGATGCCATCTAGTGGTTATAAGATATACCATACTGAAATACAACCAATATTCTGTATTGAGTGGACATTCAGTTTTGTAGTGTATGGTTTATCAATGTTAATTGTATCAATTTTAAAAATCACACCCCTGTGAACTGAGTGGTGCAATTCCCCCCACCCCTCTCCGAGTCATTAGCAGGCACAGCACTATACTTCTGTTTCTGGCGCACCCTACTGCTACTAATAAGTCATATACTCATGACCACTGCCAAATAAGTGTACAAGGACATTGCTGTTGTAGGAGTGGTTGCACCACTCAAAAAAATCTATACAATACATGCTCAATTGCCCATTTCCACCCAATTTGTATTACTGAAGTTGGACTTACAAATTAAACATCACATAATTATGCAGTTTCATAAACTCTCCCAGCCATTTGGTTTTTATCTATATTTTAGCTTAAAAGAGCCAGCTTTTTGAAGACCAGCATTCATCCCATCAATACTCATCTCATACATTAAACATTCCTCATGGAACAGGAAGGTCAAGGATTTTGTTGCACACCAAGTGGGCAACAATATATTAAATTATTTAACTGAAGATTAAATACACAAACAGGCAGAGTCAATATATGTATGGTTAATATGTACTGCAGGTTTTATTACAAACTACAGGGGAAAGGAACAGGCAAAGGGAAATCCCACCCCCAACCTACAGTCAAAACCAGTTTTTTGTTCAAAAACATAAATTGGTAAAAAACACTGAGCATTTAAAATGAGAAAAACAAGGTACACAATATCCTGCACTTTTCAAACAAACTGCCCTTCTGTGCAGACGGGAAGGGAAAACAACCGTGGACAATAAGCTCTACCACTTAAGTGGTGTCCATCTGAGGAGACAAAAAAATAAAGACAAATTAAGTTTCTGAAAAGGGACACAAAACACTTTCACTTAAGTTCTTTATACAGTCAATTTAATAAGAAATTGGACATGTGCCATTCAACACTGAACATACCCTGGCATTGTATGCATCTAGCTGGGCATCAAGCTCCTCTGCAGAAAGTGGCTGTTTGTTGGCACCACCAGCACCACGTCCGCCTCTCCCCCGGCCTCTGGCACCGCCTGCGCCGCGGCCTCCACGTCCCCTCTGCATGCCCCCGAAGCCACCAACACGCCTATTCATACCACCTCCACCTCTGTTCAGACTGGGGAGAAAAAACAACCGTCAATTACACAAGTAACCATCAAGAAAACCAGTGAGCTTAGCTTTTAATCAATAGGTTATAGTTGGTAACTTGGTGCCACATACCCCTGCATGGGAGGCCGTCGCTGGTTATCAATCTGTGAGGTGACGAGCTGTATGTTCATGGGGCGCCCTGAAACAGACAAGACAAATAATTATTCCCTTGTCAATTATGGGGCCAAAGCATGTGGACATGCATTATGAAAATTAGACATACCATCAAGTGGCACGCCGTTGTACTGTTTCATGGCCTTCAGGGCATCTGCCCTCCTTTCAAAGTGGACATCTGCAGTCCCCAAACTCCTTCCAGAGCGGTCATAATGGACAGCGGCCTTCTTCAGTGTACCGAACTCTGCAAAAAGTTCCTATGAAAGAAGACAAGTCACGTCATGATCATAACATTTCAACAAAACAATGCTCACTTTTTTAGTTAGGTATAGAGCCAAGATGTGCAAATCAGAAAGGGCTCTTTCAGTACCTGGATATCTGCATCAGAAACACCAAAGTCCAGGTTTGAGACAAGGAGCTTCCCTCCAGTTTCCACGCCAGCTCCTCCACCTCCGGCATTGTAGCCATTGTCGAACATGTCATGCTGCCACTTGTCCGGAAGCTGTTTAGGCTGCAACAGATGAAAGAGAACGCACCTGCTGACTTCAGGACCCGCCTGTCTCTGTCAATCACAGAGTCCACACGGCCAGGTGTTGGGGCAAGCAGGAGCTCCACTTCTAACAGGGCCGGTGTACATCTCCCCCTCCCCCATGAAGGTCCCCCAATGTTCTCTGCCCACCCAATGCATGCAGGTAAATCAGTACATCAGGAAATTAAATACACGGGAATTAACTAAAACAGTACAGTTCTTATTAACTAGGGCAGGCTATGAATCATGGTTTAGGTGGCAAATGTTGCCAACATCCAACACTAAGCACGACATATTCACATTACTTATGGCAGAATCCCCATGTTACTTATGGCAAAGGCCCCACAGTTTCTAGGCATATACAAAACGACTAACTGCCCACCCATCTACCAATTTGCCCACTCTTCTCTTGCCATCTGCGCCTCCCCAGACGGCCATCTCGAGGGAGATGATCCTCAGGTTGACACTGGTTGTCCTCAGCGTTGCCTCCGGCGTTGCTCGAGGTGTCCCTGGCCTGCCCAAGAGTTCATTTACAGCCATAAAAAGGCTCCGAATGGAAGAAGTGTCCGTGAGTGAGGGATGGAGCGAAATAAAGCTAGGAAAGGGTCATCTATCCGTACTATGCAATGGCAGGTTATGCGAGCGTCCATTTTGAAGCCACGCCATTTTGGTTGGGAGCTGGAGTGACCAATTCACACTTTAGTAGTGTCGGTATGTTTAAATAAAGCACTATCAGGAGGGTTAAAAGTCCACTGCTCCATCCACAATTAACAGCCACACCGGTTGAAAGCCACCCGACGGGCCGTGTCGTGTAAACCCGCCAGCCACTCCCAAACAAAGGCCGCCAGGTCGGGACAACCAGGCCCAAACGCTACGCTCCAATAAAGGAGGTAGGTCTTCGGTTTTGTAGATGCATTTCTCGGTGAGGTGCTTCTCCTTCTGCCATCGCTTCACTTGGTAGGGGTGAAAGCACCGCTTTCTGACCGCTGAGGACTACCACAAGAGCTGAGGATTCAAAATGGCGCCGCCAACGGCCTTGTGTAGATTAGCAGACGATCCAACGTTAGCATGTTAGCCAACATGGCCGACAAGCTAGCTCGCTTCCAAAAGCCTCTTCTCCAAAAAAGGATGAAAACACAAACGGGTTTGGGGGAGAGGACATACTAGTATGCATACAACTTCCATTTAATGCTTTAAACGCAATTCTAGAGAGCTTTCCTCTTTATATGGGAGGACAAACACTCGGTTGACTAGCATGCTAGCCAGTTGTAGCTATTGAAGATTAGCAGGATGTCGCCCAGGCATTTCTCAGGTTGCCACGGGCTCTCTCCCGTTTTCTGGAATTTCTGCCCATTCCTCTAACTTTTCTCATACCCTGCTGTACGGTGTAGGTCTGCCTCGACCTCGGTTGAGGTTGCCTCGGCTCCTCATGGGGCCGGATCCGCCGCCCCGGCCGACAAATCCTCCCCCGGTGGCTCCTCCAAGACGGCCGACACCGCCGCCAGCTCCGCGGCCGCCGCCACGGCCACCACCGCGGCCTCTGCCTCCGCGGCCTCCTCCTCTCTGCGACCTGTTCTGTTTGATAATGTCGTCTAAGGACATATCCATTTTATCGGCCATTATGCCCGAGCCTAATAACGCTAAACTTAGAATGAAAAAGTAAATTTCAAAGTACAACCTAGACTCTAACTTGGTCCCTACCTACACGAAACCCTGTCTCTCACTGAACGATCTGCCTGGGATAACCACAATGGAGAGATTGAGAATAGATGGCTGACGCGCGCCAGCTGGGTTATATAGAGGGAGGTGCGTAGCTGTGACGCCATCCCGCAATGTCGTGCGGCTCCGCCTCCGTGTCGTATCGTCCCAGTCAGATGATCACATCATCCCAACGTCACCGATCATCAATATATACTTTATTAGATTTTATATGAGAATGATTTACTATCATCCCTGATGATGTCATATTGATGTCACGAGACCTGGGCCAAATATATCAGCAATATATGGGTGCTTTCCCCATGTAGGCCTATGGGTAGTTCTGATCCATAGCTCTAATGTTTTGCACATTAGGGCTATGGGATTTTGAGTGACAAAACGCAAGACTCCATAGTTAACTGCAATAACTGCGTTGACCCCAATTTGATATATTTTTCAAGGTCACAGCTTAGAATTACCTTTTTCCCCTTCTATTTTTTGAGTAAGGTTTACAATCAGGAATACATTCAGGTTGGAGTTAGGCATTTAGAAGTTAAGTTTGGAGTGTGCCTGTCATAGTAGCCTATTTCATACTTGGTTGGAATTGTCATGCACTGAAAATAGTCGATCTACAGTACATGCTCACAGCGTAGATCTCTAGCTTTAGGGTTAGTTATATAAACTAGAGCAGTGCCTGTTGGACACTGGCCTACTTGGAAGTTGAACGATGCAAGTTGGAAATGCTTTCCCCACCCAGTTATGTCTGTGTGCGCGCCCCTTTTATGCCCATATATGGAGTTCTTTGTCAGGTATTCCCAAATATGGAGTCTATGCAGTTATTTGTCAGACATGCCCAAATATGGAGTCTATGCAGATGTCACATAACATAATTGTGATTATGCACTCCCTGTGGTGGTGTGGAACACGTGTGTCGAATTTGAAGTTTGTGGGGCGAACGGTTCTCAAGTTACATGGATTACAGACGTACACAAAGATGGTCAAAAATGTAAAAATGGCATTCGTAAAATCGCCGTCCTAAAGTGTTGATGTCCTTACAACTTACAAGACAGTATAGTAATGTGAGGGGGAGAGAATAAAACAAACTAATTTGTTGAACATGTGTTTTTCCATTATCCCTGGACACTTTAAACCACCACAGCAACGCATCCATCCAGGTGTTGCATGTTTTTAATTGTGCGGGAACACATTTTAAATGACTCATTCTTTACAACTACAAATAAGATGTCAACGTTGAGTGTGTATTTCACAGTGACAGTGTACAGTGTGTAACATCTAACACAAATCAAAACCCCAAGTACAAATGCAACAGTACATATACTGTATGGCCTCTAAAATCTCCTTCATGTATTGTATGCTAACCACTGAAGCGCTATATAAATCAGTCATCAAATAGCAGAAATAGCCAATCTACAAGCTCTTGTAGATCGTTAATCTTTTGCTATTTTAGACAAATGTGGAGGACGCCAGGGTTAAATGTGGTTAAACAACACCTCTGTAGCATTAGCATTTCAGGAGACAGTCAGCCTTCACCAAATAAATTATATGGTAAACCATACAAACAAGAGAACCCAGTTTACTTGAATGTAATGAATATTTATGTGCAACACATTTTGGCAACTTCTTGTGAAGGAATGCTATCCAGACAATTCCTTACATCCACACACAAACAACTCCAAATTTATACATCATTAACATTACTTCTATCTGCATTGTCACACAGAGTCTTCTATATATTCAAGACAACTGATTTGAGGTTTTCATCGTTTGTTGATCTTAAATCAGGTAAAATAGTAGGCCTATGTCTTTCTTCTTTCAATGGATCCATTCATGCCGGATGTACTTTCTTGGCATAATTAGTATCGGAACATCAGCAAAATTATTACAGTTTTAAATAAATTACTTTAAGTTATTAATCATGGTTTCCAAAACAGTAATGAAAAACATTATTCACAAAAACATCATTCGCAATAGAGTTAAATCATGTTTGTATTAGTACCATCCTCCATCAATAACAAATCCCATGTAGATCACACTGGATTGTCTTTAAAGTCTTTAGAATTCTTAACTCACATGCTGTTACCCAGCCACACATCTGTGCAGTGATATGTAACATTTGGCAGTTTGAAGTTGAATCAAGCTAGTGTCTAAGTGCAGAGAAGGCATCCATAACATCTCACATAGCCAGTTGATCCGAGATCACGTCTGGTAAAAAATATAAATTCATTGTAGGGGCTAAAACTGGGTGGCTGCAATTCAGAGATTTAAAACCATGCAAGACTTTATCTTTCGTATTGGGACAGTATCGGGATCGGTTTTTAAAGCAGTAGGCTTAGTTTAGAGATTTCTATGGTGTTCTAGCCCCTAGATTGAATTTATATTTCCCCAGACATATCGGTAGGCAGAGATTGTAAATTGTGTGTCTATGTGAGACTATCCAAAACAGACCATCATTAAACACCTTCTGCCCTGACAACAGGCAGCCCGTCAATAAAGCCTAATTTGTAGTCTGTCGCCCGAAGATGTTGCTTGGCAGTGTCATAGTATGGATTAGGCTTCAGACATGAGTGGCCAAACTAGCAGCAGTCAAAACAGCAGTCTTTCAGTGCATCATGAAGTCTCATTATCAGGCAGAGTGGGTTTTTTGGGTGGTTTTCCTTTGCTTGACTTGCTGGCCTTTCTGCCCTTGCTGGAGTTCAGGTCACTCTTGGTCTTCTGCAGACGAGAGAAGATCTCCTTGAAGAGAGCCTTGTACTCCGGCGTGTTCTGGCCGAGCCGCTTGTCCACTTGCTCCACCTGCCGACTGATCCCCTCCAGCGCCTCCGGGGTGGAGGGCGTCTGAGGGGGCGTGGGCGGGCCGGAGGAGGCGCAGGCGGCCCCCGATGTGGAGGGTCCGCAGGCAGAGACCATGCTGTACTCCTTAATGGACGGGTCCCTGGAAACGGGCCGCGACGTCTGCACCCCGGTGTGGCACATGCTCTCCTCGTGGCGCCGGCACTTCCCCAGCAGCTCCTCATACTTCTCCAGCAGGGCGTGGTACTGCTCGTCCACCTCCCTGAGGATGGACATGCCACGCTTGCGCACGCCGTTGGCGTGGAGCGCATAGCTGCCCTGCCGCCTGCCCGAAGCGTCACGGGCCGAGATGGCGTTCAGGGCCGTGTCGCTGCAGCTCTTCCTCACCGGGACCCCCTGCTGGCCCGACGCGCCGTCCCCTGTTGCACCCGCCTTGCCGTCCTCCGGCCCAGTGCCCTCATCCGGTGTGTCCGTCTCTGGGGCGTTGGTGAGCAGCGTCTGCTCCAGACCATCCTCCGCGTAGGGCTGTCAACATCAGCACATAATTTTAAAAGATTTTCAAAAATAGCCAATCTACAAGTTTTTCATTTATAATCTCAGATATGAAACTAAGTGTAACAGTCAGTGAACTTCTGGTGAATTTACTTACAGGCGGAGTAATAATATTAATAATTTGTTCGTTTTGTTGGCGTGCAATGCGCTGTGAGCTTGTAGATCAGCCATTTTAGATCAGAGTCTCACGGATATGTAAAAATCAGGTGATCAGGTAATCATCATGTAATAATAATGATGCCATGCCTACCTCCACGTCACCCCGACAGATGTAATAATAATAATAATGATGCCATGCCTACCTCCACGCCGCCCTGACAGTTTATGTAATACTAATAATAATGATGCTATGCCTACCTCCACGCCGCCCATCAGACAGATTATGTAATAATTATAATGATGCCATGCCTACCTCCACGCCGCCCATCACAGATTATGTAATAATTATAATGATGCCATGCCTACCTCCACGCCGCCCATCGGACAGATTATGTAATAATTATAATGATGACATGCCTACCTCCACGCCACCCATCAGACAGATTATGTAATAATTATAATGATGACATGCCTACCTCCACGCCACCCATCGGACAGATTATGTAATAATTATAATGATGCCATGCCTACCTCCACGCCGCCCATCACAGATTATGTAATAATTATAATGATGACATGCCTACCTCCACGCCACCCATCGGACAGATTATGTAATAATTATAATGATGACATGCCTACCTCCACGCCACCCATCAGACAGATTATGTAATGATTATAATGATGCCATGCCTACCTCCACGCCGCCCATTGGACAGATTATGTAATAATTATAATGATGCCATGCTTACCTCCACGCCACCCATCAGACAGACGCGGGAGCGTCTGAGCTGCTGCATCTCCTGCAGCTCCGCCTCCAGCTCCTGTACGCGCAGCTGGCAGCCCTCGGCCCCCAGGAGGCGCTGCTCCAGCCGCTCGAACTCGTGCAGGACGGCGGTGCACTCGCGCTCGGCGCCCTCCCGCCGGCTCCGCTCGGTTGCCATGGCGGCGCGCAGGGACGCCACAATGTCCCGCAGCCGCTCGTTCTCCTCGTCCGCCGGACGCCGCTCCGCCAGGTCCACGCTGCCCGGGTTGGCCAATAGGAAGCCGTCCTCATACCTGCCATGGAGAAAGGAACGCATTTAACACCCAGATCGCCCAGGACGAAGTTCACCGTCCTTTCAATTAGTAACGCCCAGCACCCAGGATGAAGATTGATCAAAAAGACGGAGGTTATTGATATCAAAACAGATTGCATCGCTCCACAGCCTGGGAGCACCTGTTGCACAACACTCAATGTTGCGCAACAATGGGACGTCATCAAAAATGTTCCACTCCCCCGTTTAGCCAAAGAGACCGAAAATCTTAAAACGTTAATAACTCTTTATCTAAATCATAACGTCTAATTCTAAGCAAAGATCATGTGTTAGACGTCCCACCGCGGTCCCGTCGCTAGTCGTGGTAGATTTAATCATACCTCCCGTTGTTGTCGATCGCCACTAGAGTGTTTTGGCTACATCTAGCTGCTACATCCACATCCGGGCTAACATCCGGTCCGTCAGTAAAAGTGCTCCACTGGCACTGCTATAAATCGCTGGGCGCTATGATTTAATGGATTAAATAACCCTGGGTGTTCGGGGTGTTAACAAGGAATGTGTCCACCCGAACACCCAGGGTTATTTAATATGTCACTAAATCTGTTCAGCGATTCCAGCTGGTAGACTGTGTTCACACTGGGAGGAAAATTTAAGAAGACCCATTTGTCTTGCTTTTCGATATGCACACATGTATAATTTCATTGAGGTATCTAAAACTCACAGAGTACATTTCTGACTGAGCAGTGAAGCATGAGGTGTTATCGTCATTGACAGCCTACTATCAACCAATTCTCCCAATTTTCAGACAATGTGTGAAATGCCTTTTAATTTATATGACAGAGTTCAAAAAATATTGTTTGTTCATAAGCCGGTCCGGCTGGCCCTCCATTCCATCAAACTTTTGGTTCCAGTTGAGTCCAGTTTGCCTCTGTCGTGGTTCCAGTTTGCCTTGTCGTGCATCAACGACACATGCTGCCTGACCCAGGTAGCTTACACTGGGGCCCGCCATCACAACGTTACGTCACGCCACTGTGATTAACACACGCAATTTTTTTTCTTTTCTAAACCAGATCACACGGGCCAGTTTGGAACAAATACCAGGTTTTCCTCCGTGGTGGAAAGCCTGGTGACGCGAGATTAGATTACCGGTAGAGTGCATTCATTGGGTATGAACCTGGGTGCTGTGCACAGCTCTTTGAGGCAGGGGAAGGAGTGCACGGTCTTGCGTCGTTCCTTCTTCTCCCGGCGGACCCTAAGCTCCTCCAGGGAACGCAGCTCCTCCACTCGAGATGTCAGACTGTCCACCTGACCCTGCAGGGCGTCCATAGTGCCGGTCAACCTATGCACACAAAACGCACACACACTCTAACATAACTATACTTGTGAGGACCCTCACTGCCACATACAGCAGTGTTTCTCAAAATGATTACATTTCAAAGACCCCCGTAACTCAGACTGTACAAATGGAACCAAATGTACCTGTAAGGGTCCCTTTGGTTTAATTTGTACACTGTTACAAACCTCTAAATGTCCATTTGGGACCTTTAGGACCCGTGAGGGCCCCTGGACCTCACAACCATGATATACAGATCTAACCCTAATGCTTACCCTAGTGTAAAAGGTGACTTTATTTACTTGAATGTTTTGTGTCTCGAGAACTCACTCTTAAAAGCACAAGGGCTTATCTTTTTTAATGTGAGCTGTTCATCACACACATTAAGTACAAGGGTGTGAATACGCACGAGTGCAAATGTAACAATACTGTTGATAAATGACCAACATAACATTCTCCTAAAGCCAGTTTTCTGCACAGAAGGGCTGGAAGGAGCATTAAGAACAGAGGAAACCATTCACATAGTAATCTTATTATCCATTTCTAAGACTAATAATCTGAACCTAAAATCCCTAATTATTGTGATTAGGAAATAACTATGAAGAAAATAACACCTGATACACAGCTTATTTATTTGTCTTTGAGAAAACCAGAGGGCACTTGGTGTGAGAGACTGTGGTCAAAATAAAAGAGACAGTCTGAACTGAGAAGATGACAGTGCAGACACGTTTGTGCATGATTTATCCGTGTCGGAAATAAGCAACAACAGAAACAATCGCAACCATGTTGAGTGCATAACTTCCGGGTTTGATGATGATGTCACGTGCATACCCTCTATAGAGTATGCACATGCATGATTTTCCCATCAGGACACGACCCCCTTATCTAGACTCAAAACTTTGAGCAGCATGGAGTGTTGGGGTTTGGAAGCGGTCGTTGGAAATCACTCAACCGTCCTGTGTACCACCAAGGGGCCAGTGAGGCTTTCCAACGTTGAAGCACTGGGCCCTAGCTGTAAG
Organism: Protomyctophum parallelum; assembly: GCF_964188405.1. NCBI lineage: Eukaryota > Metazoa > Chordata > Actinopteri > Myctophiformes > Myctophidae > Protomyctophum > Protomyctophum parallelum. Next base: position 34,542,565 of record NC_139708.1, read on the forward strand.
AGGAGGGACTGCAGGCGGACCCGTGGAAGTATGACGAGGAAACCCTGTGCAGCTGGACTTCCGCATTGGACCACCAAAATTTGGTGGTCCAATGCGGAAGTAGACGTTTTGAGACGGTCCTTCAAAACGCCACTGAGCAACTTCCACTGACATGAATAGCGGAGGGGGCGGAGCTTCGCGCCAGATCAGTCTCTCTGTTTCTAAATGTCACATAATGCAGGAGGCAGCAAAATGTCGTGTTATTGAAAACAAGCACTTCCAAACTCTGACAAACGTGTCTATGGTGGATTTTTATGAAACAAAAAAAACAAAACAAAAATGTGTTGTAACCTGCCGTTCTAATTATTTGTTCTGCCCAAAGAATTGTGTTTGTTGTCATGATTTGTCACGACAAGAGTTGGCTTTGTACGAGGCTTAAAAGGTCTTTAAATAAATACATTTCCTGGGCCCCCGAGAGAAAATAAATCATTTTTTTATTTAAATATGCTTACGCCGCGGACAAAGCCAACTCTTGTCGTGACAAATCATGACAACAAACAAAACATTTCGGGCCAAACAATTTGTAATTATTTGTTTGGTCCAAAATATTGTGTGTGTTGTCATGATTTGTCACGACAAGAGTTGTCTTCGTACGACGCTTAAAAGGTCTTTAAATAAATACGTTTTGAAAAAATGCATTGGGATTCAATTCCTGGGCCTGGCATCGTCATGAAAGGGGGCGGGACTGCGACGCTCTATTGACTGGCCTGTTTTGTAAATGCCATAGTCTAAATACGGTCGGGTCTCTCCTGTTTCTGTGGGGTTTACATGCCCTCCGTTTCACCCATTCCATCTGCATATGTCCTGTGTTTGCTTGCAAAGCCGTTATCTATGTATGAAATTCAGCTTACAAATAAAGAACTGCTGTGTGTGGGTGCCTGGGTGGTGGTGTTGGCTACAGTCTCTCCACCCCATGTTTTAATGAATGATTGGATTGATTGGTATGCATAGTTAATCAGTCTATTAGCCAGCCATTTAACAAACAAAAAATAAAGAAAAAGCTTCAAAGTGCAATCTATTCTTTTAATAAGCTCTGAATATTCAACTATGTGATTGGAATCAAGTGGATAGTCACAGTGCATTGCTAGGGAAGGTATTCAGTCCTACAAATATTTGTATTAAAATGTGCCTGGAAAACAGAGCCATGGCCCAGGACCGGAAATGTTTTTTAAATTTTAATTTCGTTATTTCAAGTGTTGACCTATCTATCTTCTGCTGCGAGGCCTTGCTCTCCAGCACCAGCTTCTCGTTGGTGATCTCCAGCTCTCTGGCCGTGACGTCCAGCTGTTCATACACCTTAGCATGCTGCTCGTTCATCTCCCTCAGCATCTCCAGCTGCTTGGACAGGTACTGCAGGGGAGAGAGAGCGAGAAATTGAGATACATTGACTCCCAATTACTTTTTCACGCCCTTCGAACATAGGATAGAAGAGTCAGTTATCACTAAACAATAATTATTGTTGTTATGGTAACTACTGTTAGTTTACATTTCATATGATACCATAGCACTCCAAATACCGTTTTTTAATTGAGATAATGACCATCGCATTGCCGCCTTATTGCAGTTATTGTCTCTGCCCTTCATGATATTCACATACTACAGTAGCATCCTTTAAAAGTAGCAGTAGCAGCAGTCTTTTTCCATTCAGCCACATTCATACACCGATTGCGGCGGAAGCCATGCAAGGTACCAACCAGCACATCGGGAGCAATTTGGGGTTAGACAGGAGGAGCTGGGATTCGAACCGCCGACCCATGGATCATTGGACGACCTGCTCTACCTCTTGAGCCACAGTCGCCTCTAATGGGGAGGCTGTGTCACACAGGACAGGAGTCGTCTGCTCTGACCCACTGCCGTGCCGTTACAGGCTTCATTCCTTCATACTGCACCTCCATTCAACGAGAAAGGAGATAAGAGTGCATCTTTTCCATAAAATAATCGATTAATTAGCTATCCCTATTTTAGTCATGCAAATCTTTCAAAATATAAAAAAGTGAAAATCTAAGCCTGTGGATAAGCTATTTTCACTATTTTTGGGTGACACGTGTTAATCGATGCGTTGATATATACAATGTTTAAAACATGTGTTCAAAAGTGCGCTTCTTGATTATTCAAATGTATTTTCCTTGACTTTCACAATATCACACACATGATGCACTGCACACTGGGCCAAGCGTACCTCAATCTCCTGCACTTGCTCCTCATTGTTGATGTACATCTGCTGCAGAGAGTCCTCCAGTTCCTTGTTGCGCTCCAGCAGAGTCTTGCCCAGTTCTGCTGCCAGGTGCAGGTCTAAGAGACACAAACATCAAGAGATACAGTAGTGATTAGTGAGAAGAATGAGAACTAGGGTTAGGATCCCGAATCGGAGGAACCGGGTACAACATTGATGAACCGGATGAATCGGTTCTGTCACATTGTTAACAGTTTCTGGAACGTTTACTTACGTTTTTCCCCCCCTACACCATCAGAGCTGGTATGTGGACCTTTCCATTTCAAAGACCACCATAACTCTCGAGACTTGAGTGTACAAATACGGGTCCATTTGCGCACACTCATAGAGTTGTAAGGGTCTATTTGGAATCGCTAATGGAACTGTTCCTTGGAACTGTTAAGTAATTGGAATAGTTAAAATCCTAAATAATCCAAACCCTAGTGGACATTATGATTATACTTTATGTGACATCATATTGTCATCACCCTTAGCCTTTAGCAAAAGAAGGGAAAAAGAAAAAAACATCCAAGGTTTTCATGATTGACGAGGCCATGCTCATTTGCAGATTACTAACAAGCAACCGCACGCGATTCAGGTCAAATTAATTGAAAACGCATCACAAGGGAAGAGAAGAGCCTTCTTTCTATTCTGCCTATAGGGGCTTTTTCTGTTTTAAATCCTGCCCTCTCTGATTAAGACAAGCCACCGTGACCCCATACAAGATGAGCTCAATAAAACCTAGATGAAAGAGGAAGGCCTTGGGAGGAAAGACCTACTTAGCAACTGGGCTTGTTTACTTGGAATACTAAAAGGCACAGGAGACGCATATATGTAAGACTACTCTGAGCATCCGGAGACTAACGTGATCTAGATGTCAGGGGATGAGTTTACCTCCTCCGTCTCTTTACCACGCTGTGTACCTGGAGGTGGGGGTGTGGTGTTTTTCTTTGTTACAGTTATGGGTATACTATAAGGACTGTCTGCTCTGTGACAATGAAATAAACCTGCTTCTGCTTAAAGTAACAATCTTATTAATTAACCCATTAACACATTCAGGATAACCCCCTTTTGGGGTTCTTGTTGTGTGCGTGCATATATATATATATATATATATATATATATATCTCAACACATTTTTGTAATTTTCAAATAAATATTTGAGGTTTCTCTGAAAACTTCCTAAATGGGTTAAAATCGGGAAAGCATCGCTGCAGTTTACATTTTTGCTTTGGCTATTCACTAGTATTCAGAAATAGTAGATATACAAGCTCACAAGCTTTACATATGACATCATATGAACATTAAAAAATATATATTTTGTGAGAACTTCTGATTTAGAAGGCATTTGTAGAATCGGCGTCAGGTCTTAATGGTCCTGCTGAACCAATGTCCAAATAACAGGCTGAGGAAAGTGGGGAACATGAGTTGGGCATGGACGTCAACAACACAACACTGAATGGTCCCATTCAGTGTTTGAGAGAGTCAATACAGGGCAACACACCGGAAGCCATATACAGCAGGAGCCAGAGCTCCTAATAAGACCCCCCCCGCCACAAACACACACACACACACACACACACACAACACACAGTAAAATCCCAGGGGATTTTCCTGTTCTTTACCGCAGTGGTTCTCAAAGTGGGATCCAGGGACCCCCAAGGGGTGATGCACGTGACATCATCAGACCCAGAAGTTATGCGGGAAGTCGGGAACGCCTACTGAGTGGCAAAACCCCCTCTACTTTCTGGCCTTGACAGTCCATACACCCAAACAATCCTATCTGATTGCATTAAACGGCGTTACACAACGTTAAACTCACTTTATGCATGCGCATACAATGTTTGTGAACCACTGCTCGCCTCAGTATGTACACCCTCAGTTGGGTGTACATACATTATTCACCTCTCACAGAGAGAAGGCCTAGTTGGACCGAGGATTCTGCTGGCTCCAACATTACAGCAGGGGAGGGGTACCGGGGAAGACAAAGTGAGAGGCATTGACCTCCATTACAGAGTAGTAATTCAGCATTTTATCACCACAACACACACACACACACACACTTTCCTCACAGGGGTAAATCATCAGGGAGCCCATATGATTTACTGTCAGCCCCTTCTGGAGGAGGCTGGCTGTGTGTGTCTCAGCAATGTGCTTACAGTAGATGTGTGACGTGCACGTGTGTGTGTGTGTGTGTGTGTGTGTGTGTGTGTGTGTGTGTGTGTGTGTGAGTGAGAGAGAGAAATCACCCAGCACCTTTCTTAAACTATTAATCTGAATTATACAAATAGGTAATTTTAATATTGTCTAGTCTCATGTTATGGTCCACATCTAGATTCAAAGCATGTGAAACCGTGACAGAGTGTGATACTGGCTCTGTGCAATCTCTAAAATGCACAAAATATCAGCGTGCTACTGTCTGTAACAACACATCTCCAGGCAGAGACGTGTCACGTGTCTAAGGACTCGTTAGACTAATGTATATGTGCAAGTGCAAGTGTCTCTCTGTGGGATAGACCTCAAACATCCCCCCAGCTCCCAGCGTGCCAAAGCAGCTTTGAGCCTCATCATCCCATTGTGCATGAGCGGTGAGAGAGAAAGAGGCAGGCAGGTAGACTCTGGGCGGGGGCTTGGTAGTTCATCTGGGCTGTATTCAATATTGGGCCTCGAAGCATTGAGCACTCAGCTGATCTGATTAGGGAGCTAGAAACAAGAGTGCCTCAGTGTGGGGAGCAGATATTTCAGGCTTCGGGGGTTATTTGGGCAAGTTTTCTGCAATCCTGATCTAAACAGTCACTGCTCCAAACTAATGGACCTCATAGTGACTTTGCTTTTGGAACTTGTTATGCTAGTCTATGGTACACAGGTGAGCCTTGCCCTTATTAGTATCGGAACATTATGTAGCATCTCTGGGCAGATGGTATAGTGTGATGATGTCATGTCCAATGCTGTAGTTATCTCAGCTCCATTCCCTCCCACAGAATGTGAGATTCACACATCAAAGGGAATACTAGATGTTCAGGCCAACGAGCAGCCTCCACACCTACATTTTAGGCCTCTCTGGGGCCTGGAAATGCAGTTTCAAGTGGTCTCCATATGGGCCTGTTACGTTCGTGACAACATGTGACAGAATATACTCATATGTGACTCAAGGTTCACACACGTGATGTGTCTGGATTAGGACAGAAATGTCACGTTTGTGACATTTGAGCAACCTTTAACATTGCGTTTGTGATCTCCCACCACCCCTGTGCTACCTCCCACTGAGGGATTCACACATCAAAGGGAATATAGAGATAAGTCACATATCTCCATAGCCATAGAGGGCAGTCACATCTCCATAGTCACGCTCTTTGAGTTGAGCATCAACGTGTACTGGGGATAGATAGCAAATTAATATGGCATTAGAGTTTATTTTTCAAATCGAGTAGAAGGAAAAAATAAAATCACACCCGTGCGAAGTGAGAGGCACCCTAGTCTTATCATCGTACATCATCCTGAGATTCCTGACGTAACATGTCGATTTGTTCGTCCACAATTTCTGCATATGACGTACATTATCCATTCATTGTTAATGGGAATTTAATGTTTGTGTAAGACAGAAATCTACACCGATAGCTGAATATAGGAGGGGCTAGCACCTGTCAAAAACACATTCTGATTATCTGCCCTCCCTGAAGACAACAGGTGATGATCTGCAAGGACTTGGATTTCCAGTGTATTGCTTGTCATATCCTTAAAGAGCTGCTGTGTGGTGTGGTCTTCTGGGGGAAAACAAGTTACATAATAACTACATGTGAGCTCCACACATGAGGCAAATGCATTTAGATGCGCACGTGTGGGTTAGTCATGTACAAATGGAAATTGTCCTTCTGGCACAGAGGGGGTGAACATTGCACTGGCTCTGCATTAACATAGACAGGCAGTGGCCATTATGCACAGTGCATGCACGCACGCACACACACGCACCTTATCACCAAGTGGTCCAGAGTAGACCAGTGTGCTGTTATCAGCTGGCATTGTTAAAACGGGAAATGACAGACTGTCCTTGGGCAGTTGGGAGAGGAGGAAAGGCTATGTAAATGAGGGAATGAAGTTGTTGGATACATGGAATAAAAAGGTGAGGGATGATAATTAATACACATTTTATTCAACCATTCATGTAACTCACAGCCTCTCTCTTCTCTCAGATGGACCATACTCCATTAAACCATTGTTTCCCAAAACATTTTAATTTCAAAGACCCCCATAACTCAAGAGTTACAGGAACCCCCTCAAGGAACCCTGATGGGCCCTGGGCCCCACTTTGAGAACCACAGTGGAAACACACACACACAGGCACACCAAGCCTTTAGTGAAAGGCAGATCCATATCAGGGCCTTGACAAATCTAATCATTGTGATGTGTGGTAAGAGATGTTTTTTTTCAAGTAATCTCATTAACCTCTAGCTGTTCTGTGTAAAATATAAAGCTCATGGTCGTCAGAGACTAGCAGGCTATTTCAGTGGCATGGCATCATGGTCCAGTTTTGGCAGATACTGTACACAGCAGGGAGGGAGGGTATAAATTACAGTGTATTACGCCCTTTCACAACATTCTGCACAATGACATCTTTCTTTGTTCCAAGATTTTCCACATCTTTGAGAATTCCAATGTTTTTTTTTTCTTTTTCTGTTGCCACTGGCATCTTGACTCGCAAACAAGCCACCCATGTCATGTCAGTCCAGTCCACATTAGTGAGGGCACATATCTTTCCATGTCACTCAACGTCTCCAACTTAACATTATTATTAGAGCCCAGAGGGAATTAGAAATACATTCTAGAAAGACAATGGAGAGGGTGATGTGACCCTCCATCAACCACACCATTTGGAGGACAGAAATCTGTCAGACAGAGGGGCTATTCTAGGAGGCATCACTGACAAGATCTGAATAATTGGCCAAGGGAGCAGTGATCGAGGGCTGTGTGTGCGTGCGCGTGTGTCTGTGTGAGAGAGACTCCCTTTAGAAGAGGCACGATAATTGATTTATTTAAAACCCATGATTGATACAAATGTCACCGTATAAATGGAGCAGGGCTAAATTGAAACCATGGAAAGACGACTACCTCCGAGGCTACGAGTAATTTGGCTGTAGTCGTTTTACTTCACTGATGAAGTGATGATCAAAATCAAATGCATAAAAACTACAATAAAAAAGGCTACTGCAGTGCTATGTCGCTAACATTGTACTGAAAATACAACACTTCCACGCTGTTACGTTAGTAATATACATATCAACTGTCAGTCCAGTGAAACAACGTATAGCCATGTGTAATTGTGTATTATTGTGTTCTGTCCACTCACCCTGTTCCAGGTCCCTCTGATCGTACCAAGGCTCCTCATCCTCCGTGACAAACTCCTCCATCCTGCCTGCACGGAGCATCGATGCTCGGCGGAGCGATGGAGACGTAGCGTTCACCGGCGTCTTCCTCTTGCCATGCAAAGTGCTCTGATGATGATGACGGCTGGGTCCGGAAGCCAGCGAACAAAAAAGCCCGTACGACGCAGCCTCTCTGAGTCTGAGGGCCGGCCGGGGGGTTAACCCTTTATTAGTGGAAATCCTACTATTCAGGACACCTGCTCACCAGCTGAGCATCTGCTGTGATCCGAGAAAAACCAAACCTTTGGTCGATAATCGAGTCGATTCAAATTGGATACAAAAAAATATACCGTGTACGACTCGTTTTGAATGACTTCGGGCGAATGACAACAAATACTATATGTTGTTCTATTTTATCATTCTTAAATTCTTCGAAGAGGTAGCCTACACACTACAGACGTTGCCAATCAACCAGACTCAGAGCTCAATGAATGAGGATAAAATGTGTGCCAGCAGCCCAGCACTGACGATGATGTCACTCTGTCAGCCTGCCTTATGCTTGGTCGTACGACGGTGTCCCGTCTTGCCGAAACACAAGCTCACAGCGCGTCGTGATGAGACGCGTTGCGAGCTTGTAGATCTACAATTTTCTTCCCAGCTGTTTCAATGGCCACGCCTCTTGCAAGAGCGTGCTTTGCACCGATGTCGCTTCTCCCCTGGGGCCAGGGCCGGGGGTCCAGACGTCCAGTCACTATGAGCACACCCATTGAGGGCCCGTTCTTCTGCATAATAAAACCCCTATATAATTCAGACCTGGCTCTGGTCCATAGCCTTACTGCCCTTGCTGCTGTTGAGCTATGGACCAGAGCTAATTCAGACCCATGCAAGCACCCGTTGATGAATTGACAATGAGAGACATCTCACACAGCATGACACAGCATTGGATTTTATTGTAAACATTTAACAAGCAAACAGTACTGCTAAGTATCTCTTTGCATGGCAGGCCCTCACGCTCATTAGTGTTTCAAAAGTGCTCTTTGGATTTCTTTAGATGACATGAGCCTAATTTATAGTTATTAGTTCCTTGTGCGACACAGTAATAAATTAGGCTTTAAAAAGAGACAGAATATGGCATCTAAAATTCTAGATGTCTGTCCCCCAACAGGCACTAAGTGAACCACAATGTCTAGCGGGAAACACCACCAACCACTTAATTCCCTACATCTGAGAATGTTTTTTTGCAAATCAAAAAAATAACTGAAAAGCCCACTGTCTATGTCCAAGTTACAGTGTCATTGTTATGGCCATGAGGACAGCCATCACCAAAGATAAAATTATATTCAAATACAGCTTTTAAATAAAATATTAACAAAGACGGGTCAGTGAGTGTTTCACTTTCATATTAGTTCCTCTGTTCTGCGTTCCAGCAGTGAAAGTCCATGTACCAGAAGCCCAAAGACCAGACACTCCTGCTGTATGTAACCTGTCAAACACAGCAAGGCCTGGTCTTCGTCTGCAGCCAGAGTTCAGTTCGGTACTGAGCTTGTGTAGTGTATGCTAAACGTGTTTTATTGCTCCATTATTGGGATGCACTTAAGATAGCAGCAACGAGGCTGGAAACAGTGAGCGTATAGCAGCAAGTGATGTTGGTCAGTAAAGGCTTGTGTAAAAGCCTTGTATGGATTGATGCTTCAAGTCGGGAAGCACAGAGGAAGAGGATGGTCTTTGACTTCAACAATGACTGCATTTCCTCTCCTTATAACCCTCTCCTCCACACGTCTGTCTGTCCTAGGAGTTGTCGGACTTGTCAGGTCTTTTGAGGTCCTTCCAGTCGATCTCGCTTTCACAGCGCTTCACACCGCTGAAGAACTTCTTCACCAGAGCCTTGGTCTCCACTTTCACTGTAGACAAAAAAAAGCAAGCATTAAGCTTCATTTATACTATATATATCACATGGCAGTGTCGCTTGCTGAGAAAAGCTTATGGTTTACACAGGCTTGAGGTTAGCTTGAGGAGCAACGCTTTATCAGCAATCAACACATACGAAAGAGTATATAAATGAGGGTTTAGCTCGTTTAGCCCTTGGCCTGACTCACACCTTCACAACAGATTGATGTATAGCTGATGCAAGCTCGCAATTAATTTCCAATGGGAGTCACACAAATATTTCGAAGCGATGTTAAACTCTGCATGGCTCATTTCCATGCGTCACAATCAGGGACCCTGCTGACGATTTGGTGGATGGTGGTCCACTGGTTACCCTCCTACTGCATATAACAGCGCTGCATAATCTCATGCAGATCGGCTATTTTGCCGTTTGTGAGTGACTGTCACACTCAAAGGGTGAGACTTGGCAAGTTGGCAGCCCTGCGAAAGCTGTACAACAAAAATGTTGTGTCAAACCATGTGACTTCCATTGGAAATGCATTGGGGCAAGATGTAAACAAACCCTTTGTATACATCTAGCATGCATCAATGTTGTATGCTAGATCAAAAGGTGTGAGTGAAGCCCTTGTGTGCAACTAGGCACAACATGCCATGTTATATTTGACTCCCTAGTCCCTACTTACCTTGACCTCTACCCCGACTCCTCCCCTCTGCAAGAAGGTGAGACAAGTAGCGGGCAAATGACTTGAACAGCTCCTAAAATGACCCACAAGGAATACTATATTCAGGCAGTATGCGTATGGATATACTTTAAATACATCAATGAGCTGGAATGAATTATATTCTTCAATTGACAATCACTTTATTTCCCAGATTTTTTGATGATTTGAAATTAAAAAATGAAATTATGGTAAAATATAAAGAGATAGCAAATAAGTCATTAACTGAACCCAAATCCACATATTTAATTAAAATCTTAATAACCAGCTGTTAAAACATATATCTCTGCTGTCGGGAAGAAATCTCTTACTTATTTTTCAGAAAATGAAAATTATAAAATTTTCAGGAAATTGAGAAAACCTTATATTTTCAAAACAAAGCAATACTGTCTCATCGAAGTTGGTGTTGTGAGTTTATATTGTGAATTACTTGCATGAGAGGGGAAGCGGTGGTGGAGTTAGTTGCTTTAGCAGACAGTTTGAGGGTCCAATGGAGTTAAGAGGTTTTGTCCAAAGCATTTTTCACTACTTTCCATTGGTTCAATATTTTTGAAACACACAGACGTAAAGGGTGTTCAATAGCACTGATTTTTTCCAAAAAAATGCAAAAACCTAAAATGGAGTAAGGAGGTTTTCTCCCAACAGCAACGATATATATTTTTAAGTGAAAAAACAAACAAGGATTCACAATTCACTTTTGGTGACCAATTATTGTATTGCTAAGATATTTTCTGTCGACCATACTGAATTAATAATAGCATCCCTTTAAAAAAAGGCTGACTTCAACTAAGACACGTCTCTCACCTTGGTGGCAAATTTCCCCTGAGAGTAAAATGGGTCCAGGCAGCGCACGACAATGTCAGCTACTTCCTTTTTGCTGGCAGGCTTGGGGGGGTCATTCGACAGGTCCAGTATGCTCTCCTGTACGTTGGGATTGAAGGTCACCCTCCTCTTGCCTCCTTGCTCCTGGGTGGTCCGGCTATGCTTTGCTGGAGGGGAAGACTCCTTGTTGGCTTTCCTGTCATCTGACAGCTGGAAGAAGTGTATCACATCAGCACCAACGTCATGTGAAATCACAGTTTTCACCTGAATACTACTTGTTCTATTGCAGTGGTTCTCAAACATTTTAATTTCAAGGACCCCCATAACTCAAATGTAAGCTCCTCAGGATTCCTGGACCCCACTTTGAGAACCACTGTTATATTGTATATATGAGGACATCTCAAATCTGATGCAACACTTCCCAATGCATTCTTATAAGTTATAATAGGAAAGCTGCCAGCCTATGTAAAACATGTTTTAAGTGTGGTCAGATTTTGACATACTCCTACATACAAAACAGATTAACTTTATAGTCAAGAATCACCTACCCTTTCTATTAGAGGTGATTTAGATGTTTCTTCAAGTATATTTGGCCTGTGCAAGACACAAATTATTATTTTTAATATGTGAGAAGAGACAAGGACTTTATCATGTGAAAGTGAAAATGCTAACACTTTGATAACCTGGAAAAATAATACCATCTTACTCTGTATCCTGTTGAGGATTTTCTTGAATTAGTTTCTGTTCACAATTGAATTAGTTTCTGTTCACAAATCTGTTCCGATTTAAAAACATTCTCGTCATCATCATCCTCATCTTCGTCACCCAGACAAATTACTCCTGTTTTCATGTCCTTTGCTTTGGCAGTGTCCTCTGTAACTGGTTCAATAGGACTGGGATCCATGGAATTGGTATCCATAGAAATGTCATCCTCCACGGTGGTTTCCGCAGAGGTGGGTGAACATTCCGCCACAGGGCTCAAAGCACCAGTCCTACACGAGGTAGTGGTGTGGGTAATTCCCACCTCGGACTCTGCCTCGGGGCATTTCTCCGGTTTCTGCTTCTTTCCGAAGTACAGGGAAATGCTGCGCGACTTTTTGGCTGCCTCCGCTAGCTTCTGCTGCTTCTTGCCGAGGGCTCTTCCCCCCTTGGTGGGGCTGTTCAGAGACGCAGCCACAGCACTGGCCTTGGCTCTGATGGATGAGGTCACAGAGGAACACGCATCTGTCTTTGACTCTTCTTTCCTGCCTTTCTTTTTCTTCTCCTCCTCTTCCTTGCTAGCCGGCTGTCCAGTGCCTCCCAGGCTGTCGGTGCAGAACCCTCCTCCGGTCTCTGCTCCCTGGTCAGAAGACATAAGCAGCTCCCTGGCTGTTTGGAATGGGTTGGAAGAGCCCCTCAGGCCAGCACCTATTCTCTTACGCTTCATCTAGTGTGGGAAATAGACACATACAGTTACACATTTCAACCAGCGTTGGAAAAAAATAGACAAATGCTACGAATCCTTGAATAAACTGTCCTAACTGTCCTTACCGAGGGGACCTGAGAGGCAGACATGAACCCATGCTGCTCCTCCGTGAGGGAAGACGAGGAAGAAGAGGAAGCCGCTTCCTCTTTGGGTTTCGATTCGAGCTCTGTGACATCACGAGTGTCGACGCAGGTCCTATCCTCTCCTCCTTTATCTCCTGGTGGAGCCACCGCTCCTTTCTTCAACTCCGCTACCTTTGGAATAAAAGAAGGGTTAAGTGATTTCCCCCATAAAGTATAGTGTAACATAACATTGCGGCATAAAATTAAATGTACCTATCAAGTACAGTGTATAAGAACATTGTGGAATAAGGGATGGTGGGGTTATCGAGCATAGTGTAAGTATAATAAAGGAACAGAAGGGGTGACAAGTTACTTTCTTCAGGACGGCTGCTTTGTACAGGTTGGAAGACTTGCTGATCTTGAACAGCTCATATTCGGCATCAACTGCCATGGAGAGGAGGTCACTGTTTTGGGGGGTGAAGAGCAGAATGAAGGGAAGGAAAATGTATTTGTATTGCACGTCTCAATGGCACTTCAAAAAGCTTTCCAAAAACACAAAGTTATTTGTATTGCTTTATTTTTTAAAGAAAAATAAATTCAAAAAAGGTAGTGGAGAGTCTAGTCTAAACTGTCGCAAATCCTAGATCCTCTGGCAGTCTGTGTGTGTGTGTGTGTGTGTCAGTGTTGTCAACCAATTTGTGTGTGTGTGTGTGTGTGTGTGTGTGTGTGTGTGTGTGTGCACATTACCTCCATGAGTGTTCTGCCCTCTGGTGGCTGCTTACCGCATCTTGCAAGAGAGACAAACAGTGCTCTCTGGCCTGAAATACAGAAATATGCTGTGCTACAGTATGATAACCCATTCAGAACATGACTATGTGACACATGAATTTATATTAGTATTCATTTTTTGCCTTTGCACTGTTGTTTGTATAGTTTGTTGGGTATTGAAATGGACCACAATTGTAGCAAGTTCGGCTTTTGTGTGATTTTATAAGTTTTTGAGCTTTTAACGGTGATGCTGTATGCTGTTAACTGTTGCTAATACAATATTCTATTCTATACATGGTATCATTGCACCGTTATGGAGGGCCTGCACTGTGCACATTTGTTTCTTCACACAACCCTACAGAGACTCTTGGTTGAAGAAGAAAGTAGTGTGTGAGTGTGTGTGTGTGTGTGTGTGTGTGTGTGTGTGTGTGTGTATATATGTATATATATATATATATATATATATATATATATATAGGCATTAAATTAGACTAAAACCTGACATGAAAAGTAAAAAAGAAAATGTAAACTAGATAAAGTGCCAATCGGCACAGGTCTCCACCAGGATTCTTCCTCAGCCTAGTGGGAATATGCGTGCACAGTTTCATCGCAATTGGACGCTGCGTTGAGGAGTTGTGGCCATTTGCTACTCCTGAAAACTGTAGGAGCCAATCGTGGCCAATCAGGATGGAATATGAGAAATCAAACAAACCTGTCTTGATCACATGACTATGGAGATCATGTGTACCGATTTGTGTGAAATTTGGATAAAATCTGAAGGAGTAATAATAGAAAATGTGTTTTACATATGTCGGCCTCCTGGTGGCGCTATAAAGAGCAGATGTGAAAAATTCCAGACAAAGGTTTTTCCTTGGCCTCTAGGGAGTTGGCATACAAAGTTATCCACAGATCCGTGCAGTCAGAGGTAAAAACACTTTTCGGCCAGTTATAGCGCCACCTTGAGGCTGAGTTGAAATTGTTCATGTGGCATTTCGTCTTCGGCCTAGTGGGAATGTGGGTGCACAATTTCACGGAAATCACGCGATGTGTTCATGATTTGCAGCATTTTGTTTGAAACTGAGCACTCCTGTGAATTTTGGAAGCCAATCTTAACCAATCAGGATGGAGTCTGATAAATCTGAAAGACCGGTTTGGTTGAATGGCTCTAGAGAGACTGTGTACCAATTTGCGTGATGTTTGGACACAATCTGTAGGTGTACTGTGCAAAAACTTGTTTTGCACAAAGCGGCCTCCTGGTGGCGCTATAACAGGCAGTTGTGGAAAGTTTGGGGCAGAGGTTCATGGTTGGCATCCAGGGAGTGTGTGTGCAAAATTTGGCATCGACCGGGTTAACGGTGGCCGAGATTAGCTCCTCACGGACGGACGGACGGACGGACGGACGGACGGACGGACGGAGTGCAAAACATACTCTCCCCCATGCCTTCGGCTGGTGGAGACAAAAATGTAGCCAATACGAATCTTATCCATCTAAATTCAGGGACATAATACCATACCTAACAAAAGGAGCAGCTAACCTCTTTATGAACGCTGTTGTATGATCCGTATTACAACCTGCACACAGAGAAGTCTGACTACCGACTACAAAGCCCAATAGTTATCATCACTCACTGCCATATAGTTCAGTACAGTTTGTTTAATTTGCATAGTTTTAAGGTTTTAAATGGACTCCACTGAGTCAGTTCACAGGGCGGATGGTTCTGAAGTACTGGACAAAACAGATGTGGCACATTTGGACAGTCTTCTTTGTTCTCACTTACTGGAACAGTCTTCCCAATGGATTAAGAGAGCAACAACTCTTTTGAATTCAGTCTTAAAAAGCAAACCAAATTGCAATCATGGATAATTATACCACCTCAATTTTCATTGTCGTTTTTCTTTACACTATAACCATTTTGTACTATTATTAGATGACCAATGTTAACAACCTTCCCAAAGACTACAGATGAAAATTAGCTCTTAGCCAACTCCAGCGGATCTACATCAAACTAAAATGTTGATTTACAGTATGTGTGCATTTTCCCTGGTAAATAGAATGAATGAATGAATGAATGAATGAGCAGTGTTTTAAAGGGCACAATGAGTCACTGTCTTGCTATGGGGGTGTAAATTGATAGGGCAAGCATGAGGAATGTGTCAAGTCCCTTCTATAATATTGCTGTGTTATGTGTGAGTAACATTACCTTCACTGTGAGCTTGGGAATCCTCTGGCTGCTAGCATCTCTGAGGGGGCAGTCATCATCTACAAAAAACAACATTACTTACATCAGAACACATCATCGCAAGGATGAGCCAGCTAGCAACCTGTACAGTTGCCCCATCTAGGTCATCAAAGTATTACAATAACAACAAGACAGCTTTTGTTATTTGTAGTGCTTCAAGTAACTCCATGGTTTCGGCTCAAAGTACTGGGAGTTCTACAACACTGGTTACCCAAACGGTTTAATTTCAAGGACCCCCAGTTTGATATGCATTAAGGCCATGGACAAATTTGATATAATTGTTTATCTCTGAGATCAACGCTGTAAAATCATCACATGATTGCGACAGGCATCTGCAGCCCTCAGTGTGCAAGCGTTTTCTTTATTTGTATTGCATTCCGTTTGTACAGATCCGTAAGTGTCCATTTGGTTTAGCTGTGGGGACTCTCTGGGACCCCTCAAGGACCCCTGGATCCTACGCGTAGAACCAGTGCTCTACACACAACATCACTCTTTTTAAATAAACCTACAAAATGCAAGACTAGGGTGGAAGAAAGCGGTCATTTTGACATGAGATTGGGCCTTAACTTATGTTTTAAATTAAAGATAGAGTGCCCACCTGGGGGAACAAAGGCTTCTTTGTGACCCTCAGACCCCTAAAGAAAAAGAAAAGAGGGACAAGGCACAAATTACAGGCAAAATGATTCTGAACAGATTCTCCAACAGTCTCCAATAAGTTCTAGATTGTCCTGTCAAATAGTTTTTAGAAGTTTTACACAATTAGTACACATGAATTATTGTATTGGATAGCAACTGCATAATGCATATTGCCTCTGGACAGATGGATGAGAGAGAGAGAGAGAGAGAGAGAGAGAGAGACAGAGATCATAATTGCAGTGTATAGAATGCACTCATTTCTGGTGAAAGAACATAATGATTGACAAGGTGACAGGTGACATTTTATTCATGAAATCGTGAGGTGGAAACATCATATGTCCAAAACTGTTACTTTTCAGGATTCAAATTCAAAAACAGCAAAAGTTGCAGATATACAAGCTCAAAATGAGTTGCTTCGAGACACATTTATAGCTTGTGGATCTGCTACTTTTGTGTGACACTGTAGTATGATCATCAAGTAGGCCATACATTTACTTATGGAGATAACAGGTATCTGTCCGACAGCAACGATATATTCTGTAGTGTAGAGAATGTGATTTGATCAGTTTGGAACTTGCAGTCCCAGTGTGCAGTTCCCTCCTCAGTCAAGCCAATTGGCAGCAACAGTTTCATTAATATTAATCAATTGAATAGGCCTACAAGTTTGAACATCTTACCAATAGTGACATTCTTTCAACTGTTTTGAGGAGCAGATACACTATTAGCTTTCTTGACAATGAGCCTGAATGACAAATTATTGTGTGAAGTGGAAATGCTTTTACTTTGATTAATAATGTCAATGATTTTGGTGACTAAACTATTCGGACAAAGAAATTGACACAATATACTCACATACGGAGTACTAAAGAAAACCGACTCCATTCTTTGGACAACATGCACATGCAAGGATTGCTCTATCAGTGCACCTGGTGTAGCTGGTGCAATTGACATCAATTAAAGCTTTCCAGACTTGTAGTATGTGAACAGTAAATTACACACACGGATGCGCAACGGCACGACGGGCGCGTCTGGTGTAGCCCTGGTGTAAATCAGGGACCGATGCAGGGACAACTGCAGTTGGTAATAGGTCAAGAATTATATGCATTTTCCACAGCCAAAGGTTATCCATTATAGGACAAAGCTCCACCTGTCCTAGCCACTGATCACGTATATCTACAAAGGCAGTAGCAGCAGAATGCCCTCTTTATGCATGTTGATGTTAGTATTATAGTCAAAGGTTATCATCTATTATCTTATGTAAGGATGGGACAAAGATTGGCATGCTTCCATCTCTATAGGACATGGTTGCTTGCTAAAGAAGAGAGACTCTCTCTCTCTCCCCAACACTATTTCTATCTCTCTCCTTATGACTCTTAAGCTATTCACGACCCAAAACCTCAAGACTGCCAAATCATCATATCAGTTTCAACATTGTAGATCATCTCCTCATGTGTTTTTGTTCATCATGATTACTATCAGAGATGTAAATCAGTTTATACCGAAGGATGTGCGGGTGACGTGTGCTGCTCTGCGACGTGTTGTAACTTGTAAGCTTAAGCTTAATAAATAAGGCTAATTATGTTGTGTCTGTGATCGGCTATTTTTACCCGAGCGCAACGAAATATAACTCAGGCTTTAGAGGGAGATTGGCAGGAGCATGCAATCATATAGGAGCCAACCAGATGCCTTCATGGGGAGAAAAGAGCCCTTTTTAATGCCTACACCATTTCTCAAGAGTATGGGTGCCACTGCCAACCCAAAACGCTCAAACACTCAACACTCAAAAATAAGCACTGTCTGAAACACTTTCAGTAACACACAGCAACAAATTTCCTAATTTCCTCAGCATTCCTGAGAGTTCGTGTGAAGTCTGGTTTTAGAAATGAGGAAATTATGCAAATGTATGAACTTGCTAGGCTCCACTGATGTCCTTTGAGGTCTGAAAAAAAGTATATAGGTTGCTCAATTTGCTACTGTAATGATGAATAAGCTATATTCTACCTATTCTAGTTCTAAATTCTGTCTTCCGTTTGTAATTGCATAATTATTATTATTAGTGTGCGTGTGCATGTGTGTGTGTGACTGTGTGTGTGTGTGTGTGTGTGTGTGTGTGTGTGCGCGCGCGCGTGTATGTGTGTGCGTGTGAGTTTGTCAGTTTCAATAGAATGCATGTTGCTAGCAGTAGGCCAGTAAGACTGACGACCAGACTTCATTCTAAAAACAAAGACCATGTTAAGAGCCCTAATACTCTCCAGAAATATTTTGGTGCATTGAAACGTTTCAAACCTTAATTGGCCCCAGGCCCTGTGCCAACTATCTGGACCCGTGTTACTGTTATTGATCCTGAGTTACAAACATTCTTTCAGCTTTCGGACAGGCACTTGGCTCTGCTGTGGAACTTTCCTACAGCCCTGTGGCAGTATCCACCGCACATGTGGGAACAATTTATCACAACCTGCCCTGACGGCAGGGCCCCCAAATACCCATACCATGCCTTCCTGCATGCCCACAGCTGCACAGCTGGCTGACACATGTGGACAAGAAGGGAGAACAGCAGGGGCTTGTTTTCCCTGAGTGAGTGAGTGAGTGAGTGAGCATTTGTTAAAAACAGGAAATGTGTGTTCCGACGAAGATTCACCTTCCGCAGGTTCATCTGCTTCTTGAAGACATTACCGAACACCTTCTTCCTCGTTTCAGAATCATCTTCATCTCTGCCACCCTCATCGTCCTCCTCATCGTGCCTAAGGGCAGAGATGTCTACCATTATTCTACTTATTCATACTCTCTAGTGTTCACGTTGCAACAGCTGTTGCTAAATAAAATAAAATAAATCAGACCCATATGAAGTGAGTGGTGCTGTACTTGTGCTGTACTGTACTGTACTAGCTCTCCTCCCTGGCCTGTGTGTGTGTCTGTGTCTGTGTAACAGTGACACTTGGTGGTGAACAAACGCTATTTTTGTGCTCGAACACAGGGACAGACCCAGCCACACACATAGCTGTCTATAGGAGTGGTTGCACCACTCAAAACAAAGGGGGGTTGAATTAGTTAACGATGTCTGTCCTCCGGTCAATTCCAGCCAATTGCCCAGCCCTACCAGGGCTGGGCAATTGACCGGAAAATATATCAAAACCGATATTTCGAAGTAATACCTGCTCATGTATGTTAATTGAATAATCGAGTAACAGGTTTATCCATTTTATTTTTCTCTGATTAACTGTCTGATTATCCACAAAAATAGCAAAAAATAGCCGATCTAAAACCTTGTGAGAGGCAAAAGTTTGGAATAATCATGCTATTGATTTGAAGTCATATGGCCTGGCCCTACACCCTACTGTACCTCTCAAAGCCGTAGCCCTTCCTCCCTCCAGCGTAGAGGCCGCGGTCAAAGCCAAACGGGCCGGTGGACTCCGTGCTCGCGGCTACAGAGGTCCTTGAGGTGAGGCTCGCCGCCCTGGCCAGCTGAGCCCGGACGGCCTTGGGGTCACGGCAGAAGTCACAGGCACCGGCACAATCCGGCTTCTGGTCCCCAAAAAACGTGGATATGGTCCCATGGCGGCAGCTGAGGGTGAAGAGATGGTACTTTAGAATAGATCATTGCACCTTGTCAGGCAGTGAGTCAGCGACCCCCCAAAATAATCATATTTGAACTGGGGACCCCCCCCCCCCCCCCCCAACCTGACAAGCACTTGGAAATGTAGGAGTTGAGGCATTACATTTTGTTTGACTCCGTTCCACAGATAATTGTGAAAATAGCCAAAGCGTTGTGAACTTGTTTTTTTATTATGCTTTAAACTTTCTTTAAATTGTTAAACCAGTTTTGTATCATTTTGTTACTGCTCTACTCTTCTCATTATGTCATTATGAATTTGCTCATTTGCTCCTGGCCTGAAGGATTCATGCAAAACCACCAATTAGAAATATGGTGGGTTAGGCAGAGAATGAAGAATAGGTCTTAAAAAAGAATAAAGACCATTACTTCATCAAAAAGAATCAACACACTATATACTATATACTATAACACTGTCCAAAATGGTGGAGGCAAACATTGTGAAAATAGTAGTAGACTGTCCACTGACTTGAACTGAGTTATGCTTAGGTGACCCACCCCATACATCCCATAATCCATCCACTCTGCACTAGTCATCTCTCTGGTATCTGATGAATGATGGATCCATACATCCCATAATCCATCCACTCTGCACTAGTCATCTCTCTGGTATCTGATGAATGGTGGATCCATACATCCCATAATCCCATCCACTCTGCACTAGTCATCTCTCTGGTATCTGATGAATGGTGGATCCATACATCCCATAATCCCATCCACTCTGCACTAGTCATCTCTCTGGTATCTGATGAATGATGGATCCATACATCCCATAATCCCATCCACTCTGCACTAGTCATCTCTCTGCTATCTGATGAATGATGGATCCATACATCCCATAATCCATCCACTCTGCACTAGTCATCTCTCTGGTATCTGATGAATGATGGATCCATACATCCCATAATCCCATCCACTCTGCACTAGTCATCTCTCTGCTATCTGATGAATGATGGATCCAAATGATATGGAAAGAGAATCCCTATCTAGTCACTTATCTTTCGGTTCCCACAAGAAAAGGGCATATTTTGGACATAGTTCGAATGGTGATTAATCATGATGAATTAAATTTCAAGCTATGATTAATCTGATTAAATGTTTAATCGTTTGACAACCCTATTATGTCCAGCGTTTGTCGTCGTAATGCAAACAATTAATAATAGTTAACTTCTGTATGGAGCAACATGTGGCATAGCCTGAGCTAACGTGTTAGGTTTCTGGTCTAGAGGGGCGGGTCGCGGCTCAGATTTGCGCACGCCCTGATTGGATCTCATCGATCTGTCCGTCACCCCCGGCCCCTCCTCTCCCCCCTAGTGCAGCGCTACGTCACATCATTTGGAGCGACCCGCCCGGAAGGGTTGACTCCCACTTTTAGACCAGAGCGGCCAATGCGTTCCTCCAGGCTTTACATTTTTGCACCAACAAAAATGAAAGCCTGGTACCGAGGCTACATGTGGCATAATACATAACATAAAGACTATGTAACAAAGATCCAACCATCGATTATGTTTTGGGAAGGGAACATGCTAAACTAAATCATTCATCGTTATCATTTGGCTACACACCAACTAGTACAGCATCAATCAATATGCTGCTATTGTGTAACTATGGTCCATTACTGTGATCAATGTGTGACTGTCATCAATAATACATAATAATAAAGAATGTACTTCTGATAACAAGTAAGACGCGAACATCAAACTGATGTGCAAATTATTTAATCTTGAGTCATTATAATACTGATGCTAGATAAACCCAGGCTTGTTTCCATTCCATGCCAGCTTGGAAAATCAACAATGGCGAACATCGTAAACAAAGTGGAAATGCAAATTTGGAACTGAAGACTGAAGAGGGGAGGAATTATACAAAGTAGGGTGAAACTGATGACATCAGTGATCAATGATCAGTGATCAATGATCAAATCAGGTGAGCTGTTTCTGAGAGCAATTTCCATAAAAGCCCCTATATGATGAGAAAGTCTGATTGTTCAAAATTGCGTATTTGTGGGGATAGAAAAGGTTCAGGTTCAGGTTTATTTGTCATTTGTATAAATACAGAGTATACATACAATGAAAATTATTTTGCTCAGAGCACTCTCAGTCTTACATACACAGGACATAAACAAACATCTATAGTGCAAGAAAAGACAAAAAACAGGAAAAGAAAAGTGCAAGTGAAGTGAAGTACAATACAGTTCAAGGTCAGCTGTTCAGCAGCCTGACTGCCTGGGGGTAAAAACTGTTACTGAGACGGGCGGTACGAGATACGTACCACACTGTGATACAGCCAGTTAAGACACTTTAAATTATACAGCGATAAAAGTTCACTAGTCCTTTTGTACTTAAGCCAAATTTTTTAAGGCGCCTCAGAAAGTACAGTCGCTGCTGCGCCTTCTTGAGGATGTACTCGTTGTTGAGTGACCATGTGAATGTGTCTGTGATATGTATGCCCAGGAATTTAAAGTTATCAACTATGTCGACAGATGAACCTTTGATGGAAATGGGGGTGTGGATACTTTTGGACTTCCTAAAGTCTACAATGATTTCTTTGGTCTTATTGGTGTTAAGTGAGAGGTTGTTGTTATCGCACCATAGTTAGATCCTCTATCTCCCTCCTATAGGCCCTCTCATCACCGTCGGTTATTAGTCCGATCACTGTGGTATCATCCGCAAATTTAATTATGATGTTATTCTCATATCTGGCGACACAATCAAACGTAAACAAGCTGTACAGCAGAGGACTGAGGCAGCAGCCTTGGGGCGCACCGGTTCTGGTGAGAATTGTGGATGAGCTTCTCTCTCCTATGCGAACACACTGGGGCCTACCCGTCAGAAAATCAAATAGCCAGTTACAGATGGAGCTGCCCACACCAAGGCCCAAACACATAGGGGAGCGCAAAAAACACCAACAATTTTTGAAAAGTTGAATTTCATGTTATAGGACCTTTAAATAATATACAAACACTGTATACCGTCTGTCACACAGATATATGAAGCTGTTTTTTAACTCCACACCCCTTCATAGCATTCAGAGGAGCTGGTCTGATGAGCACAGAAGGGTGGTGTTGAGTGTCTGACAAGCTCTCACCAAGAAAAACAAACTTGAAACTCTGGCTTCGAATGAATTTCATTTCATTATTTAGGTGAAAGTTTTCATAAATTACTTTAGAACAATCCGAAATGTTACTTGAAAAGTGCTATTTATCAAACATGTAAAAACCATTAAGACGCCTTAATGGTAAGAAGCGACCGCAAGAGCAAGTGGAAGTGGGTTGGGGGTTGTCAACATAAATACAGACAGCCGTGCATATGAGACATGGTGGGGGTGGACATTAAATGACGATAGTTTGCGTGCAGTTGAGCATAATTGAGAATCATGGAGCAGAGTAGAAAGAAGCCTATGGGAAGTGAATGGGAAGTCCCTGGCAGTCAAAATGACAAAAGCTATCTTTATAATCTTAATACACAATAATAATAATAATATTTAATACACAAACCAACTATTTTATAAGAACAATATTGATGTAACTAAGAGATTCGACGAGTTAGCTATATTTTATATACACAGATTAATAAGGAATAAGTCCTTGCTTTGTTTTGCGTTTTGACTTTACGTAGGGTTGTTGGGATCCTCTCACTACTGATCACTATCTGATGCACTATTATGTAATGACTGACTTGTATTCACACTGAAACACACACGCGACCACATACAGTCACAAACACAGATGACTTATGTGGGGCAGGCTGCTTTTAAACCACACAATTCAATTCAATTCAAAGGGCTTTATTGGCATGAGGAAACATACGTTTACATTGCCAAAGCAGAAAGAACAATACAACAATACAGCAATACACACACGCACACGCACACACACACACACACACACACACACACACACACACACACACACACACACACACACACACACACACACACACACACACACACACACAAAGTAGAAGTCATGAAAAGAGAATGAGATACACACTCAAAACACTCTGAAGGAGGACATCCAGACAGAACATGGCCTAATAACAGTCCAGATGTCTGTTTCAAAACTAATTATGAACACATTAGGATACAAGGCAACTAAACCTGAGACTGGAACATGCAGAGAGAAAAACCTGTTCCTGAAAAATAGGAATAGGACTGGAAAGGCTCCATCTCAAGTTTGTTTTGTAACTTTGCGTAATGATATTCTTGACCCGGTGAGTCCCAGGAAAACAAATGCAAGACACTAGAACGGCGTAAGTAAGTGTTTTTATAGCAAAGTTTTATAGCAAGTGTTTTTATAGCCAAACCTCTTCTCATTGTTTTTCTTTCTTTGAGTTTGAGCTACTGTACACTGTAGCGTATAAACAGTACTGTAGCGGCTACAGTACGGTAAGTACCGCCAATACCTGAGGACTTATTCCTGTTGACCCTAATCTTGGACTGACTCAGTGACTGCTACTAGGTTCAGTTGGGGCTGGACCTCATTCAGGTCAGGACACCTCCTCCACTCTCTCTGTCACACCCCCACACCGCTGGCTCAGTCAACAACAAATGCACGCTCGGCTCAACCCAACAACACACTCTCCCCCACTCTGCTGAGGAGGCTGCATGTGTTCAACCTCACAGTCACAATCCCTCAGGTAACAGACACACTTGTTCTGTCTCGTCTTCAACCAACTGGTCCGCTCAGCTCTCAGAGCACTAATGTGATTATTATTATTTTATAAAATCAGCCTGGACTGTTAAGCTAAGCTACCAAGAAGACTCTTTCAGGTGAGTGAAGTCATTGCCTGTATGTGCAGAGTGAGTGCAAGAGACTAAAAAGCCTACCAGAAAAATGCAAAGAATGAATGCATGCTGGATGTGTGATGAGTTTTATTTCTTAAGCGACTAGCTGCTAGTTAACTACTTTAATTTAGGCCTAGTAGTATTTCTCTCTACACCAAATATATTTGCTGAAAATCTGAGCTCACAACGTATCGCAATGTGATGTGCTGTGAGCTTGTATATTGGCTATTTTTGCCTAATGTCCGCCCCGCAGAATAGGGACTCTAGGGTTCCTGTTGTTAAAGATCCTGTTAACAACCAAACCCTGGAAAAAGTGAATCCACCGACTGTGAGACATAATCCCATCCCCACAACAGTCAGACGCGTT
>NC_139708.1:34567736-34722736 GCF_964188405.1 Protomyctophum parallelum
GTACAGTAGTAGCGTGGCGCAGCCGTGCGAACCGAAAATATGTGATTCATATGAAGTTCACAGCAAGATACAATGTGGAGATCAGATATTTTTGGATCAGCACCACGGCACATGCAACCAAATCAGACAAATTAAACAACAGTCTTCAGAGACGAGCGAAGAGAGAGAGAAATATTCATCCAAGAACCAGGAACTAATGTGTTCCTGGCTTCCACGCGCTACGTCCTACCGGGGAAACTCCCCTGACAGGTGATAAGAATTGGCCTCCTCACTCCTCATGCATGGAAGGAAGCATGAGCTCAGCTCGGGGCTCTCCGCAGGTTGGCAGAGGAGAGTAGCGGGGGCTCGGCAGTGTATCATGACGTCTACCGTGATATTTTGGTCTAGCTCCGAAGAGTACGTAAGGAGTACATGATTATACTGTACATGCCACTTTGATTCCAGAGGTAAAGGTTGCGCTCTCGGCTCACACTTGACACTTTTAACTGACAGGGAACAACTTTGTTCCCCCATATATTGCACTACAGTAAGCTGATTCCTGGTCAGTCGGTAATCTAATAGCAGCCCTTAATTCTTGAAGCCGAGCCCTGCGGGCATCTGCTGCTTTCACACCCAGAGCAACTGCACGTAGTCAGTAACAGAACGGTCATTGCAGCAAGTATGGAGCTAATACACATTACACAACAATGATTGCATAGACCAGTCTGTAAAAATAAATAAATAAGATCAGTGGATCACAATAGCGTCCCCCATGAGGACATTCAGGCCCTTCTGACCCTTATGACGAATATGTCAGTGTTTCTCACACCTAATTCTCAAAAAATAAGTTGTGGTTTGAATCGCCAGTTGGGCTATCAAAGGCAATCGTTTGTACTGCATTCTGCATTCGCTAGTTTTCATGAATCCATCCAGATTACATACGGCATGCAATTCTGAACCGATTGCTATAATTCAAAGTTCACTGTAATCAGTAAAGTGTGTTGTTAAATTCTGTAAAACAGAGTTTCAGTCCAGCGAGGGATATTTTGGATATTTCAGGGACCCTCTGGGTTCCTTCCTGGAGGGGATGAGAACAGTTGGTGGAGGTGAATGGAACACTGTCCCCCCCCCCCTCCAGTGAGCTGTGGGTGTCCACAAGAAGCATACTAGGGCCTTTACTGTTCCTATATGTAAACGACATGACATCAGCTTGTGACTGCAACTTGTTCCTGTTCGCAGATGACTCGGCACTGCTAACCCCAACAGGAACAAACTGCAGGTTGAAAAGGACAACTTCTTGCAACAAATGGTTACGAGTAGTTGCATGTGAAACCATTATCCCCAATGGCAGTTGCAAGGAGTTGCATTGGTGTGACATGTCCTTAAAACGGTTTTGTTGCATTGGTGCGGGTTGGGCCTTAGTGTACTCTTTATATGGGTCCATTTGATACACTCTCAAGAGTTATTGGGGGACCTTTCAAACCACTGGGTTATTTGTTTGCCCAGCAGCTCATTAGAACAGCTACATACATCCCCTTCCAGGATACAACCAGCACTTGCGAACAGTAATGTGCCACAGTTATCATCTCAGCCAACTGGGTGAGCTGGTCACAGGCCAGGAAGCGTGTGTCCTAAATCTGAAAGGACATTGCACAATAGGGCTGGATAATATATGGATATTACTATACTAGATATAATCTGGGATTTTTGATATCTTAATACCATGATATGGTACGACATATGTTTGTCTTTTCCTGGTTTTAATCACTTACGTTGAGTGACTTAAAATTGTATACTTTTCATGAATAGGTGATCTCAAGGCTATTTCTGGTACCCCCACACGCTTCTACAACACGAATATTATCATCAATTTATGATTGCCCGGCCATATTTCACACACACGTCTCTAATCCAAACAAACAGATTGTGAAAGCCAGTGATACTCTCACTGTCCCCAACAGAAATGGATGCCAAAGACCAGGCGTTAAGTCTCCTGGACAGACTCTGGAGTAAACTGCAAAATCTGCCCACCGCCGACCCCGTGGACCAGGGAGGCTTTATCATCATTCTGACCTTCATCTGTGAGTTCAGTCTCCATCATCATTTCTGCCAATGGTTGCATGGCTTTGCCGTGGTTCTCTACTTATTCAGGACTCATTATCAATTTACAATTTAGGCATTTACCATTTAGCAGACGCTCTTAATCCAGAGCGATTTACAGTAAGCATTATCAAGTATCTATGAAGGTAAAATAGTTAACTGTGTTGCAAGATCAGGAATATGTGTGTGGAATCATTGATTTTGGTTGTTGTCGAGAATGCAAAAAGAAATATTTGCAAATTTACATACGACAGACAGTTGCAAACTTGTATTGTACAATGTACAATAATATATTTTTTACTTTCCAACTTCACAAATGCTCTCTCGCAAGTGACAAAGTTGCATTCCTTGACTTCTGCAATAATTGTGTTGGGGTGCAAAATGTGCAGCTGTTGAAGTTACAGTTGCTGTGGTGTTGTGGTTTCCGCAACAAGTGCATGTTTTGCAACACAGTTTGTGGTGCAAAAGAGCTCATTTTGTGCAAGTTGCAGTGACCAATCAAGAGGTTGTAATCGCAACATTGTGGTTCTGAAAAATAGTCAAACGTAAAAATAAACTGCAGTAAATATTGGATTACAAGTTTGCATCTGTCATGTATTTATGTAAATAATAATATATATCTACACATTGACATTCGTGAGTGAAAATTCACATTCTAATTTTTTCTACAAGTTTTGTTTTCTTATTTCAAATACTCATTGTATATGTTCTACAACTGGAAATGTCTCATATCAAGTCTGCAAGCCCTCTCATCATTGCAAGTTGCAACATATTTACATTTGGAAAATTCAAACGTTTTTATGTAATTAAATTAGATCCCTGCCGGCATATAAAACTAGTGGCACTGAATTGCCCCTCTGGCTGTATTTGGAGGGGGGGGGATGCACCTGAAATGACTCATTGACAACAATAACTACTGTTCATGTCATAGCATAAAAGTATAGATCGGTCATAACTTCAGTGTCCCCTAACTTCAGTGTTCACACAGCCACCCGCTTTGCTGGTGCAACCCGGTGATGTTTATTGCTAAGGATATCAAAACCTTTGTTTGCTGCTGTGAATGTAAACGTCTGTTCTCATCTATGCATTTATTCCTATGGTTCCTGTGCTCTCTCTTCCAGTGGTGGTGGTGCTCATGGCGGTGCTGACCTGTGTGTCTTGCTGCTGCCATCGCAGGACCACAACCAACTCCAAGGCATGAGGCCCTCATACAGGGTCTGTGAAGATTTGACTATTAGGAGGGGCCCAAGCCTTGGAACAATGGTTGCTGACAAAACACTTTGGAGGGTGTGTTAACACCGGCTGCCAAACACTTCCAGGCATTCAGGAGTAGCAACATTCCCCAGAGCATCCCAGGGCTTTGCAGGCCGGCCAATAACAACGATGCATTGGACCTGAGAAAGGCACACAGCCATCTCAATGCATGTCCAGGAGCTGTTTTGAATAGCACAGGGAAATACAAGGACTACCAATGGATCGTGTGCAAAACAACAACAATTGGAAGCTCACCGTGTGCCATTATTATTAGTGTATATCTTATTTTCATTCACTATATTGTTTACTATTGTTTATGTGCTTATTGCTTTGTCTTGTGTTTTTGTACCCCCCCTAAAAAAGGTTGTTGTTTATGGATGCTTTTTTATTGCCATTTTGTCAACAAAATGTTGAGGAACCAAAAATAAATTTCTTTCACTTAAATACCTGTAAGGAATGTAAGAAATAAAATCCTGCATCTAATGTGACCCTGAGTGTTCAGTTAACAACGTTGCCTAGATGGCAACACAACTGAGACAAAATGGTGTTACTGTAGCTTGCTTTTCTAAACCTCTGCTGTGTTACATGGCAGTCCTCAGATTTGATAACGTTCTTGCTGAAGGGGCCAAACTTCCTTCAGCTAAAATAAAGAAACACTGCCCTCTGCTGTACAAATGTGGAACAACTGGCTATGGATATAAGTATATAATCGAATAGTATACAATAAGATAATAAAGTTGTTCTAGTTTATATAAAAGTATATATTTTCTCTATGAAAAGGACAACACAATAACTTTTAACAAAAACTTTATAGAGAATATAAAGTTATACTAAGTTATACTGATTTTGTTCAAATAAATGTGGTGAATCTAGCCTCTAGCCGTGCGTACTGTTGTGTATGGATGTGCGAGCATACATGCGTTGCATGGATGACTTGACTTACCCTTCTTGTTCACAAAAGGACACCATGGCTTGAAAGTCTGTGATGGCTGATTTATCTACCTCCTTTGCAGAGCCACGCTTTTTCTACAGAGGAGTTTAAACCATTCACAACATATTATGATCTCTCATTGCCTGGACACAATTTTTTTAGATCATCGCAATCATTTTTGTGTGTGTGTGTGTGTCTCTGTATATTTAAGCTATTCGTTTTATCAGCCCCAGCAATTTGGGTTTACAAAGCCTAAAAGGCATATTTGTTTTATTTCTATGTTTAAAAAAAAAGACAATTAAATCATTAATCGCAATAATTTCTATGGCAATAAATCGTCAGCAAAAATGTCATGATGGTGACAGTACTGCTAACCTGCTTCTTGCCAATCTCCTTACGGATCAGGAAGTTGAGCGCCTCTTTGTCCTTGTGGGAATAGTAGGTTCTGCAGCAGGACATCAGCCCGTCCCGACCAGCACGCCCTGACTCCTGGTAGTAACTGGCCAGGGACTTGGCAATGTTCCAGTGAGCTACAAACCTGGGGGAATTGATGTAAAAACCCCAAATTGTGTGATGAGATCAATAACAAACAAATCGAGTTTTATATATTGACGTCGACATTACTTTTCAGGAAATGGGAAAAAGAGCCTGTGTTCCAAATGTTAAGTTATTGTTTTGTTACTTACAAGTGCTGGTTAAATATGTTTATTACAAGGCTTGGTTGAATGATTCTGATTGCTCAATCACTGAATTCAGTGGTGCGTTATTTTATGAATAATGACCGATGAGTTCAATAACAGACCACCTTCTAATCAAAGACTCAGAGCACCTGCTGTGCTGCTTGATTTGATGCAGTATCCAACACGGCAACCATGTAAACGAACGCACAATATCATTTACAGCTAAACATTGCTCTCAAGAATGTTTTTGAAAACATTTGAAGCAAGAAATAGACAATGCAGTAACCGAATATTTATTCTGTTTGATCAACACTTCCTTGTTTTCTGAGGCGACCCGTATTGGAATACTTTCATTACCGTAAGCAAGGCAATAATTTGTTTTGATGTTATTTTTGGGTAAATTTATAGCCATGTAATAAGCGGCATTTCAACAACAACTGGCAATCATCTCTTTGCATAAAATCTGCAGACAAACTTAACCACTTTCAACATGGTCTCTCTATTTTGGGCATGCTATATAGTCATAGCACGCCATAGTACATATGTATAGCATAGTAGTGAATATGTATAGTTTATTATGTATAGTGTATGTATAGTTTCATCATATAGATATTCCACTGTTACCTTCTTAGCTTACGCATGTCTCATGATAAATGCTTTTATGTGATGTATTCCCATGCTTTTGTTCTTGCTTAAATGTAAGTCGCTCTGGATTAAGAGCGTCTGCTAAATGCCTAAATTGTAAATTGTAAATTGTAAATTGTAAATTGACAAAGTATGAAATATATGGCATTGATTGATTGATATAACAGGGTTTCTCCTTTGTTTATGATGAAGAGTTGACAGTGAAATCCTTAAGAAATGCTGCCTTACCTGACATTGGCCTTGTCGACACCCATACCAAAGCTGATGGTGGCGACTATGACCAGCACGTGCCCCTGCATCCAATCATTCTGGGCTTCTGTACGATCTCCCGTCTTCAGACCTATAAGAACAAAGGATAAGCATGTCTCCGGTGACCACCAGACATCCCGGTCTATGATACACCACAGTGTAGAAATATTGTGTGTGTGTTTGTGTGTGTGTGTGTGTGTGTGTGTGTGTGTGTGTGTGTGTGTGTCAACAGTCTATGGCTTCTTACACTCTAATGTTTAGCCGACATGAAAGTTCTGTAACGTTTTTTATTACTTTGGAGAATATCGTCGTCGCTGTCAGGCAGAAATCGGCTAACGCCTAACTTTCAGCTTTAAAACAAAAAAGATATTTTCAAAAATCAACGCTATTGAACACCATTTACGCCTGTGTTTTGTTTAAAACGATATTTAACCAATGAAAAGTTTTAAAAACGCTTCTGACGAAACCAGCTAACTCAATTGGTTCGTAAAACTCAACTGTCGGACACACCTCTGTGGCACACAGAGCAGCCGGCTGCAGACTCAGAGCAGAAGAAAGGCTGTTACAAGTAATTATGCAGTGTACCTGCTTTTCAAATTTAGCACTGACGCTAATGTTATGAAAACAATTCATTATATTTCTGAAATCTATGTAGTATTTTCTGAGGACAGCAATGTCTCAAGAAAAGGGTTCATATAACTCCTCTTTGCAGAAGTTATTGTAATAGTTAAAGTCCTGCTGATTATTGTAGGCCTATAAGCAGTGTCATGAATCATCATGGCATTAATTCATGCGTTGTGATGCATTGTGACTTTGTGAGCTTGGAGATCCATTGTCAGCGGTTCTTATCAATGATGGACAAACAAAACTCCACTTGAACTGACACATGTAAGTATCTGACAATATATAAAGTCACAACACCAACTTTGATGAGGCAGTATGGCTTTGTTTTTTTAAATATAAAGTTCATTTCGTTTTTAATTTCCTGAAAAATAAACATTTTGGAGCTGTTTTTTAACCGACAGCAGAAATACTTTATAACATAACTTTAGTCCCCGTTTGTGTGCGTGCGTGCATGCCGGGGGGCATGTTACCTGCATGATAAGGCTTGGCCAGCACTCCCAACCTGGTCAGTTCGTAAGCCACTGTTTCACAGTTGTCTCTGGTACGACAGTAAACGATCCCACAGCCCTGCTTACACAAACACCACACAATGTGAGGAGTTAATGGTGTGGAAACCTCATCAACACTATCCAAAGCTACTCTGTATTCTTCCTTCCACATTCCATTCATTATTGAATACAGTCAATGTTGGTGGGGACTCTTTCTTCACAAATCCTTCCGAAAGCAGCTAAGGTTGGATCAGTATGCACTGAGATGGTACTGCCATCTTAGTGGTACATGTGTACATGTGTGATAAAAAACAGAGAGATATGTTGTGTGAGCGGTGACCACCGTGGCGTGACGTCATCATGTTGTCGTTTTTGGTGGTCACCTCTTGACCGAAAACTGGACTATCAATAGGCCTTAAGAAGTTTGGTATACACCCACCCACCACCCACCTACAACTCTGCCAAGATAGTAAAAGAAAACTGTTCTGGACAGCCGTTTACATACAGTATGTTCTTACCAACGCCCTGTGGCGATCTCCAACTAAGAGCCATCGGCATACACTTTCATCACCATCCACTTAACAACAGCACTGCTATACTAACCGGTCCATCGGATCCATTGCTGAGTGAGTCTTTAATGAAGGTGTGGAGGTGGGCATAAGCGTCCGGTAGCAGCTCTCTATAGATCACATCATAGCGCAAGTTACTGCGGAACACTGGTGCAGAAAAGGACAGCGGCGACTTCAACTTCAACGACTCAGTGATGTCGTCTTGCACCTTCTTGGGGGCAGTGGCTGTCAGTGCCACACAAGTCACCCCTCGCAAGCGGCCACGCAGTGTGCCCAGTTTGAGGTAGTCAGGTCTGGAATTAGGAGAGCATCAATTCATCTATCTAATAATCAATTATATTAACAAAAACAATAAATTAAAGGTATATTCAGTGATTTCACTTGATTCAAATATCACTTATTTTTTTGTTTTGTTGTGATAATCCTCCCTACTATAGAGTGTGCTGGCCATATAAGGAGTTCCTCCCTGTCCCCAGTTAACCCCTGGGGGTCAAAAAACCTTAGGTTTCGTTTTTGACTCTCTATCCTGATTGGACGAAAGGCTGGGTCCCACAGCCAAAAACGAAACCTAAGGTTTTTTGAGTGAAATCACTGAATATACCTTTAAAATAATAGATTAATAATTTATCCCTAATTT
The DNA here is from genome assembly GCF_964188405.1 of Protomyctophum parallelum. Lineage (NCBI taxonomy): Eukaryota > Metazoa > Chordata > Actinopteri > Myctophiformes > Myctophidae > Protomyctophum > Protomyctophum parallelum. The sequence goes on from NC_139708.1 coordinate 34,575,893, forward strand.
TAGGAAGTCATTATAGGTGAATAGTTAAAAGGATTACACAAATGTTGAAAATCGCCACTCTGCAAGTTCAATGTTGTGACTTGTAGATGTGCTATAGGCCTATTCACTATTTTTACATGACAATGTTGTACGATTAACTATATTTTTGATTATACAAAATTGTGCGATGAAAATAAAATATATACAGTATATACCGGTATAATATATATATATATATATATATATATATATATATATATATATATATATATATGTGTGTGTGAAATCGCAAAGGTAATCGCTAGAATAATCGATATTAGAAAATGACTGTAGACCAACCTGAAATCATGCCCCCACTGGGAGACACAATGAGCCTCGTCCACAGCCAAGTAAGAGAGAAGGCCACGAGAGCAGAGGCCCGTCAGGCAGGGCTTGAACGAAGGCGAGGCCACCATCTCCGGGGTGATGTAGAGCAACTTCAGCCTGGGACTCTCGCTCTCCAGATCAGTTAGGATCATATGCCGCTCCGCTGCCGAGAGCTTGGAGTTGATGCTGGCAGCAGGTATGTTCAGGTCCCTCAGGTGATCAACTTGGTCCTATTTAGACCCAGGGGGAAAGAATCAAACAAAACAGTGACACTGAGGGAGAGCAGCGGTAATAATACAGATTAATTCATTTCAGTGGTTCTCAAACCTTTTAATTTCACAGACCCCCATAACTCTGTGAATGTACAAATTGGTTCCATTTGTACACTCTCAGAGTTACAGACGTGTCCATTTACAAACCCCACTTTGAGGACCACTGATCTATTTGAATATTGCTTATTTTCGAGACTGACCTGAATGAGTGCAATTAACGGTGAAATAACAAGAGTAATGCCCTTGCCCAACACTGCAGGGAGCTGGTAACAGAGGGATTTCCCTGCTCCAGTAGGCATACATACAAAAACATCCCTGTCTCCTGCAACAGGAGAGAAAAAAACAAGATTTATTCATTTGCAACACATCCTCATGACTGATTGTTGCTAGGCTGAGAATGTCCGTCACGTTTTGCATATTCACATCAAAATATATCCCCTGCCTTTAAAAATAAATAATACTCCAAATGGGTCTTCTTGTTATCTAGAACGATGCTAGACAGCTAACATTTGTTAGCCTAGCCATGTGTAACCTACTTAACTTGTGCAGTCACATTACCTTTGATAACCGCTTTAACAACATCTTCCTGCAGCTTGGATCTGAAACCCTCGAACCCGAAGTGGCTTTTTAGAGCCTGTTTTACGGAGGTGGATGTCATCGCTTTATTATTCATTCAAAGTTAAATCCAGCTTAACAACAAACTTCACTCTCGCCGTCGCATGAATATGACATCACACATCATTCACGTGTGACCAAAACATATTATTTTGAATGTATATAGCCAATTATATATATTTTTTTATGTTTGTTTTTTTCACGAATTTATAGCAGGTTTGAGGTTTTTTTTCTCTTGTCTTTCTTATTTTATCCATAAGACAAGCCACGTTTTCATGTTTTGCGTGGAAAGCCGAGGTGTTTTGCGGGACTGCAGTGATTGGAGCAGTCACACGGTCATACGGCTACGATAAAAAGTTGATCAGTTATTCATCATCTTCAATCTGTGGATCATAAACTGAAGGCTGTGATTTTTTTCTTCTTTTTAAACAAAACGTGTGTGGTGTGGTGTGGTGTGGTGTGGTGTGTGTGTGTGTGTGTGTGTGTGTGTGTGTCACTGTATTACGTTTCTTTTCCATTTTTACCTCCTTTATGATGAATTCCTGTTCTGTTCTTTTACTTTATAGAAGTGTCTCTATTTGTACGTCTCTAAATGTTTTGATGAATTGAACATGGTGGACCCTCTTGTAAACAAGTGTAATGCTTAATTGGGTCGTCCACTCACAGTTAACAGTCTTTGTAGTTTGTGCTTGAAATGTACTGTAATTCTGCAAACTGTTAATAAATATTTAAATCAATCAATGTGTGTGTGTGTGTGTGTGTGTGTGTGTGTGTGTGTGTGTGTGTGTGTGTGTGTGTATATAAAATGTCCAGTAGCAGCAGAAGAGTCTGCGTCTCTCCTGCTCTATGATTTTTCAGCTTCAATGCAATTTGAGTGTTTCAGTTCCAAATTTGTCTGTTCATTTCTTTGTGTCACTTCCAAATTCACGTGTTTATCTGTGTAAATAAAGCAATTGAACACTTTTTAATAATATAATAAAATGCTGCAATATTTGCAACAGTCATACTGGAAAAGTGTTCGAGTGTGATCATTCATTATTGATTCATTGATATTGCAACAATTTCGCAAATGGTTGTTGGTGCATGCCAAATTATATAGCCTATGCCTTTTGGCCAGGGAGTGAAATTTGGGTACACCTACAGTGTGCTCAGACCCCGTGCAGGACAAGTCACCTGTTGAGCTTTATAGTGTACGGTCATGGTGTAACCTGTATCTCTTCATTTCTAATACAAGACTTGCCTAAAATACATTGGAACAGTGGTCACTAAACTTGTACATTTACTGTACCTATTACCAGTGTTGGGGAAGTTACTTTTAAAAAGTAGGGAATTATAGTTATCGTTACTTCTCTAAAAAAGTAATTTGTTACTTTACTTTACATTAAATTATGAAAGTAACTACTTTACTTTACTTTACTTTACTTTAAAAAATAATAATATAAAAAACGGCCGAAACCGAATACCGAATAGCCTTTAGGAACTTTTGTTTTGAAGCTAGATCTATAAAGAATAGGGTTGGGAGACTTGGGACTTCATTAAAAAACATCTAATTAATTGGAGGCTTTGTGATGATTTCATCTCAATTAATCACATTTTAATCGCATATCAATAGGCCTATTTGACCTGAGCAGTGAGCTTTTTTTCTACATAAGCATAGGCAATAAAACAAGTAATAATAATAGTGATAATATTATTTATATAAAGCTTCTCTGAGTACTAAAGACACTTTTCAAGGAGAACATGAGAAAAAAAATAAAAACAACTTTATTAGAGAAAAACTGTTGAATGAGATAGCAATATTCCAGAGGTGGGTTTGAATTTATAGGTGGTGGCCTATACTAGTCTAAGGTGATGGCATGTCTCTTTTTGTCTGTTTTGGGAAGTGCATAGTTTTGACAGGTCTGCCTGAAACCTGCCTGAAACCCTGACCATTAAACAGGGGCAGACGCAACGATACAGTCTGCCCGTGTAAACGCAGCAGCGAGTGTGACTGTGAGGGGTTGGGGATGGAAAGTACATAGTGAAACTAACGTTAGCTCCCATGCTAGCTAGTAGCTTCCCTCGTCAACACTGCAGAACACCACCACAGATCGGATGGAAGCTGCAGCTGATGATATCACGTTGCTTGTGCCCGTGGATGGGAAATAAGATTTAAAAGGCTATGGAAGCGTGGATGAAAGGCAAACACAGATGTGTGCAATACATTTGTGTCGGATCTGCCTGTGCATTCCATCTGCTGCAGTGCGCGTGTTTTCTGTCAACTTCTGTGTTGTGAGTCTGTCACTGGCTGCTGAATGCATAGTTAAAGAGCGTCAAAAGCATGCGCCCTTCCTGCGCTGGAAGTAGCAGATCTACAAGTTATCTACCCGTCGCAATGCCCAGCGTGTTGGGCTTGTACATCTGTGTTTCTCCCGCAGTTTAGTTGAATTATATCGATTCACAACTTTATTTGCCCCTGGCCGCTTCACTTCAGCAGCACAGAGACGCTTGCATGGCGAGACCTTTTTCACTGATCACATAAGTTGACATAACGCCATAACGCGGGTAACGCTCGCACAATAACTATAAGGCCGTTATGGAATGGGGAATGTAAAGCGTTAGGTTACAAGTTACTGCAAATAGTAATTACGTTATGTAACGTAACGCATGTAAGGGCGTTAGTCACAACACTGCCTATTACCTAAACACCATTTTGAAGAACTATTACTGGAGTATTTCCCATTTTCAATACTTTATACTTCTACTCCACTACATATCTTATCAGAAGCAAATATTGTACTTTTACTCCACTACAATTTGAAAACTTTATAGTTACTATTACTTTGCAGATATTATTATATTATTTATAAAACATACATTAGCCACTTTAGCCATATTTTATACACATAGCTATTTTCTAACATTTTAGTAGGCCTACTATTACTTTTGGTACTTAAATTATATCTTGATGCCTTTTGTACTTTTCCTCACATAACATTTCGAACACAGGCCGTTTACTTGTAACAGCATTTTTATTTTGTATTATTGTGGTAAGATATCCGAGTACTCCTTCCACCACTGCATTAGAAGGCTGTCTAAATTGTCTAAAGTCCTCTTCACACGTCCAACATTCATTCTAATTCAGACACCGTGCATGACAGATGGTTTTCTAGCCTCAGCTGTTAACTTTCAGTGACTTTGAGCTGATGGAGCTCAGCTGACCCTCCTGCAGGCTGCCTTTCATGTGGTTCATTTATCATCTTGTGTCATGTGTATTTTATTAAGTCTCGGTCAGAAGGATGATTTTGAAATATGAACTAAACACACATCTTTGATAGGCCTACCTATACGCTCTAATCTGCATTGATGTACTTTTAACCCATTAAGATCCGAGGCGGATTCTTCAAATGTCTTCTAAATCAGTATAGTTCTCATACTTCTCAAGAACTTTCAAACATGTTAACAAATAACAGATGTACAAGCTCGCAGCATGGCATGAAGTATCGAGCTTTGAGCTTATACATCTGCTATTTTTGAATAGCCAATGCATACAGTAAATGTAAAATAACACAGATGCACTTTCCCTGGTTTTAATGGATGTGACTGCATGGTTCCTAAAGAAAAAGTCCCAAACCTAACATTAAGATATGTTTGTCATTACTTTATCAAATGCACGTTACTTATACATATCACATACATATACTGTAGTACAGTAACTATTTAAATCTCTAAAGTAGTGGAATGCCAAGATGTACAGTTTGTCAAGTTAATGTTGTTTTTTAAGTCATTGCTGCTTTCCATATGCATATTTAATGGTTGTAAAGTTAAATACAAATCCTTCTCTAGTCTACAACTCCATTCAGTAGCAGACTTGACTAACAGATTGAACAAAAGGCATGACATTTGCTTTGGTTTATTCATTATTCACAGAGAGAGCATTGTCACTGTAGGATTACTATTGCACATTTCATGACATTAATACTATGTTCTTTCAAATGTATGAAAATACATTATTTGAGCAAAGAGTAGCGCTATAGCTCTAGTGAGGAGATGACAGGAATAATCACATCGTATAGTAGCAGCATTTATGGTGGTCACATAGAATACGGGTAGCTATTCAATAGTGTTATGATGGTCATTTATAGGTAAGGATCTTTGATTACTCCCAGTGACTACATTAATTCACGTTCCTATATAGTATATATATACGGTATATTGTTATCTAGTGGAGTAGTGAAAGAGAAGGAATTGAGAGGAACTCAAGCCCAAAGGCAGACCGTGGGGCAGAGGCAATGAGTCTGCGACGCCGGTGACTTGATGACGAGATCGTTGATGATCTCCACTGTGCCAAACAAGGGGAACAGCTTCTCGTCGAAGCTCTCATTGTAGGTGAAGATGTGAGAGCGGCTGTCCACGTCGTAGAAGGACAGCTGCTTGTGCTCGTGGTCGAGGAAGATGCCCACCTTGCGGGGGATGAGGCCCGGGGGCAGCGCGGTGAAGGGAACCGTCAGGGCTTTGAGCTCGGTGCCCCTCTCCAGGCGCAGCGTCAGGTAACCCGTGTCGGTGTTCAGCGACTTGAAGCCCTTCCTCAGGGCTGATTCTTTGGCCACGCCCAGCCGCCAGTCCCTCTCCCCGACATCCACCTCCCAGTACTGGCGGCCGGAGCTGAAGCCATCCCGGCCCACGGCGCACCACCACCCGTCGAAGCGCTGGTGGAAGTTGGCCAAGTCCTTCCTCTCGTAGCCGCAGCGCATCTTCTTGTCGCCGGAGATCAGCAGGTCAGGGTTGGCTGTGTCCAGATCCAGAGTCACGTCCACTGAGGGTGAGAGCAGGGTTAGAGTTATGGGAGTGGTCTAATTCAAATGGCAGCATTATAAAAGAGTTACGGTGTCAAATTCTGACGAAACTAAACGGTTTACCTGTAGCATCTGCAATCCACTCCCACACTGTGAAATCAATAAAAGACATTTAATAATGTGTTTTGTTCATCCGAGTGATCCTCCAAGAGGTTCAACGGTAAATTAAATACCGGTAGATCAAACACCAAATGGTGCTCAACTGTACATATTTACCTGCGTGAGGAATGTAGCGGGTGGCACCTGAGAGGAGACGGTAACATGTCATTCACTTCATTTTAGATAAAACATTTTAAACATTCCAACTAGCAGAATCAATTTAGTTCACACACCAATTTTATGAGACCTCTGTTTCCAGATAAGCCACTGCAGGGGTATGTTCTCCTGCAAGAGAGTGAAGGAACATGAACAGTACAATTTTGGTCAATCTTAGGCCTCTTTTAGACGGCGACGATCTCCATATAACACGTCAAAGTCCCGTTGCGTTCTCATTTTTTCTTACCCTTTACACGAGAACGCACACGTTATGATATGATGTGCTATTATGCTATACTGTCGCTAGGTGGCGATAACGGGCTGCCAAATAGACAGGTCACCCACGTACAAGAAGAAGACGCAAGTGGCGCAACACTGCTCTGGGCGCGCCACGGGATGATATATATTTATTAAAGAAACGCTGCTGCCGCGGCTGCCGTCTATCACAAGGCTTTTTATTTACATCATGGTTTTACATTCAACATCGCTGATGAGCATCACTTTGTAGGCGAGGAGGGAGGCTTGTTCAGGAACTCCATTATATCATAATGATATTGCTCTGCATCAATGTAATAAACATATGCGCTGTGAGCCAACGTGAGCCATGATGTCATAAGTTTTGCGGATTCACCGTTTTGCCTGTTTATATGGAGACCATAGGGAACGGCGTTCTCAAAGATTTCCACTCTGGGAGGCGGTTTCACTTCGTTGCGTTTTCACCTCCTGAGAACACGGTTCTCGTCTAAATGACAGCAACAAACGATACTTTATTTTGACGTTTTATATGAACACCATCCTCGTGTAAATAGCACCTTAGATTAGGATTCAGTTTTACGTATAAACTGCATGTCTACACAGCGAGGTCTGGTTATACTGGTGAGATAATGTGACAACATACCTTCTCTAGGGTCTGTGACATCAAGGTCCACATGACAAGCTCCATGGCAGTCAGCAGGTTGGGCATGCGTCCCCATCGCCAAGCAGACTCCAGATCATTCAGAGCTTTTGCTACAGACTCCCCAGGCCATACACTTTTCTAGAAGGTTTGATCAACATTACATAAGGTCAGGTTTTAACCACATAAACCCTATACATGGGGTCCCTATTATGTCATTGAAGTCAAAACATTTCCGAAAGTTTTATATCAGCTATTTCTCGTATAACTAATTGTGTTGGTTAAGCGGTTAACTTCACAAACACGATGCAGTCAAACCTACCAACCTACTGTAGGGGCCGTTGATCATGTGTGAAAGTAGTTGGAATAATGAAAACATGTGAATGAATATTAATAATTTATTTTTAAAAAGACTAATGATGAGATAACTTGCTGGCCAGATTCCACTATAATTTTAAATCTATGTGGTTAATGGAACAAAGTTGAAAGGCAGACAACGTCCTACCTCAGGCTGGGCTCTCAGGTCTTTGATCCAGGTGAAGATAACCATCTTGGCCAGCTCCACATCTTGCTCGGTAGCTTGATCAAGTTTGCTGCAATCAATCTCTGGCCAGCCATCTGTCTGCATTGGCCTCCTCTACAGACAAAACAATAAGGCTCAAACATACATCTATAATCTATATTTGTATTTAGATTGATCAACAGCAAGTGGTTCTCAAAGTGGGGTCTGACGAGGACCCCCGCCAGGGGTCCTTAGGGTGGGTGGGTGATCTTAACAAATATTCTCTTATGGGGGTCCCTGGCAAAATATGGTTTCAAATCTGTGTCCGCAGCCAAATACATATAAATCTTGGGAATCCTTAACATGACAATGATTGAGAACCACTGAATACAACAGCACAAATTTAGTAAGCCTGTAACACTTCTATCAAAGTTGATACTGTCATAAATGGAGGCCTATTTCAAAGTGTACGAGAAGTGGGTTATCTCAGACCAGTACCTTGCTCTCCAGCATAGAGGCCCACTCTAAGATGAAGGCCCTGCAGACAGGGGTGGACCAAATGTCTTCAATGTTCCAGATGTGCTCCAGCACCTCTGACTTCTGTAATGACAGGGTAGAGAAATAAAGAGTAGCTCAACGTTTTGGCAAATAGAAGCAGTGATGGAAAAAGTACTGATTGTTACAAGTAAAAGTACTGAATTAAAAATTAAAGTACAAAAGATTTGGCATCACAATGTACTTAAAGTACCAAAAATAAAAGTAGTCATTGTGCAGAATGTCCCGCTTCAAATTTCCAAAGGTATAACAATATATTGAAAATAGCAGATCTGCAACCTTACAATGTTGTAGATGGTCTATTTTCAAATGTCCGAAATTAAGTGGTTAATGTATTTTTGTAATATAATAAAAAATCTACAAAGTAAATTAGTAACTAACGTTTGTGAATAAATGTAGTGGGGTAAAAGTACAATAATTGGATCCAAGATGTAGTGGAGTAAAAGTAAAAGTATTGGAAATTGGAAATACTCCACTAAAGTACCTCAAATATCAAATGTTACTTAATGTTACCACTGAATAGAAGATAAATAAGATAACAGATGGTTGTCAACAGAGGGAGAGAGACCCTTAGCCCACTGGATGATGTGTGCTGATGCTGCCACCTAGAGGCCTGGGACATGCTTAGTATATTATTAAAAGGTATATGGTATTTTCTGTGCCTGGAACACTTTGATTTCAGTGGCGTTTTTTTAACTGATCATCTCATCATCTGTATTGACCATATTCACACAGCAGCCATTTCTTTCTTTCTTCATGTTTCTCAACAAGTCTATCGTCTCTATCTGAAACCTCATATGTCAAAAAACAAATTACTTTTCAAGATTCAAATTCATCAAAAGTAGCAGATCTACAAGCTTGTGGATCTGTTACGTAACGGTTGATCATTTTGTGTAATATTGTAGTGTGATTAATTATTAAGTAGTAACACAAAAAGTTAAAATATCGAGATAGGAGGTTTCTGCCCGACAGCAACGCAAAGTAGGTGTGTAAAGTGCACACGAGAGGTGTGTTAGCTTATTGCAGTGCAGCGTCTACCTGGCACTAAGCCTGGCACAATTATGACATAATGGCCTGATCACATTCATTTGAGATGACCACAATACGTTTTTTGCATAATTGTCCGAATTGTTTCCATTCATCTGTATATAAATTCATCTGTCGAAGAATGTTCATACATTTTCAAACATTTTCTAAAATAACAGAAATATACTGTAGCAGCCTCAACGTGTCACGAAGTGAGCTTGTACATTAGCTATTTCCACTTTATTTTGTATAGAAGTATTAAATTATTAAACATGGCTTTAGTACATCATTTATTTGGATTATTGGTATTGTCAGCAATTCCTTTGTATATTTAAGTTATTTCCAAACCTCCCCATGCAAGTTGAGCTTACAAAGCCTAAAAGACAAACAGAAATGCAATGTTAATTTACAATTTTACATGTTCCAATCCAATGTTCAATTGACTTGACTTGACTTTATTAATTCATGCTTGCAGTGGAGCCGAGGCCCCACTGAAAAAACTGCAGAACTTTACAAATTGATACATGATAATAATAATAATAATAAAATAGACTAAAAACACACAATTATAAGGTTAAAACATTTTCAGGGCAGCAGAGCATGGTCATGTATGCAGTTCGAGTGGCCATACTGTGTTTTTGTGCAGCTAAATAGTGTCATTATGCCAAAAACGAAAACGTTATCTTTAATCGCAACTATTCGTATGATCAAGTAAAATGTTCATGATGGTGACTGCCCTACCTGGCACACGCGGCATAGGTCTTTGGCCAGCTCCAATATAAACAGCTGGTTCTCTTCCAGGGGCTCCTTTTTCGCATCAATCGCATTCTTGCGAGACTCCTGTGGGAAAAGTGAGAAAAAGGTTTCTTCGGGATGAAGATAAAGCAGAGCTAGGAGAGAGTAGTCAGCAGAAAGAGACAGAGATTAAAAGGAGGATAATAGTGCTGGGGCTTGCAAGAGCTTCCGACGGTAAAGCTTGATTTGGTGCATGCCGGTGTCGCGTGCCGGATATGGCCAAACTACAACCTCACAACACGTCACATCACGACACGTTGTGAGATTGTAGTTTAGCTACATTTAAGCATGCGGTCAAACCAGAGAGAGGAGGAGAGTCACTTGACCTGATCAAAATGCACATCATGCAGTCAGAGGAAGAGGTTATCTCTCTCTGAAAAATCGCCTGACTCACCACCTTTATTCATGTCCCCAATGACACTGACAAAAATTGTCATATTGGTAAAACTAGAAATACCGCATCATGGTTATAAGCACTCCGCCAACCAGTTAACGTTTACATCCGTGTCTGACCTAGTGTCTGTCCAGACTGATATAGAAAATGTAGCCAGTAGTCTTTGAAGGAGTTTAACCATTTACCCCCTCTAGACCAGTGGTTCCCAAACCTTTTCATGCCAAGGACCCCCACATTGAAAAGACATGCCAGGGAACCCCATGAGAGAAGATTTTTACGGCTCCAGCAGTGATTCTCAGACAGTTTAGGACCTCCCAGTTTGACATGCATTAGTCTACGGACCCCCATTTAATGGCATTTCTATCTCTGGGACCCCAATTTATATTGTGAAATCAATGTTAATTTGGCTCTGAGAGTGTACAAACTCTCAGAGTTACAGACCATGAGGGTCTATTTGGTTACAAACTATCATTTAGCTGGGTACCCCCTGGAACTCCTTCAAGGACCCCTGGGGGTCCCCGGATCCCACACCCCACTTTGGGAACCACTGCTCTAGACGTAGTCAACTGGACCTGAGTTGGCTACATGGACCGCTTTTTTCCATCTACACCTAAATCAATTTGCAAAAGAAATAGCCGATCTGCTAACGCATGCTTGCAGATGGGCTATTTTTGGCTAATGTTGCCTCCAGAATATGGATGCTGCGGTTAAAGTGGTTAATGAACATGTTTTGTGAGTCATAGTTTCTTGACCTTTGACCAGCTACTTCTAAATCAGTTCATCCTTGAATCCAAGTGGACATTTGTGCCAAATGTCATGAAATTCCCTCTCAAGGCGTTCACATTTCATCTTTAGGATAAGGATAAAACCCAAGAAATAGTATCATGTCATTTTCGAGGGATAGGCCTATTGATATGAGATAGGCCTATCGTGTTTCACAAGGTTGGGACGGAAGTCTGGATGGATGTTTGAATTTACGCATGCAGTACAGTACAGTACAGTACAGTACAGTACAGTACAGTACAGTACAGTACAGTACAGTACAGTACAGTACAGTACAGTACAGTACAGTACAGTACAGTACAGTACAGTACAGTACAGTACTATGGACAGACGGACAACACAAAGACATAATAATGCCTCTCTGATAAGGCTGCCTGCCGGCGGAGGCATTAAAATGCTGTAATGGCAGAACTCTTGTTATTTTAGAAGCTTTCTGACAGCAGCAAATAACACTAGAGCGGGTCAGCATTGGAACGGGTTTGGGATGTGTGGGACTGTGGGACAGGAGGACTTTTGGTACCGGTACCTTAAGCTTGACCGTTATGTTCTTGGCCGGCTCCACCATGAAGTGAAAACACTGCATCATCTTGGCAGGTCTGCAATAGAGTCTTAGAGAGGGGGAGCGCACGCACGCACACACACACACACACACACACACACACACACACACACACACACACACACACACACACACACACACACACACACACACACACACACACACACACACACACACACACACACACACACACACACACACACACAAACACACATACACACACACACACACACACACACACACACACACACACACACACACACAAATTGAGTTTGACACGGTCCAGATTGCAAGTCACCACTATCCGACAAACAGCATGATCAGGTGGGTCAATCAATTCCACCATTGCATATAGCAGCAAGGGGCTGGGTTTTCCATGAAGTGCATGAAATCCTTAACCACTTAAAACACTATACTGTATACTTCGATGACCGGAGTCTCCCAGGGATCTTTATTAGGCCCCGCGCCCTTTAAACCAAATAGCCGTTCAGCTGTTCCCATTGAAAAGCATTAGCAGAATCCACCGCATTGACAAAAATCTAAGTCAGTGTGACCACACCCTTATAATAATATTGATATTCTGCAAGTCTTTTCTATTTACTTCCAAAATACCTAGTGTTTAAACACCTTTGTCATTACATACGTGATGGAAAACATACGTGGCAACGACATGGTCTAAACCCGTCTACCATCATGTATCAAAACACAACACAGACCTGTGTGGGGTCACAAAACAAAGGAACAGTGGGGACTTTGAATTCCCAACTATAGTCATTGCCCGGCCTATAAATGATGCACTGACCCAGTTATTCAAGTTACATTATCACTGAGTGACATAAGGTGTAAAGGAGATCACATTGGTGAGTACCTGGTTCATTATTAACTGGAGAGCACAATCATTACTGAAAGCTTAAACTGCTGGATCTCAACATGGGGTCTGTCGACCACCATGGGGTCCAAATGGACCTGTATGGCTCTGTATCTCTGAGTGTACAAATGGAACCAAAAGGACCCTTAATGGGTATGTAGTACTCTGTACTGTAATTCTGAGATCCAAATGGACCATTTAGATCCATGTGTACACTCTCCGAGATTAAACACCGAGGATTTCACAGTGTAGATTGATTGGGGTGGGGTCCCAGAGAAAAATATTTTTGTATCAAATAGGGTCCATCCATCCTTGACGTTAAAAAGATTAACTGGCAACCCTATTCAGAAATGTTCACCAACTTCACCCTATAATGACAATTAAAACAGGCCGCACCTGGTAACATGAGTCACGGCTGGCCCTGCGTGGTGCCAAGGCCGCAGTGTAACGTCTCATGTGTCACTAAACAACCAGTGTGTCAGGGCTTCATATCTCTGTCCCTCTGCCTGTCTCCTCCTCTGCCCTCTCCATCTTTCTCTCTCTTCTTCCTCCCTTTATCTGGTATATTCAGTTTGCTGCCAGCAGTTATATTAGCCTACTGTAGCATGTGTGGGGAATGGATGGCAGTGATGCGATTAGTGGATTATAAGGAAAAGCTTTTAATGTCTTTCCTATTGGTGTAGCCAGAGAGATGATTGGGGGATTGTGTAGGGCAGGCTAAACAGTCAGGAGTGAATGCTCAATGCAAAGGCTAAATGTTTTAGCTGCGTGCGTTTTTTTTTTCTATGAATAACAGAGAAAAAGGGGGGGAAATAAATTAAAATAGATTCAAATATAATATAGCATACAATAAAAAATAAAAAAGTATTTCCTACATATTATTATACAATAAATACAATACGCGTTTAAATAGAATGCCTAGATTTCACGTTAGTAAATCAATCTCTAATCGAACTATTTCTAGTTCATGCATGTTGTATGGTGGGAAAGCATGACTCTGCAACTTGACAGTGAGAATGAATGACCCAGATAGGCCGTTCACTGCGCACAAGGTAAACATATCCTGCTCTGCTGCCGTGTGACTTTGCGGCATTGCTCAGTTTCACTGATGCAGCAGCATTTCACCTGCATGCACTGCAGCAACATTTTTTGCACATTAGGCATGGTAGCCTATTCTGTGAACACAATCATACACTCTTTAGGCTTAGGTTATATATGTGATGCGTATAGCTAATACATTAATGCACTATTTTATGTGATAATGATAAATATTAATATCCTACGCAAACAAATCAAACGATTGTAGTGTAGGCTAGAACATGTGATGATGTGAGTCGCCACCTACCTTTATTAGAAAGACAGTAAAGATCCAGTGATGTCCTCTTCACTGCAACAACAAATCCCCCTTTCGTCCAGTAGTCCAGTAAAAAGTCTTGACTGCGGTGTCTGACCTTGTTTACATACAAGACTTGTTTCGTGCGGTCGGGATCGGGACTGCTCGTTTTTTTCCGCTGTTGGTGTGTTCTGTGGACGAACGGCGCGGCCATGTTTGTGAGGTAACGTTACAAACTCAGCTTCTTCAGATGTAGAAGCTACGGGCCAAGGTTGGGGAGGGGTGCTCCAAAGAAAAAAGATTAGGAACCACTGCTGGCCAAAAATGTTGCTGTTGTTGCATCTTGCATGTAGTAGCGGTAGCCGGTAACCTATTGCAAAACCTGTTACATTACATGTCACTTTTCCATTTCCAGAGACCAGATGGTGCCCTCACTACCTTGCTGTTCATCCCATGTGTAGTGGGTTGAGCTTCACGAGTTGCCCCTAGCAACGCAACGTCCACATCCTCGTCAGGCTAATTAATAGGAGCCGTGAGCGGCTGGCATGTAGCTGGCATTGTTTGTCTGTCTGTGCAGGGGTTGTATGCAAGAGCGTCTCGTGATTAAGGTATAGTACCTGCACTTCTATGATGAATTTCTGTTCTGTTCTTTAGCTACATAGAAGTGTCTATTTGTATGTCTCTAAATGTCTTGATGAATTGAACAATGTGGACCCTGTTGTAAACAAGTGTAATGCTTAATTGGGTCGTCCACTCACAGTTAACAGTCTTTGTATTGAGTTTGTGCTTAAAATGTACTGTAAATTCTACAAACTGTTAATAAATATTTCAATCAATCAATCAAAAACTTAGGTGTGCTCAATACTACCCTAACTCTACAGGTGCTCTCTGCAAACCCCTGCTTACCGGTCTGGAAGCATTCAGTCCTCTCGTGCCGTGGGCACGTCTGCCCTAAGTGTATGTAGGCTACTGTTAACGGAGGTAAGGCAAAGTTGTGCCGTTATAATAGCGATTGGATGTTATCCGCTAGTTATAATTTAATTATATTAATTAATCTTTTCTTTTTGCCGACGCATCCAGAGCTATGTGGTCCACGCCGGGTGTCCTCTGCCTAATGTACATGCGTGTGTAACCTTCGATAGAGGTATTAAGGCAGTTGCACTGCTGGATTAATGGGTTTGCATTTAGTGTCAACTTATTACTTGCGCAAGCAGAGCGCGCAAGTAATGTTTTCGCCCGGTCACCTTCGTCGTGACAGCTGTTCCACCATTCGATGTTTATGCAGAAAAACATCAAATCTGTGCCTGTTTTGCTGGACCAAATGACCACAAATGACCAAATCTCTTACGTCATCATTTAGAGCTAGTCATACGTATACTATATACATAATCAGTAAAAATAAAATGGCAAATTGTGCCTGATCTGCTGGGACCAGAGTACGTGGTGT
Organism: Protomyctophum parallelum; assembly: GCF_964188405.1. Taxonomy (NCBI): domain Eukaryota; kingdom Metazoa; phylum Chordata; class Actinopteri; order Myctophiformes; family Myctophidae; genus Protomyctophum; species Protomyctophum parallelum. The sequence goes on from NC_139708.1 coordinate 34,591,372, forward strand.
GTATGTGTATGACTAGCTCTTAATGATGACGTAAGAAATATGGTCATTTGTGGTAATTTGCCCCAGCAAACCAGGCACAGATTTGCTGTTTTCTTGCATAAACATCAAATGGCGGAACAGCTGTCACGGTTTTTGGCGCAAAGTAACCACAGTATAGGCCTACCGCTAATCAATTTACAACTACACACTTTATACAGTATAGAGTATAGAGTATATATGTATACGTATATAGTATATGCCTATATCTATATATATTTATTACGTCATTGTATACTATATACATAATCAGTAAAAATAAAATAGCAAATTGTGCCTGATCTGCTGGGACCAGAGTACGTGGTGTCTATGTGTATGACTAGCTCTTAATGATGACGTAAGAAATATGGTCATTTGGCCCAGGCGGTGGCGTAACCGTCTGGGCACCCGACTGGTAATCCAGTCGCAGTGTGCCGCGGGTTTGACTCCCGAGCCCGACACGGCCTTTACTGCATGTCTTCCCCCCATCTCTCTCCCGTTTCCTGTCAGCCTACAGTCTGTCCCTTAAAAAAACCAATAAAAGGCGTAAGCCGCAAAAAAATATCTTAAAAAGAAAAAAAAAAGAAATATGGTCATTTGTGGTCATTTGCCCCAGCAAACCAGGCACAGATTTGCTGTTTTCTTGCATAAACATCAAATGGCGGAACAGCTGTCACGGTTTTTGGTGCAAAGTAACCACAGTATACCGCTAATCAATTTACAACTACACACTTTATACAGTATAGAGTATATATGTATACGTATATAGTATATGCCTATATACTATATAGCCTATATACTATATATATTACTTACATCATCATTTAGAGCTAGTCATACACACCACGTACTCTGGTCCCAGCAGATCAGGCACAATTTCCTATTTTATTTTTACTGAGTATGTATATAGTATACGTATGACGTAAGAAATTTGGTCATTTGTGGTCATTTGCCCCAGCAAACCAGGCACAGATTTGCTGTTTTCTTGCATAAACATCAAATGGCGGAACAGCTGTCACGGTTTTTGGTGCAAAGTAACCACAGTATACCGCTAATCAACTTACAACTACACACTTTATACAGTATAGAGTATAGAGTATATATGTATACGTATATGCCTATATACTATATATTTAGTATTAATATCGCTATAGTCCAACATGAAATAGATTTAAAATAATTGACAATTTACAATAAATAATACTTTGTTAATACAATAATTATACTGTATAATATATTTTAATTCAGTTTATATACTTTTTTTTTATAGGTGTTTACATGCATAAAGTAGATAGGTAGTAAATAGTTACACTCAATAATTAGACATTTCAAATGTTCCTTCACAGAGATATTGAGATTCCACCGTTTACAGAAAAATTATACTGTATAACATATTTTAATTCAGTTTATATACCTTTTTTTCAACACATATAAATGATTTATTTGTATCTGAAAAACTAAAAAGGGATCCAGAATATATCTACAACGATAAAACAGTATTTCTTATATAGATAGAAACTTGAATCATACTTAACTAGATAAAGTGCCAATCGGCACAGGTCTCCACCAGGATTCTTCCTCAGGCTAGTGGGAATATGCGTGCACAGTTTCATCGCAATGAATCGGACGCTGCATTGAGGAGTTGTGGCCATTTGCTACATTTGCTAGGCAATCGTGGTCAATCAGGATGGAATATGAGAAATCAAACAAACCTGTGTTGATCACATGACTATGGAGATCATGTGTACCGATTTGTGTGAAATTTGGATAAAATCTGAAGGAGTAATAATAGAAAATGTGTTTTACATATGTCGGCCTCCTGGTGGCGCTATAAAGAGCAGATGTGAAAAATTCCAGACAAAGGTTTGTCCTTGGCCTCTAGGGAGTTGGCATACAAAGTTATCCACAGATCCGTGCAGTTAGAGGTAAAACACTTTTCTGCCAGTTATAGCGCCACCTTGAGGCTGAGTTGAAATTGTTCATGTGGCATTTTGTCCTGTGCCTAGTGGGAATGTGGGTGCACAATTTCACGGAAATCACGCGATGTGTTCATGATTTGCAGCATTTTGTTTGTTTTGCACAAAGCGGCCTCCTGGTGGCGCTATAACAGGCCGTTCTGGAAATCTGAAAGACTGTTTTCGTGGAATGGCTCTAGAGAGACTGTGTACCAATTTGCGTGATGTTTGGACAAAATCTGTAGGTGTACTGTGCAAAAACTTGTTTTGCACAAAGCGGCCTCCTCAAAGCGGCCTCCTGGTGGCGCTAAAACAGACCGTTCTGGAAAGTTTGGGGCAGAGGTTCATCGTTGGCATCCAGGGAGTGTGTGTGCAAAATGTGGCATCGACCGGGTTAACGGTGGCCGAGATTAGCTTGGAACGGACACACGGACACACGGACGGACGGACACACGGACGGACGGACGGACGGACGGAGTGCAAAACATACTCTCCCCACATGCCTTCGGCCTGGTGGAGACAATAATACTAGATGTTTAAATAGGTAGCAAATAGTTACATCTAAACATTAATCATTTCAAACGTTCCTTCACAGAGATACTGAGATTTGACAGTTTACAGCGGGCGAAAACATTACTTGCGCGATCTGCTTGCGCACTAGTTGGCCATTTATGGCCTACTAGTGTGCAACAAGCAAGTATGCACTCGACAGAGTTATTAATTATATGTTTTTGTCTTGTTAGGCGAAGCCCTGGTTTGCCTTGCTGCTGCTGTTTTTGTCCTCGTTAATTTGTTTATGATTTCGTTTTGTTTTGTTTTGTTTAAGTTTACTTTGTTTTGGTGCAAACCAGCTCACTAGCAGTTGATATCTATAGAACTATATATATTATAGTATTAGCATTACCAGCATTGCCCGTATGGGCTAGGGTTGTAGTCGCGACAGGTGGTGGGTCACGTGGTACTAGAGGCTGTATGGGATTTTACTTGCATGTTATGCTTTTATACGGTGGCTTGCCTTTTATTGTGAAACCAGTGTTGTGTGTGTGTGTGTGTGTGTATCTAATTCATTTTCTGTTTTCTTGCAGTGTGAAGTGTGTGCGTCCTTGGTGGCGGTGATTCTTTCCCCTCACTCCCTCACTCCCTGCCTTCCCCCTGTCTGTAAGGACACCCCTGGACCGGTACCCCCCCCCCCGGCTACTGGTATCTATTGTAGGCTATTGTCTTTTAGACTCCTTTTTTATATTGACCTCATAATTAAAGTACTCTTTTAAGTTTTAGTTGTTAACGATAGTTCAACTTAGAGCTGTAATGCTCCATCATCCGTCTGCTCCAATCAGATCTGCGTTACCTTGTCCGCACCCCTTTATAAACGGTCCTCACTTCCCTTCGCTCATCTGTGCTTCCGTTCAGGTAGTCAGGTAAACGCCCATCGATCATGTCAGATCCAGATGACAGCACCTCTCACCGCCGCAGCTCCAGGCTTGCTGCCGCCGAGTACGTCTCCTGGCCAGACAAACTTATTTACGCCGCGCTCTCCGGCCACGGCATCGTTCCCGAACGGGGCCTAACCCACTCTCAGCTAGTGGATCTCCTTCTCGCCACCATCGAGTCCTCGCAGACTCAGCAGCACGAGTCCCCCAGCCAAGGCAAGAGTAAGGGTAAAAAGAAAAATGCAACCCCGCGTTCAGCCGAGCTCACCCAGGACGAACCCGGCGGCTCCCAGGCCTACGCTGGCCCCGTTCAAGATCCGCATTCGCCGCCATCTCACGACTCCACCGCCCTGCTGCTGTCAGCCATGGCCACCCTGGCCAGCGCAGTCGGGGCACTCGAATCACGGCTCTCTCAGCAAGCGCCCGTGCTCCCTCCTCCAGCGGCCGGCAGCGCCACGCTCTCGTCCTCTTTTCCTCCTCCAAACAACCCAGTGCCACCCCACCCGCGGTCCGGGTTCACACTCTCCTCCGCCCAGCCAGTTGCCCCTGCCGGTAATTATTTCATTTCTCCCTTTTCCGCCATTTCCTCTCACCTCAGAGCCCAAATAACCGAAGGGAAGGACGTTAACCTAGCCTCTCTCATCCTCCCCACTCCCGAATGCGACAGAAAGCTGGTAGGCTCCGACCAGCTCTCTGCCGTGTTCCGCGCCTCCGATCCCCGCCTTAACCGTTCCCTCGACTTCTGCGACTTCGTCATAGCCTTCGGCCTGTTTAGGGACACCCTGTGTGATGCCTTCCCAGAGCGTAGATCCGAGTTAGACTCCTACCTCGCTCTCATTAGCGAAATCAAACGTAGATACGGCGGCCCCTGTTTTACGATCATCATAAAGCCTTCTCAGCTAAAGCGGCTAACTTCCTCGCTCGCTTCAATTCTAGACTCAACTGGGCGTGCCTAGACACAGAGCTGCTCATTCTGCACGTAGGCGGCCACAGGGCCCTTACCTGCCATCTGTGCAACCAAGTAGATCACTCCGCCGAATCATGTCCCAAGTCCGTGTTTCTCGCTCCCTCTGTGAAAAAAGAAAACCGCCCAAAAACTTCGAATCCTTCCGCCTTCGATTCTCAAGATCCCTACCCCCAGGACCAGCCCCCCCCGGGCCAGAGGGACTCCCGCGGAAGAGAGGTGACTTTCTTTAACAACATGCCCATATGTAATAACTTTAACGAAAATGTCTGTACTTTCGGTAAATGCCAATTCTCTCACGTCTGTAGCTACTGCAAAGACCCCCACCCAAAGTCCGTGTGCCCGAGGCGAACCCGCCCTCCGAGGGACGCCAGCAGGGAGGGTCCATCTCACAAAACTCCTCGATACTCCAAACCATTCTAAGTAGCCACCCCTCCACCCCCATCCACATTCACGCTTTATCCGCCGCTCTATCATCTCACCCCGACCCAGTATTCACGGACTATCTTCTCACAGGCTTATCGCAAGGTTTCCGCGTCGGCGTTCTCTCACCCCTCACTCACTCTCACGTGTTTCCTAATCTCCAATCTGCCCTGTCAGAACCAGAAATAGTCGCTTCTCTCCTGGAGAAAGAGGTTCTCAAAGGCTTCATGGTAGGGCCCTACCCCACCCCGCCTTTCAATCCGTTTCGCAGCAATCCCATCGGGATCGCTACGCGAAAGTATTCAGGGAAAAAACGTTTAATCATAGATCTGTCAGCCCCCCGTCACGACCTGTGCCCCAGCGTAAACTTCATGATTCCGCTCGAAAACTTTTCTCTGCATTACGCTTCTATCGACGACGCAATAAAACTCATTAAAATAGCAGGCCAAGGCGCTTGGTTGGCAAAAGCAGATATCACAGACGCCTTTAAAGTAATGCCAATCCATCCGTCCCAGTGGTCCCTTTTCGGCGTTAAATGGGAGAACTTGTTTTATTTCGCCACTCGCTTAACGTTTGGCTGTAGAAGCAGCCCCCACATTTTTAACCAGCTTTCGGAGGCGCTCTGCTGGGTTCTGCTGAACGTTAACCGTCTACCCTTCGTCCTCCACCTTCTCGACGACTTTCTGTTAATAGATTTTCCCTCCCAGTCCCCCCCCACCAGCCTCCGTTCACTCAAAGAAACGTTTAACGCCCTAGGGGTTCCCCTCTCGTCCGAAAAAACAGTCGGCCCGGCCAAGTCCGTCGAGTTTCTCGGCATCCTCCTAGACTCCGTAGAAATGAAAGCTTCCCTCCCGTTGGAAAAGCTAACTCGTGTCAAAGAATTAATCCAGAGCGCCGCTTCACCGCGCACCAAGCGCCAGCTGCTTTCACTTCTGGGTCATTTTAATTATGCAATCAAAATAATTCCCCAGGGCCGCTCGTTCATATCCCGGCTGCTGGAGCTGGCTAGCAGCGTCGATTCCCTCAGCGACGTAGTTGTTCTAGACGCAGGCTGTCAGTCCGATCTCTCATTTTGGTCAAAGTTATTGCAAGATTGGAACGGTATTTCCCTCTTCTATCACGACCCCGTAACTCCGGCTCACGAAATGCACTTATTCACCGACGCGGCGCCTTCTGCAGGTTTTGGGGGGATCTTCCAAAGGGAATGGTTCTCCGACAGATGGCCCGTCGAACTAACTCAGCCACCGGTTTCTATAGCCCACTTCGAACTGTACCCCATCGCCGTAGCCTGCAAGCTCTGGGGGTCCCGCTGGGCTCGCAAGCGTATAGTGTTCAACTGCGACAATGAGGCCACAGTCTTCGTCATAAATAAAGGCCGCTCCTCCTCCAATCAGATCATGCCCCTTATGAGATTCATCACCTGGTCCTCCGTCATGCTCAACTTCACGGTCCGCGCAGCTCACGTCCCCGGCCACCTTAACAATATCGCCGACTGCCTCTCTCGTTTCAAACTCCAGGAGTTCCACCGGCGATGCCCTTCCGCCAAGCCACTCCCCCTGATCTGCCCGGCGCACCGAGAACTGGTTCTGTCCTGATGCCCCACATCCATCACCTCCGTGCTCTCACCAACATCTATATTAAATCCGCTTTCTCCCCCGCCACTGTTTCCTGCTATGCCTCGGCCTGGCGCAAGTTCGGTCAGTTCTGCGCCTGTCACTCCATTCCCCTCTTCCCAGTACTAGTCTCGACCGTCGCCCCTTTTCTCACTTTTAATTTCAAGTTTAACCACCTCAGCCACAGCTATATGAACAGCCTATTAGCAGGGGTCCAGTTCCACGCCCGCCTTCATGACCCCTTTTTCCCTAGCCTGTTCACCAACCAATATATCAAACTCCTCCTAAAGGGCTTTCAGCGATCGTCACGCCACGCCCCAGACCAGCGTCTCCCCATTACTCTAAACATTCTCCACTCCCTCGTCTCGGAACTCAGGAAAGGAGTCTTCACTCCGTATTTAGACCTCCTCCTCGAAGCCGCCCTTCTCCTCGCCTTCTATGGATTCCTTAGAGTAGGCGAGTTCACAACCAGGTCCACGGCGTTCGACCCCTCCAGAGACGTCTGCGTCTCCGACCTGCGCTTCACCCCCACCTGCTTCAACCTATCTCTGAAACACTCAAAAGCCGACCGTGACCACAGAGGCTGCCTCGTCTCGGTGGCCAAGGTCCCCGGCAGCTTCTGCCCCTTCTCCTCCATGCTGCGCTTCCTCTCCGCCAGAAAACGCTCCTCCGGCCACCTTCCTCTCTTCAGCCTCCCGAATGGTCTCCCTCTCCACCAGCACGCCTTCACCTCTCACCTCCGCTCCCTGCTCCAAAGATGTGGCCTCCCGCCTGACCGTTACTCCAGCCACTCTCTGAGGATCGGCGCCGCCACCACCGCTGCTGCCAGCGGCGTCTCTGTCCCGACCCTGCGGGCCCTGGGCAGATGGTCGTCCAACGCCTTCTCCTCCTACGTTAGACCTTCCTCCGCCTCCGTGCTCGATGCCCAGAAGTCCATGGCGTCCTCCAGCGCGGTACCTACATTGACTGGTGGATGTGTCGGGTGGCGGGTACCTCCTCTTCTGCCCACTTCTAAACATGTTCTCCCTCTCCAGGACGCCCATGACTCACTTCCTCCTAAACGACGGTCGACCCGTCCTCCGGCCACACGGGCCTCCTCCGCCGGGAGTCTCCCTGTCTCACCACCATCGCCAGGTGAACCAAAGTTCTCGCCACTGCTCCTTCTCGCAACCCTCTGCCGAGAGGTCGTCCACTCCTACGCTACTAACCCCACTCTCTCTTTTCCATCCGCCTCTGCAAGGTCCCATCTCCGCAGGCTCCTCTCTCTCTCCTCCAGGCCCCAGGCGGTCCAATGGCGCCCTAGGGCAACCCAAGCGGTAAACGACCTCCAGGTATGTTCTTTAAATTCCTTTTGGGGGGCAGGCTCAAGAGCCCCCCCTGCCTCCGCCAGGCAGGATCCGAACCGAGGCTCTGGTCCGTCCCCAGGGGGCCCACGCCAAAGCTCCTCCACTGTCTCCTCCTCGTACCGTCATCATTCTGTTATCATTCTGTTATCATACTGTCAGTCACTTCTCTGTCCATTCACTCAATCCCAGCTCCATACTGTAATCAATTCATCTGCAATAAATCTCACCTCCAACCTCCACCCTCCGTCTTAAGTGTAAGCTCGTTAAGAGTTGAAGTTTTAGTTGTTAACGATAGTTCAACTTAGAGCTGTAATGCTCCATCATCCGTCTGCTCCAATCAGATCTGCGTTACCTTGTCCGCACCCCTTTATAAACGGTCCTCACTTCCCTTCGCTCATCTGTGCTTCCGTTCAGGTACCCGCCACCTCCCCGACGACCGCCCAGCAGCAGGCTCCACCAGGTCGGCCCCAGGGGGGCAGGCTCAAGAGCCCCCCCTGCCTCCGCCAGGCAGGATCCGAACCGAGGCTCTGGTCCGTCCCCAGGGGGCCCACGCCAAAGCTCCTCCACTGTCTCCTCCTCGTACCGTCATCATTCTGTTATCATTCTGTTATCATACTGTCAGTCACTTCTCTGTCCATTCACTCAATCCCAGCTCCATACTGTAATCAATTCATCTGCAATAAATCTCACCTCCAACCTCCACCCTCCGTCTTAAGTGTAAGCTCGTTAAGAGTTGAAGTAACCCTTTTGTATTCAACATAATAAAACAATATACATTTTTGTACTGGAATTACACGTCTCTGCTCCCTCTTCTTATTATTGCCCAGTGGGCTATTGTACATATTCTCTTGGTGAAATTCCCAGAGTGGCGTAGTCTGGTGTTCTGTTTCCGGGCCTTAGTGCCCTGGCCACACATGGAAGAACTAGAAGGAGATATAAATATAACTGTAGTGGTGGAACTTTCTTTTTTACTTATGTGTAAAATATCAATACATGTAGAAACAGTCTCCCTGTTTCCTGTCTATACCTACTGTCAAATAAAGCCATAGGCCCTCATTTATCAATCGAGTGTAAAATCTGCCACAGATTCGAGTGCAGGTTTCGTAGTACACCCACGTCGCCACGGCATTTATAAAGTGATCGCAAACAGCTGATCCTTCCTTAATTTTGTTCTCACGTTAATAAATGTCACGGCTGAATTTGATCTGGCACGCCCTAAGAAATCAAGCCTCGCCCTCGTTTTTGCGACATGAACAACGGCAATACGTTTCCTGAAACCATGGTTACATGAAAAAATAGGTTTCTCCCGTGCCTTGCTGCTCGCCTCACCCCCCTCTCTCATACACACGCACAGCACGCACACGCAACTTGCAAGCCCAACTAACTGGTGTGTTGTTAAACAAATAAAGAACGAACACCTGCATGAATTAAATAAAGCGTGCGTGCGGGGGGTGAGGCGGGCAGCAAGGGAAGCGAAGCGAGAGGAGAAACAGACAACTAAATAAAGTTGTAGGCCTACCCTGTGACAGGGTAGGCCTACAACTTTATTTAATTCATGCAGGGTCCCTGTCTGTTTCCCTCTCACCTCGCTTGCCTTGCTGTCATGCACGCACGCACCTACATGACACATTAAATAAAGCTGTCTGTTTCTCCTCTCGCTTCGCTTCCCCCTCACCCCCCGCACGCACGCACGCACATATCGCTATTTGCAACTTTAACTGTGTGTTGTTAGTTGTATATTAAATTATTAAAGTATTTTTTATTTAATATACAACAAGATATATTAGTGAACGAAAACCTGAACCTGTGAACCATAATTAAATAACAAATAGGCACACACACGCTGCTGTTTTGCAGTTGCTCCTCCTGTCCTGTCTGTCTGTCTGTCTGTCTGTCTGTCTGTCTGTCTCTCTCTATCACAGTGGTCCGTCCGTGACCAACTGACCATGCACGTTCCGACGTTCGCCAGTCTATTTAGATTGCCTCGCAGTCGTTAGTCACTGTTATATGAATGTGCAGCCACAACCATAGCCTCATGTGGCTGGTGCATGGGCTGGCTGGGTAATATACCTATATCTCCGATGCAGTTCCCACTTGCGCTGGGAGCCTGCCACAGCCTGGCACGGTACATTTGGCATTCGAGCGACGCGTCGGGTTTATTATATTGCACATACCGTAAGAAAGACATCGGCCTTCATGCTGTAGATTAGGCTACAGTAGGCTATACCTGCACGTTGGGACTCTCCGCAGCTGAGCTGCAGCAGCTGCTGCACTATACTCTCCAACGTCCCGTCATGGAAATATTTCAGCACAGACAGCCCAAATCCTCGCATGTATGCGCTCATGCAAAACACTGTTTAAATGGCTTAAGCATCTCTTGCAACATTGTTTTTAATTGCGCGATTTTATCTCCTACTAATTTCATATGACACATGTATTCCTTAACATTTTTATTTTTTTATTTTTTACATGTAGCCCATATACATTATACATACCTTTTATATAAACATTTTAGGAGTGAATACATATATGTTTTGATGCCTGTGACAGCCTCTCAGCAGTTCAGACAAGGCTGCTCCGCTTGTGTAAAACAGAAAAACAGCGTACGCCAGCTCGCGACCAGACGTGACTATTTGTCCTACTCAAGTTAAATTTCAAGCTTTGCCGGAAATGTTAAATGCCGAAAATGTCGGTAATTTCGGCGTGCGCCCATATTTTGGCGTACGCACGGTTGATAAATGAGGGCCATAGACTCTGTAGTCTGTACCAAGGCTTTTATTTTCGTTCGCATTCAACATAAAAAGCCCAAAAATAAATCTTAAACATCAAAATAATATGTTATACTTTAAGTAGCCTATACCAAAAGTAAAAGTACAAGCAGAATGTCCCATTTCAAGTTTTCAAAATGTATAAAAAATATATTTAAAAAAAATAACAAATTATAATACTCTACAATAGCTCACAATGTAGTGAAAATATATAGAGTTTAAGTGTATGTTTAGTAGCCTAATACAAATCCAAATCTAAAGTAAAAAGTAACTATTAACAAAAGTTTTAAAATAATTGTAGTGGCGTAAAAGTACAATATTCTCGGAGTAGAAGTAGCTCTAGACTGGATTCCAGGCTAGAGAAGAGATAAAAGTAGGCTGTTGAAAAAAAATAATGTACTTAAGTAGGCCTACAGTACTTGTACTTAGCTACTTTACACCACCGTTTAAATGCCAGTCAGGATGTGAAGACACACTCCATTTGCATTTGGAGGGGATTGCATACTTGTATAAGTCTCTACAGGCAGAATGATTTCACACACGTACACAGTCACACACGCACACGCATGCACAGCTGTATATGCATGCTATGATTTTCTCACACCTATCATACAGCATCACAACATGGTCACAATCCTCTCAAACTGTCTTAAAACCAATAACATCAATATACAAACGGGCTATAAACATCATGGATCAAAAACCAATGAGATGGCACATTTGTGGTGTTCTAAAAAAACACAACCTTTTTACATTTGATTTTTATTTTATTTTTTTCTACTATCAAATTGGTTTTTAAGTGTTTACAGGGTCATGTCTCACCTTTGTTCTCTGGACTGATAGTTAGACTTCCGAGCTCTGGTAGAGCAACCACTCGCGCCTCAACAAGTGGTAACTGTGTTGTTCCCAGGTGTAACAACACATTCGGACAGTCTGCCTTTTCAGTAAAGGGAGCTAACTTATGGAACTCCTTGCCTACGGTCTTAAAACTAGAGACGGATGGTAATGTGTTCTATAGAGGTCTCAAACTATGGTTGAAATCAGATCAACTGTGCTCACATGATTGATTGATTGAAATATTTATTAACAGTTTGTAGAATTTACAGTACATTTTAAGCACAAACTCAATACAAAGACTGTCAACTGTGAGTGGACGACCCAATTAAGCATTACACTTGTTTACAACAGGGTCCACATTGTTCAATTCATCAAAACATTTAAAGACATACAACCATTTAGAGACATACAAATAGACATTTCTATGTAGCTAAAGAACAGAACAGGAATTCATCATATGGGAAGCAAAAAAGGGAAAATATACAAGCACTGGGAAAATATACAATATACAGTGAGGGAAATGGGGTGGGGGGGTGGGGGGGATTCAGATTTTACAGAGGCCAGTTTCGAATTGCAGCCATCCGTAGGTGCCCTTTGAGAGCGGTTTTGAAGGAGTCAAGGGATTCACATGTCTTAATGACTGTTGGTAGGGCGTTCCACATTTTGGTGGCATAGGAGCGAAAAGAATTTAGTCCCTTGTTTGTGCCGAATCTGGGTTGTACATGGTTTGTTGCACTCCCTCTGGTGTTGTGGGTGTGGACTTCGTTTACATTAAGGAAGTATTTAGACAGGTACATGGGTATCTTGGTGGTGTATCGAATCTTGTGGACCAGACCCATTGCAAGATGCTGTACTCTGTCGACGACCCTAAGCCATCCCAGCCTGTCAAAGTGGGCAGGGGTGAGGTGGGTTCGGGGGGTGAGGCCAAGTAGGAGCCTGACCAGTTTGTTTTGGGAGGTCTGGAGCCTTGTTTTAAGGGCCTTTGAGGTGCTGTGGTACCAAGAGGTGGATGCATAGTCAAAGAAACCTTGTACGAGGGCTCCTGTTAAGGTCTTCAAGGTGTTTTTGCTGACCAGTGAGGAGATCCTGTAAAGGAATCTTGTTCTTTGATTGACTTTTTTGATTACGTTGGTGGCCATTTTATCACCGGAAAGATTAGCCTCCAGGATGGAACCTAGGTAGGTAATTTGATCTTTTCGTGTGATAATATTGTCACCCACTCTAACCAAGAAGCCATCTGCCTTGCTGAGTTTACTATTTGATCCGAAGAGGATGGATTCAGTTTTTCCCAGGTGTAAGGATAGTTTGTTATCAGCGAGCCAGGTGCAGATTCTACCGAGTTCAGAGCTGAGGGTCTTTTCAACCTGCAGTTTGTTCCTGTCCGAGACCAGCAGTGCTGAGTCATCTGCGAACAGGAACAAGTTGCAGTCACAAGCTGAAGTCATGTCGTTAACATAAATTAGGAACAGTAAAGGCCCTAGTATGCTTCCTTGTGGGACACCACAGCTCACTGGGAGGGGAGGGGACAGTGTTCCGTTCACCTCCACCATCTGTTCTCTCCCCTCCAGGTAGGATTGCATCCAGCTCACTGATGTGCTATCAAAACCAATAGCTTTAAGCTTGTTAACCAGTATGGAGTGGTTCACGGTGTCAAAAGCCTTTTGGAGGTCCAGCATGACCATGCCGCAGTATTTTCCAGCATCCACCTCGTGTTTGATGTGATCACTCAAATAGAGGAGGCATGTGTCAGTGGAGTGGGATGTTCTGAAGCCAGATTGGAACTCGTACAGCAATTTATTAGTGGCAAGATACTTTTCAACCTGTTCATAGACAATTTTTTCCATCACTTTCGAGATGGAGCTTAGAATAGAAATAGGGCGGTAGTTGCCGGGTTCTAATTTACTCCCTTTTTTGTACAAGGGGGTTACTTTGGCCATGTATAGCTCCTGACTGGTTACGAGAATGATTATGTTTACTTTTGTACTGGAGGTAATGTAATGTACTGTAACCTTGCTGTAAATTTCACTTGAATGTACTTTTTATTGAATGTACTTATTGTACTTCTTATTTTTAGATTGGGTGTTCTTTTAACTTTTGACAAGTGGTGAAAACTAGCACTCGTGCTAACACACTGTAAACGATGCATCTACAAGTTGTACAATTGTGCAATGAGCAATGTGATTGTTATGTCCATATCAAATAAATAAACATAAACACAGTCACACGCACGCACACACACACACACACAAACACACACACACTCTCTCTCTCTCTCTCTTTCTCTCTCTCCCTCTCTCTCTTCCAAGTGCAGCACACAAACAAATGCATTCATTAATTTATTTTTCTGTATCATGATTAAATGGTAACCCATGTTAATTGTGCACGTAAATTTACATGATAGGCTGTGGTGGTTTCATTCCTCTTTCACTTCATGAAATGCTCTTTCAAGCTTGTACTGCTATACGAGGGAATGAAATGTTAATTTATTTACTTCTTAGATTGGGCAAGGCCAAGCCACTCTTACTGTAAACATTTTACTAGGGAACAGTCGTGGAAAGTAAGTATTAAAGTACATTTACTCAAGTATTGTAGACCTACTAATTAAGCACTGTTTCCCAAACAGTGGCACGTATGTTTACTACCCATTTTTTACCACCATTTTCAGATATTTCAGAAACATTAAAGTAAATGATGATGATGAATTTAAAACAATAAAATCTAAGAAATTCCCCCAAAAAAGAGAAGAAAACTAGTGCAAATAGCAGATCTTCAAGCTATAACGTATAGCATTGCAACACGCATTGCGAGCTTGTAGATCATGCTATTATTTTCTTATTACATTTTTATCCCACAATTTTGTAACCCATTTTTCACCCCTGTGTCAATTATCTAATGTGATCCTGGGCTCTACACACCCTCCGCCAACCTGGGGAGAGCAACGGACTTGAACTCATGCTTCCTTCATGCATGAGTGTCCAAGTCGCTCCTTTGCACCTGACATGGGGGAGTTTCCCTGGTTGGACGTAGCGTGTGGAAGGAACATGTTATTCCAACCAGTTCCTTTCCCCTCCATCAGGCACCAAGGCTGGCCAGGGGGAGGCAGTTTAGAGACCAGGATTACTGCATGTTTTTTGTGAGGATACCTACCCTAGGACACACGGGGAGAACATGAAACTCCACATAGAAAGGCCCTTTCGCCAACCCCGCCTCGGAGGGTATCGCCCAATTGTCTCGGTCCGACGTGCCCTTGAGCAAGGCAGAAAATCAACGCTTGGCCAATCACAGAGACCCACAGCATTGATACCATGAATGATCCTAGCACATGGCTAATTAACATATTTAAATTAGGACCATGGTATGCAAATTAGCCATGCAGCATATGCCACATGGAAAGAGGTGCACAATGCGTTTCCATTGCATGTCAGATAAGACAACATTGATGTGAGTGAGATGATACAAACATTACTTACAAACGATGCTTGACTTGAATGAATAACATCCATACTACCATAAAATACAAGTGTGATGGTATACAATAAAAGAACACCATATCAGTGATATTTTATTATAAATGCAAATGCGAAAAAACAAACCAACAAAAAAAACAGTGCAGTAATATTTTTTATAGTGCAACAAATTTGCATGTAGGCCTATTGAATATATCGTCTCTGTCTGTCAGGCAGAAATAAACCATATGTCCAAAACTTACTTTTCAGCATGGAATTGTGGACGAAATGTTATCCAACGACAAAATATTCTTTAGTTTGGGGTCTGAGAGGCTAGATCTAATTGAATGGTGGTCCATGGCTCATAATGTCACTTGAACAGTGGGCCTTGATCTGAAAAGGGTTGAAAACCACTGATGAGATATTTCTGCCTGACAGCAACGATATAACATGCCTATAACATTTAACATAATAAAAAAAACTGTATTACTTACATTTTTAAACCAGGTAGGTTTACTTAAAATAGTTAGAAATAGTGCTTTTTAGCTTGTAAACATAATATAAAATACAACTTTTGAGGTAGTTTTTACTTATTGTGCTTTTTACTTGTAAATAGTAGCTTGTAAACATAATTATTGTGGCCGGTGTCATCGCATCATTGTCCTTTTTTTTCCGGCCATACCCCTTTGCAGCTTGAAGTTCAGCCTTCCATTCAGCCAGAGTTGTGGTGGCTGTGGCCTGGCAGTACCAATTGCCATAATAGTTATTGTGGGTTGCAGGGTCCCGCTCCATCTGACACTGCTTGCATGTGATGATGTCAGTCCTCTTGGTGTACGGTCTCCTCTTTTTGCCACTTGCTTCCTCCTCTAACTTCCTCTTACGGTAGAGCAGGGTGCTGTAACTTGTCCTCTTACGGTAGAGCAGGGTGCTGTAACTTGTCCTCGTCCATCGTTGCTAGGTTTCTTTTGGTCCACCGGAACAAGGCCTTGGAGATCCAATGCTGGTCATACTTAGGCATACTTCCAACCAGCATAAAGGCAAATTCCGCTCTCTATGAAGCAGATGAGAAGAATAGAAAATTAATGAAGACATACATAAACCCATAGTCTATATTAAATAAATAAAAAGTTCATTAACGTATTGAGTCACTTCGTAAGTAAATATAATTTACCACATTGCTTGTCCGGGCACAAAGTCATAAAGAAATAGCCATTTCACATTCATTTATTAAATCTACCAACATTTGACTTTGTTTCTGCATGACAGTTGTGTTGGAAATACACCTTTAAACAAGCTCCAGTGAGTGGAGACAAGGCTACCTCACCATTATACTAATAAAATGACACTGATCATACACTGATCAAATAGCCGAGTAAAGCCATTTGGGGAGTAAGAAAGGTATGACTGAAGTGTAAATCAGGGTCCATTTAGTAACAATGTACACTCTTGCAGTGGAACTTTTTCTTTGCCTTTTCTTTCTTCTTTTTTTATTTTTTTTGAGTGGTGCAACCACTCCTACAATCAGCCAGCAATATCCGTGTGTATCATGAGCGAGTGGTGTGCGCATGCGTGAAATTGGAACACAGGGTAATGCTGCGTGCGTGCATTTATTAATACCAGTAGGGGGTTCCAGAAACACAGAGAGAGAGAGAGAGAGAGAGAGAGAAAGAGAGAGAGAGAGGGGGGAATTGCACCACTCGGTGCATGTCTTTTTTCCGACACTCTTTTAGCCGACAGGACAATGGTCCGACAGTTTCGGACTATTGTCTGAAATACCGTCTTTTTACTCCAACAGTTCGACACGACATTAGACAGACAGAAGTTCCGGCAATAGTCCGACAAACCGTAGGTTAGACAGGTTACCCTTAGGTTAGACACCCCTTAGGTTAGACGGGACAATAGTCCGACACGGGAGGGGAGGGGAGGAGTGGGGTGCTTGTGTGCGTGTGTGCGTGCGTGCATGCGTGCGTGCGTGCGTAGACAGTGTGTGCGTGCATATACAGTGTGCGTGCGTATACTGTGTGTGTGTGTGTGTGTGTGCGTGCGTATACAGTGTGCGTGCGTGCGTATACAGTGTGTGTGTGTGTGTGTGTGCGTGCGTATAGTGTGTGTGCGTGCGTGCGTGCGTTATCGTATTTATTATCATTATTATTAATATTTATGCTTCATTGTATTTAATATTATTATTATTATTTATACTTCATCATATTTATTATTATTATTATTATTTATATTTATACTTCATCATATTTATTATTATTATTATTTTATCTATTTTCCTACTTGGATCCGTAGCCACTGGCACTGCCTGGTTTGTCCATCTGTACCTGCATGCATAGATTGCTCAGTAGGGCCAGTAGGGCCCAGTAGAGCCCAGTAGGACCCATTAGGGCCCAGTAGGACCCAGTAGGACCCAGTAGAGCCCAGTTAGGGCCAAGTATAGGGCCCAGTAGAGCCCAGTTAGGGCCCAAAGGAAGGAAGCAAGGAAGGAAGGTGGAAGGAAGGAGTGTGTGTGTGTAATGCAATGCAATTGGGGTACTTGGTATAATAAATGATGTATAGGAGTAGAGTGGCGCGCGTCCTACTGGGCCCTAATGGGTCCTACTGGGCCCTAATGGGTCCAACTGGGTCCTACTGGGCCCAACTGGGTCCTACTGGGCCCTAATGGGTCCTACTGGGTCCTACTGGGTCCTACTGGGTCCAACTGGGTCCTACTGGGCCCTAATGGGTCCTACTGGGTCCTACTGGGTCCAACTGGGTCCTACTGGGCCCTAATGGGTCCTACTGGGCCCTACTGGGCCCTACTGGCCGTCTGGCCCTACTGGCCCTACTGAGCAATCAATCTATGCATGCAGGTACAGATGGACAAACCAGGCAGTGCCAGTGGCTACGGATCCAAGTAGGAAAAGAGATAAAATAATAATAATAAATACGATGAAGTATAAATATAAATAATTATAATAAATAATAAATATGATGAAGTATAAATATAAATAATAATAATAATAATAAATACGATGAAGTATAAATATAACACACACACACACACTGTATACGTACGCACGCACGCACACACACTGTATAGATAAGATAAGATCTTTATTGTCACTGTATGAGACATACAACGAAATTCTGTTTAGTGCAGCAAAACATATAACAGTATCAAGAGAGGACGCAAAGACAACGAAAAAAACACTGAGGGGGCTAAAACTTCATGGCATAAAACTGTTAGTCCGTCATCATAGTCCAGTCCAGTCAAGTCATCTCAATCCATTAATAAATATTAAATATTCTAATGCACTGTTAAAAAGATAAGATAAAATAAGGGGACCACACAATCATAAAATTCATATGCAAATTCATCAACAGTAGGAGGGGACCATGGGGGAATATATTATATACTATATACTATTGCACTTGCCCATATGCTATTGCATATATACTATATCATATTGCATCTTATTGCGTTTGCCCATAGTCTATATTGCACTTGCCAGATAGGACAGTCATATGCGAGTGTGTGTGCGTGTATGCGAACCAAGCAGTGTTTTCACTGTGCACGTGTGTGTGCACGTGTGTGCGTGCGTATATGTGAACTGAGCAGTGTTTTCACAGCCTTTGGAAAAAAAGCTGTTGGACAGCCGGTTGGTTCTGGCCTTAATGACCTTCAGCCTTCCGGATGGAAGGGTCTCGAACAGGTGATGTCCGGGGTGTGAGGGGTCCTTGGATATCTTTAGGGCTCGCTTGTGGAGACGGCTTGAGTAGATATCACTCAGGTGTGGTAATGGGGAGCCAATGATCCACTGCGCTGTCTTGACCACTCGCTGTAAGTCCTTCCTCTCTACCTCGGTGCAGCTGGAGTACCAGGCTGTGCAGGCGTAGGTCAGGATCAGGGGGGCAGTCAGCCAGATATTTCGTGAAGCCTCATTTGAAATCGGTAGTTCATATAATGGCCTGTTGTGGCGCTGGACTGGACCCAAAAAGCCCCATAGCTCCATAGAGGCCCATGTATTTTGGCCCAACTTCACCTAGACTGTATTACCTTAATAAACATGGTCATGAATACTTTCTTCTTCCAGTCACTAGTTTAAAGTCTCATTTCTAATGTCATAATATTCTTTTTGGAAAATTATGGTCCCATTAATTAAAAAAATGACCATAAAGTTGCGTATGTTCTGAGGGGCGTGGCTACCGTTACAGTCTATGATCGGGATTCCCCTCCCACTCAAGAGTCTTCTCCTCCCACTCCCGCCATTGGCTGGTACAAAACGGAGCCAGCCAATGGCCAGCTGGTACCAAAAGATGGCGACTTACATCAGGAATTAGCATATCATTACAGGCTTCATTTTACGTTCATGTTAGACCCGGGGAACGCTTTGTCCATATTTTTTACAGTCTATGGTCAGGATACTCTCAATGGTAGAGCGATACAAGTTGATGAGCAGGTTCTGCGGGAGTCCATTCCGTTTCAGCTTCCTCAGGAAGAAGAGCCGTTGCTGGGCCTTCTTGACCAGACATGAGGTGTTAAGGCTCCAGCTCAGGTCTTCTGAGATGTTCACTCCAAGAAATTTTAAACTAGAAACCCTCTCGACCTCCTCCCCTCCGATACTCAGACCCCTGTGACATGGCTTTGCCCTCCTGAAGTCCATGACTATCTCCTTAGTCTTCTTTGAGTTCAGGTTTAGGTCATTGTCCTTACACCATGCAGCTAGTACACTGACCTCCTCTCTGTATGCCACCTCGTCGTTGTTTGTTATCAGACCTACGATGGTTGTGTCGTCTGCAAACTTGACTAGAGTGTTGGAACTGTGGTGTGAGATACAGTCACTGGTGAAAAGAGAGTAGAGGAGTGGGCTAAGGACACATCCTTGAGGGACGCCGGTGTTGAGGGTGATAGTGGACGATGTGTGTTGACCTAGCCTGACCTTTTGGGGGACCTGTTGGTCAGGAAGTCCTTTATCCACAGACAGAGGTGAGGTTGTATTCCTAGGGTCTGCAGTTTAATGACTAGTTTACAGGGGCTGATGGAATTAAACGCGGAACTAAAGTCAACAAACAACATCCTGACATAGATGTTAGCGTTCCTCTCTAGATTCTCCAGGTGAGAGAGAGCCTCATGTAGCACTAATGTGACAGCATCATCGGTTGATCTGTTAGCCTTGTAGGCAAACTGGTGTTGATCATGGGTGGGGGGGATACAGGATTTGATGTTGGCCAGCACCAGTCTCTCAAAGCATTTCATGATCACCGGCGTGAGAGCAACCGGCCTGTAGTCGTTCATGCAGGTGATGGCTGAAGCTTTGGGGACAGGAATGATGGTAGTGGCTTTTAGACAGGTCGGGACAGTCGCTTGCTTGAGTGACAGATTGAAGATGTACGCACGCACGCACGCACACCACTCCTCCCCTCCCCTCCCGTGTCGGACTATTGTCCCGTCTAACCTAAGGGGTGTCTAACCTAAGGAGTACCTGTCTAACCTACGGTTTGTCGGACTATTGCCGGAACTTCTGTCTGTCTAATGTCGTGTCGAACTGTTGGAGTAAAAAGACGGTATTTCAGACAATAGTCCGACAGTGTCGGACTATTGTCCCGTCGGCTAAAAGGGTGTCGGAAAAAAGACCGCCTCCAAGTTCCGGTAGGTGTGATTTTTTACTTTTAACCTGTCTGGTGGTAGTGAGACAAACATTAATGTATCCTGCCTTTAATGGATGCCTTCTACTTCAAGGGGTGTCAAACTCCGGATATCATCGTGGTCCTGTCTATAAACTACCAGTATAAAGACTAAAATCTTGACTGCTGATTACTTGGCCAAATAGATATGTACACATGCATGTTCAAATCACATTCATGACTATGAGCCTGAGGATATATGTACCGTAATAAATAAATAAATTAGAGTCTGCGAGAGAGATATATAGAAGGATATTGATATAAATACATACTTGCTGTCTGTGGAGGGGCTGGAAAAACAGCCTCTGTGGTTGAGGATGTAGCAGGAGGAACAGCTGAAAAAGATTAAAATAAAATACATTTACAATATGAAAACATCTACAACTCCTCCATGGAAAGAGTGTGAGAGTGTGTGTGTGTGTGTGTGTGTGTGTGTGTGTGTGTGTGTGTGTGTGTGTGTGTGTGTGTGTGTGTGTGTTCATGTATGTTTGTTGAGACAGTCCAGGTATTGATATAAATACATACGTGCTGTGACAGTGGACGTGGTAGGAACAGCTTAAAAAGGATGACATGGCAACAGTATATGAGTCACTATATCAAGGACTACACGGGATACACATTGGATGAGTTGAGCATAAGAAGACCATGGGAAAAATGTACTCAATGTTAAACAAAAGCAATGTTTTAGTTGTAAACTTACAAGGCTTAAACTTTTTCTGTGATAACAGCTGCTTAGATTTGTCAAGGTTTTTCTGAGATCTACTCCCTGTCAGTAAGAAACGCAGTGAGGATACAGACACTGAGGCTTGTCGTGAGGAGAAGGTTGCTGCTTGTGATGAGGTTGTTTCTTGCCTTATTGGGCTACGTCACATTGTTAAATCCGTTTATTGCTCCGAACTTTTGTGCTGAATTAAAACTCAACTGATTATAAACTGAGTTTATAGCAAACCCCCCGGGCCCTCACCCGCTCTGATGGTCCATTATAGTCATTTATACGCTATGGGCTATGCAATACGTAGCCCCATATGTGCCCTCTCCCTACGCTCATTCTGTAGCTCGGGAGAGGGCACATATGAGGCTATGCAATACACTATGCAAAAGACACAACGTGTCACATTATACAAAACAATAACAATATAGATTTAACTCACGGTCATTCTGACTTGATGATCGAAGCAACAAATGTTATTGTTATATCTTATTTCGTTGTCTTGAAGGTGCTGTCGTGTTGTGGTCACGTCATCGCGTGTGATTTGTTTTTATCCAGACATGCCGTTTTCTGAGATTCTTGCAGCCCCGGCATCTTAACCAGGACCGCGATTGGCCGCCCAAACTCGACAAAAAATGTGATTGGCTGACTCTCAGTGCAGGCATTTTTGGTCCCAACGAAAATCCAGGACCGCGATTGGCTACCACATTGTGACTGACAGGCGTCAGTGTTCAAATTGAGACCCTGTCTGTCCCACATTGTGACTGACAGGCATCAGTGTTCACATTGAGAGTGAGACCCTGTCCCACATTGTGACTGACAGGCATCAGTGTTCAAATTGAGACCCTGTCCCACATTGTGACTGACAGGCATCAGTGTTCACATTGAGACCCTGTTTGATTGATTGATTGAAATATGTATTAACAGTTTGCAGAATTACAGTACATTTCAAGCACAAACTCAATACAAAGACTGTTAACTGTGAGTGGACGACCCAATTAAGCATTACACTTGTTTACAAGAGGGTCCACCACCATGTTCAATTCATCAAAACATTTAGAGACGTTCAATATTTGTGCTAACCAACACACAGATGTAAAGGGTGTTCAATAGCATTGATTTATGCAAAAACAAACTAAAATCCCTTTTTAGTTTGGGTGGTTTTCTCCAATAGGAGGAGAAGGAGAACAATTTCTATGGGACAAATGACTTTAGCTCCCCCTTGTGGTCTCCTGAGTTTTATACCAATTATGTATTGTATTGTAATGGTGCATTTATATAGGGCCTTTATCCAAGGCGCTTTACATAGATTGCTCGAGGACACTTCGACACTAACTCTGAGCCCGGGTTTGAACTGGCGACCTTGCGGTTACCGTCCGGAAACTCTACCACTGAGCCCCATTTAGATGTAGTGTATTACTAACTAAACTCTACCACTGAGCCACTGTCGCCCCATGTAGATGTAGTGTATTAGATTAGACAGTATTACTAATGAATTGAGTAGAATGTACCACAATGGAAACAAGCCCCCAGGGTGTGTTATGCTTTTAACTTGACCGTGTACAATAACTGTACAGTTAACTAACTACCTTGTTCATAGAGAACAAACATTAACAATTAACATGCATAGACTTGGCTGCCAAATGACTGACATCATCTTCAAAAGCCACACATTGGAGGAGGGGCTAGCGGCCCTCAAAGAACTCTGTGATGTCATGTGTATGTGTATGTGATGTGATGTCATAACACAGCCCTGGTGACTCTATATAAGCCACTTACATAAAACACAAGTGGTGAGACAGACAGACAGACAGACATGTTTCGCTATACAGTGGTCAAAAACAGTGGACCGGTGTTGTTCGGTGCTGCCGTAGCGATTGGACATGAGGTTTACGCTTTTTCTAATTTCTCCATGAGTATTCACCTGGATGTGCAAGTCTTCAATACACTGTCTTTACTCTGGAGGATGTTGTCCCCAGTGACACCTGGAAGAGGACAACGTCCCCTGGAGTGTCCCTCCAAGCGACACAGACACACAGCTGTGTTGATAGGAGATATCGTCTACATCTGGGGAGGGAGGACTATCACAGGTGGTTACTGCAACGTTCTTTATGCATTTGATGTCGACGCCCACAGATGGTTCCAGCCCAAGGTTTCTGGAACTGTTCCAGAGGCGAGGTGCAGCCACTCAGCCTGTGTTTTGGAGAAGGTCATGTACGTCCATGGAGGATGCAACAAGGATCTGAATGGACGGCTTGGACGCATTAATGACATCTACAAGCTGGACACAAACACAATGCTCTGGTCTTTAATTAACACCAGAGGAACTCCACCACCTGTTTCATTAAACCACTCGGCCACCATCATTGGGACAAAGATGTTTGTATTTGGCGGGCACCAGGACATCAGAGTGTTTGACACAGAGACCAACGTCTGGTCTTCTGCAGAGCTTCATGCAGGAGGATTCCAGTCTTTACAGAAGAATTTAGCCTTTGCCTACAATGGAGAGGTGTACATATTCAGTGGCTACAAATGGGACCTATTCAAATTCAACCCAGAGACCTTCTCCTGGAAGGTTGAGACCAAGGGGGAAGGCCCGGGGGAAGGCCCGCTAAGTATGTTTGATTGCTGCTGTTGCATGGTGGGAGATCGTGTCGTCATCTTTGGAGATCACAAAGACGAATCCTCTTTACCGAATGTCTCTATACTGAATGTCCTGCACATCTTAGACTTGAGTCCTAGCCTGAAGACGTTGTGCAAGCTGGCAGTTATTCAGAACGGTCTGGATAAGTCTGAACTCCCACACAACATCAAGTGGGAACTGAGAGCCATGACGAATAAGAAAGTTGTCACGGTTCAGGACAGGCAGGTGTTGGACCCAAGTGCAGACAAAGGCAGAGGACAGGCAGGTCGAATGCAAGGGGGGTTTATTAACCAAAAACAGGAACATACACTGGAGTACGAGGAGAGCAAGGCAAAACACTAGGAGCTAGGCAAAACACTAGGAACAAAAAACCACTGACAACATTTTACGAACGAACAAGGAACTGCACACACAAGGGCAAACTTATAGACAAGGGATAACTAGACACAGGTGAACACCACAGACAAATCAACACAGGGATTGGCTGGGAGACTAATAAGACACAGGAGGAAACACTGGCAATTACAGGACTAGTGAGACAAGACAGGGACAGAACTACAGGGGCAGACAGGAAGGCACAAAACAAGACTACAAAATAACAGTTCACAGTGTAAAGCAAAACTGCAACTAAGAAACAAGGAATAATACAGTACAACATCACAGTAACAATGTAAAACACTAACTAACTAAAACCATGAAACCAGGGTACACAAATAACACAACACAAGTCACAGACTGTGACAAAAGTTCAATGATCAGGGGTAGGGCTGGGGTCCTCTAGGATGGGGCTGTGGCGTTTTGCCTAAAACATTACATTGTGGAAGTTGATAAAGTCTAGTGTCCACCACAACATGTCCGATAAAAGAAGCCTGGTAATGTTTATTTAAACTGCTGCAAACAAACATTAAAAGTCCATAGACTTGGCTGCCATATGACGTAATTTCAAAAGCCAAACGTTGGAGGATCTAGCATCCCCCTAGAGCCCCTCAAAATAGCAAACAAATGTTAATTTCCCTGTTGAGAATAAAGTGCAAACCTTAAAGAGAGCTTTAAGAAAGGGAGTAATAAAAGAGTGTAGAATGCGTACATTTAAAAAGAATTAAAGTACAAGATCAATACAAACACTGCAAGGCTATATCACAGTGTGTAGAATGGGTACATTTAAAAAGAATTAAAGTACAGATCAATACAAACACTGCAAGGCTATATCACAGTGTGTAGAATGGGTACATTTCAAAAGAATTAAAGTACAGATCAATACAAACACTGCAAGGCTATATCCAGGAAGAGCACGTAGGCATGTTCACATCGCGGTCCTCCAATTTAAATTCATCAGAACTGATATTCATCCAAACCGATATGCCCATATATGGACATCTGTGTATCAGCCAGTCCTTTAGTTGTACCTCTTATGACCATAAATGGAGATCCCTGAAGTTCAAGTCATCAATATCTCTTATTCCCATAAATGGAGATCCCTGGAGATCCCATGCTGATATGCCTTTTGTGCCCATATATGGAGATCTCTCTTCTACACTCTTGCTTTTAATTGATCTTTTAATTTATTTGTTGTCCTCACTGTATTGGATTACCGCTATTATGTTTAATGTTGTATGCCTTGCTTTTCTTTTCTTTCTTTCTCCATTGCTCTGTAAAGCACTCTGAGCTGCATTTTATGTCATGATGTCATGGAAGGTGCTATACAAATTATTGTTATAATCTCTGTCCCTCTTACGGTCAGACGAAGGAGACGCCATCAGCCATCTTCCCCACTGAAGCTAAATGAGGATAAGACAGAAGTTCTGCATAATCGGTTCTAGTGAGCAGAAATATTCAATAATAAGCAGACTTGGCAACCTGACTGTAGAAAGTAACAGACAGAGACAGTGGGGACTGTAGCATGTCACTCAGTAAGATACACAGTTTAACCTAACCTTATTCCTAACCTTAACCTCAGTAAAACTATTCCAATATAAGCATATTGCTAACCTTAACCTCAGTAAAACTATTCCAATATAAGCCTATTAAGCCTATTGCTAACCTTAACCAGGTAAAACTATTCCAATACTTATAGGCCTATTCATAAACTTAGGCCTTGTCCACACGTATCCGGGTAAACGGATAAACGTAGGTTTTTATATGCGTTTTGGGGGGGTCGCCCACACGCAAACGCGTTTTTGGTCCATATAAACGCATCTTTTGGAAAACTCCAGCCACAGTGTATTTTTTTTAAACTCCGCCTGTGTGATCCCGTGTGGACAATGTAAACGGAGTTTTGCATGGGTCTTGCCATTGGTCATATGGACAGAGAGATTTAAAAAAACGTGTCGTATGGACAGAGAGATTTAAAAAAACGAAAACGAAAACGCTACGTTTATGTAGGTGTGGATGAAGCCTTAACCTCAGTAAAACCCTAAACTTACCTCAGTAAGATACACGGTTTAACCTAACCTAATTCCTAACCTTAATCTCAGTAAAACGATTCCAATACTTATAGACCTATTCCTAACCTTAACCTAGGTAAAACTATTCCAATACGTATAGGCCTATATAAACTTAACCTCAGTAAAACCCTAACCTTATTTCTAACCTTATCCTCAGTGAACCTACATATAACCGCTTCTGGTTGGATTACACTGACTACACTGTAGAGGTCACGTGGTCGAAACGCCACCATCCTCATAAGAATCTAAATGGGAATGTCCATTCTACTAAAATCTACATGCTGGCTCTGATTGGTCAATGACATTTTACTAGGGAACAGTCGTGGAAAGTAAGTATTAAAGTACATTTACTCAAGTATTGTAGGCCTACTAAAGCACTGTTTCCCAAACAGGGGCACGTATGTTTACTACCCATTTTTTACCACTACTTTCAGATATTTCAGAAACATTAAAGTAAATGATGATGAATTTAAAACAATAAAACAAATCTAAGAAATTCCCCCAAAAAAGAGAAGAAAACTAGTGCAAATAGCAGATCTTCAAGCTATAACGTATAGCATTGCAACACGCATTGCGAGCTTGTAGATCATGCTATTATTTTCTTATTACATTTTTATCCCACAATTTTGTAACCCATTTTTCACCCCTGTGTCAATTATCTAATGTGATCCTGGGCTCTACACACCCTCCGCCAACCTGGGGAGAGCAACGGACTTGAACTCATGCTTCCTTCATGCATGAGTGTCCAAGTCGCTCCTTTGCACCTGACAGGGGGGAGTTTCCCTGGTTGGACGTAGCGTGTGGAAGGAACATGTTATTCCAACCAGTTCCTTTCCCCTCCATCAGGCACCAAGGCTGGCCAGGGGGAGGCAGTTTAGAGACCAGGATTACTGCATGTTTTTTGTGAAGATACCTACCCCAGGACACACGGGAAGAACATACAAACTCCACATAGAAAGGCCCTTTCGCCAACCCCGCCTCGGGTATAGGCACTGATGATGCGGAGGAGAGGACACGGCGCCACCGCCCACAGCGTCCCGAGCGGGAATCGAACCCAGGACATCTAGCTGTGAGGCGACAGCACTACCAACCGTGCCCCGGATCTGCTATTTTCAGATCAGGTCCTGGAGATATAAAATTTCTCTTTTTGGTCTCGAGCAAAAACAAAAAGCACCACCTCGGTAATTATGTATTAGGTGTTCACGCACAAAGGGCTGAAACCCTATTGTTTTTGTGCTTATTTTTCCTCTTCAGCCGTGTGATACCAGTGGTTCTCAAACCTTTTCATGTCAAGGACCGCTAAATTTATATGCATTTGGCCAGTCCGCCATCTGAAATATTTTGTGCCAAGGACTCCCATAAAAGATTTATGTTGTTAAAATGTTTCGAAAATATTCAAAAATGTTCCACATTTGTTTTTCAAGATTTTGGGAAATTTGGGAAAATAGTAGATCTACAAGCTCACAACGCATTGCAATGCGACGCACTGGTAGGGGTTTGTGCACTTGCGTATGTTGTCCCCCCCCCCATCTGTTATGTATTTCTATTACGGTATGTTTTTTTGTCACTGATGTTTTGTGTGTGGCTGCAGCAGGGAGTGGACAATAAAGTTTACCTTGACCTTTCAGAACTGTATACAATAAATTAACTACATTTCATAACACTTTTGAATTTGAACCATGTGTGTCAAATTATTTTGAAATCACCCAATAGGCCTAAGGGGTCATTTCCAAAGACGTGCACGCCACAGGCTTGACGTAAATCAGTTAGTTTGCCCAAACATTACCAAACTAGGTAGATAATACCGGTATGTTTAAGCTGCCAAAACATGTCCCCAATGTGTTTTGAAATTGAACAGCATCGCATGGCCCGGCAGAGATTTGGCCATAAATGAATGAAGTTGAACATCTGTTTTGATTGTCATAACACATAATATTTTAGTTATATTTAATACAGGTGTCAGAAACTGTCAAAGTCAGAGACCCTTCCCAGCTAACAATATGTTGGCTTGAACTCCCGAATCGCAACGTTGTGGCTATATTTGTAGGTAGTTTTAACAAGTTGAACCTCATGCAGCAGCTTTCCAGTCTTAGCCAGTGACTCATTAACACAATTCTTTATTAAATAAGTTACAGATATGCCTCCAGCTTGGCCGGGCACTCGGCCACGAACACGATTGGCTGTGTACACAGGGTTATCAAAGTCCTCCCCAGACTAACAGCAGCGGTTGGCAATGACGGTGACTATATACACATGGCATAACGACTAAAAACGACAACAAAAAAAGGTCACTGGTGGTGTCAGATGATGTCACAACAACTTAACCCATTCTGACCTGAGATCAGATTCATACGAGGTTTCCACTGGACACACACTGGTCTGATTAATCACAGTATAAAACCCTTGCTAAGCTCAATTCCTGGCTCAGAGATAGCAGAGGCAAAAGAAAGAGAACCCATTGTTGCCATAACACAGCATAATCCACATAACATTACATTTACTTCAAAGTCACTTAAAAGTGAACAGAAATCACTTAAGTTTATCATTTATATGTTTCCTAAACATACAATCCTTGTCATTACCATCTTGTTCTTGTTGATGACAGATGTACCAGCCAGCTCAGATAGAGATGGTCAAGTGTCAATGGATTCCCTTTTCAGTGGTAAAAAACAAAGTGTTAAACTCCTCCGTAGTAGGAAGATTTGTTTGAACATTCAAAGTTGTCAACTATGACTCATCAAACGTTGATAGGTGTGCAACACATCTTTGGCAACACTTTTGGATAATCCTGCTGACGAGAGGTCTCTAGATCAGCTTGTATATTGAAGTTAAGAAGCATCCCAGCTCCAATCAGTCTAGGTAATTCATATTGTAACTTCACGTAAATGAAGATACACAACATTTGGCAGATTTGACCGAACAAATATGTGTCTAGTGCTGATTGGATCACACGGGGAGAACAGTGCTGTGGGCATCATCGTTGGTGGTGCATTGAAAAGGTGAGTTGGTGTGCGTGCAGGGCTCTGTGTCCGGTGGCGTTGGATAGATGTACTGGGGATAGGAGATGTCCAGGTCCAGGATGTCATATGGAACCTCCACAGACTGCCGCATACTCTCCTCATACGTTGGTGGTGGCTGTGAGAAAGGCAGAAAGAGACAGGGAGATATTGTAAAGATTGAATAGGGACTTTGTTCCAACTTCCTTACTACATTAGAGAATAAAAATCTATGTTTTTTAGTGCTGGGTAAACAAACGTGGCACAAAGAGACACTTTGTGAGCTTGTAGATCTGCTAAATTCCAATCTATTTTCTCTTTTGGGTCTTGAGCTAAAACGTTTGGGAACTACTGCTCTAAGGTATCTATTAAAGGAAACTTTGACCTTTAGCAGATTTATCCAGTACAATAATCAGCCTCGAGTATTGGCAAAACACAGCTGACCGTAGCTCAATTTCAGTTAATGTAGCTAATAATATACTCATTGACTCACTTTGAGTCTCCCAGTAACCACATTAAGTGACGGGAATAGAACTGCAAAGCTTCAGGACAGTGACTAGTTAGTTTTGTACGGGATGGCAAGAATAGAAAACGGCATATAGCCCGCTAAATAGATAATGTTCTCACTGAGATTAGCCCCGTCCCGGATGAATGTTGCACAGAGAGCGCGCCGGCTGATACACGATATCTAAAGTGGAATATAATTGGAACATGTTTGTATTTACATTACTGATTAATCCGTCTTCAAACTGGCTGCCTGGAACATGTGCTTCAAGGCCGCATTAATCCATATTATCTCCCTGATCCCATCAGGCAGATGCACACTCTCTGACTGAGTCCCCTTATCTTTTAATTGCTCGGGGCCCTCGGGCAACAGATCCCCCCCTTGTCCGATGTGAAAGCCACACACGTACTGGGCCACAAAGTTTTACAACTGTCCTGCTCCAGGTCACAGAACACACAGGGGGCAATTAAGGGAAGACTCCCACCACAGCCCGGGGGAGGTAGGATGCTGACAGGATGAGTGGGACGTGTGTGTGTGTGTGTGTGTGTGTGTGTGTGTGCGTGTGCGTGAGTGAGTGCGTGCGTGCGTGCGTGTGTTTGTGCTTGCGCGTGCGTGCGCGTGAAATAAATGGTCACTCATGCTACTGGCTGTTTAATTAAGGAAAGGGTGCACAAAGCTGCATTCTAAAGGGTCTGTTTGCAGTCAGGATGCAGACTTTAATTATGTTTGATGTGCCTTTTTCTCATTACCTTGTTTGCTCGAGCGTAGCGCAAGTCAAAAGCTCAGCGAAATATCAACACGGTAAAAAAAGAAGCAGTGCCTTGAAAAGCGCCCACCGGCCCAAGTGGACAGGTGATGAGCAGATAGCACATCCTGTTTACAATGCCCTGAAAGCAGCCTAATCTTTGAATAAGCTCTTGTAATAATATTGTGTGACAGCATGGTCATAATAATGGTCATAATAGAGACGCCCCAACTTGAATGATCTCCAATTATTACTAAGGACGAGGGGTCTTATAATAAGGTGAGATTATGCTGTGGGACAGGTTATAGGGTTGCTTTGAAGTTTAACCACTTGAGCCTGATATGTTCTTTGTCGTATGACAGTGTGGCGTGGAAAACATTGCCAACGAGTCATGGTGCGTTGTAGATTTGCTCTTTTCAAAACATTTAGAAAATGCTTGACTTTTTTGTGGTTGTCGTGCAAAATGTGGAAGTCAGGTTGAACGGGGCTGATACAGCGTCGTCCATATTTCTCCCCTTTTACACTGAAGACCATAGATAGAAAGACCAGCTGAAACGCTGCATTGTCTTGTCCGTTATGAGCTCGGACCGCATGGGCCACACAAATTGCCATGACAAGGTCGTAGTCCCCATAATATACCCTACCTCCGTCATAATGGGTCCATTCAGACCAAAGCGGTCCGCGATCATCATGTGGATCTGCCTCTGGCGGTCTTTCTTCCTGACGCTCTCGTAAGAGGGCAGCCTCGGCAGGGGCCCCTCCGCGGAAGGCAGGCTGTAGCTGGAGGGCCCGCCGACATAGAACAGCTGACCTGCCTGTGAGAAAGGAGAGGACATGCCAGGGAAATGGCGGGATTGTGAGCGAGGCGGAACACAATTTGATACTAGATCTGTAGTATCAAAGTAGATTTGTGGTATATTTTTGAATTTGGAAAATGTATGGTTTTGGACATACCGTATATTTCCAAATAGTAGCCCTACTGCAGACAGCCACCCGGTTCCTTTTAAAGGTCCGGGTCCAAATTGATTTAGCATATTAAAAGTATGAGGTTTACCCAACAGAGAGGATTATGCTTGTTATATTTGCATATATTGGTTAATTTTTCACATTCTTTTTTTTTTTTAGACAGACACTGTTTACTTGACCGCAAATTCTAAGGATGTTATTTAGATAGCAAGTTGTTTAGACAGATGCTATAGGCTTGATGTTTACGTAGTATCCTAGTTACTTTGAAGACCTCAATTGTTTTTCTTTGCACTCTAATTATGTGCCATTCACTCCAATTACAGCTACCATTTCTCCTCTCATTTGTTGATTAGGGTTCATGTCATTTACTCAGATCTCGCTCTTGTAAGTCGCTCCCGTTTAAGAGCCTCTGATATGTGCCTAAGTGGTAAATTGTAAAATGGCAAGGGCTTGTCACTTTGAACTGTTGGCTCTGAATCTAGTCAAACCACTAGCATTCTCATGCAGGGGACGCCTGTGTTCGTACATATCTTTAAATCACTCAATGGTTTAAGGCCAAAATAGACGGTATGCCGGGACTGGTCAATTGTTCCCAGAGTTTAACCACTCTTTAGGCCTACTGTATATACTTCGTTGTATGACAACTTGACAAGTAACATAAATAGCAGATCTACAAGCTACATTGTAAGCTTGTAGATCTGATATATTCACTATTTTGTGAAAGTGAAACATTTAGAAAATATTGATAAATGTGGCCAAAAGGGATGCCAAAACATGGTGAGGCAGCATTTAGTTATGCCACACATAGCTGGAACAAACTTCCACAGGATGACTACATTTAAATCCAGGCTAAACACTTTGATGTTCTCCACTGAGTTTTACCAAAAGATTTCAGCTTACATCTGTTTCTTTGATTGATTCATAGTTCTATCTTGTTTTTTACAACTCTTTATGCCTTATGTAATGCACATGAATGAATTGCCTTTGTGTATGAAATATGCCTTACAGTGCAAATAAACGTGCCTTTGTTGACTGTGTTTGCCTAATGCAGTATTGTACAAGGTGGCGAGGACTGTATCTGGCCCAGTGTATGCATTTGATTAGCCTTTTTTTGTGTTGGCTATTCAAAAATAGCAGATAATAATAAAGTACATCTGCTATTTTTGAACATTTATGAAAGATCTTGAAAGTGTGAGAAGGCATTTTGTAGAATTTGCCTCAGGTCTTAATGGGTTAGTTAGGGCAAGCTTGTTGTTGCTGTGGCTGATAGCAGGTACGGTACGGCTGCTGTAATAGCTAGGTGAGGTAAGCTACTACACAACCCAGGGCTCTCTTACCTGAGTGTTGTTGTCATTGATGTGAGTTGAGTCCACCAGTGTCTGTCTGCTGTTGTAGTACTGAGGATGAGCCTCCTGGATGAACAAACACATGACAACAATGAGCACGTCAGCTGCATGAGTTCAAAGGATGTCACTTCTCAACTATAAAATATAACAGCACTGTAAACAGACAGTGGGGAAAGGCGGATGTCAAGGCTCTGTTTCCCTTCATTTCTATCTACCTGCCACTTGCACCACTTTAAAATTGCAATTAGTCAGAAAATCCACTAATTTCAGCTTAAGTGGCCAAATTTCATGCCCTATTTGACCACTATGGACACTGACTTGTTTAGCAATAACATAAATTATCCAGCCAATGAGACTGCCACCCATAAATTATCCAGCCAATGAGACGGCCACCCTTTCCATGGACCCCAGACCGACCCCTTCTTAAACAAGGCCCACGCTAGGGTCCCACTGTAAAGGGTACTAGATCCTTTAAATAAAAATAAAAAGAGTCTTGCCGGAAAACTAGGTGATGGCGTTGGCTTAAATGAGGATCCTTTGTGTGGAGAACAATGTAGTGTCCCACTGTGACTGCAGGATCCCTAGGCAACCAAACACACAGCGAAGCCTTTTCTACATCTCTCTTCCCCTTGTAACTATACAGCGGGTTCCTCTTAACGAGCACGCTCCACTACACATTATGGCCTCGTACGTCACTTGCGGCGGTGTTACAACAAAGTCAATTTGTCGTCAGACTAAAAGCCGGACCACCATGATGTAATGGGGCGTCGCGTCAGGACCACAGCCGGTGAATTACCGAGGAGAGATGCCTTGAGCGAGAATCACCGATAGCAACAGCAAACATTTATCACTATCAAAGATATCTGGGAATATCACTTTCCCAGGCGGGAGTAAACAATGACATCACTCAAAACGTGGAGTTACGCACTCTATTGACCTTTGCCATAACCCTTACGTCATGTGACAGAGAGAGACGGGACAGAAAAGGTGATGTCAAAGGTCACCTTCCCCTTGCCGGTTTGCACTTTTAAGGGAGCAAAGACGTCCTCAGGAGAGAAAGAAAAAAAGAAGAAGAAGAGAGAGACGTCCTTTTGTCTCCTGCCACTGATTCAGCCAGTGTGAAAAAGCACAACCGTGTAAAATCAGAGTTGAAGTCGGGGGAGGACCCCTTCGGCACTAGGCCTTTTTTTTCACAGCCGCAGCCTAAAGGAGAACCATTGTCCCTTGTGTCCCCTGTGTCCCCAACACCCACAGTGGGGTCTGGGCCACTATTCATGGTGCAAACTGAAGCAGGGAGAGCTATGTGGTTACAAAGTCGTCAGAAGACACGTTAACGCTCCCTATGGGGACACGATGAAAGACACTCGCTTTCATGTGGATTCACATGTTCGTTCCCTCGCACCCCCTTCACCTTCTGGCCTAACCTTTCCCTGCCCAACCATGCACCCAAATCAATGACAACATTCACTTTCAGGCAGCAATCTGAAATAAATGAATTACTGTGCACCAAATGACAACAAGCTGAGGCTGTGTGACCCAACACCTTCTCACCTCGAGGGCCCCCTGAGGCCATGCATGCAGCCAGGTAGTTCTCAAGCTTTGAAATTGCAAGAACCTCCAGTTTAGTCCAGGGACCCCCATACCTCAGAGAATGTACAAATGGAATGGAAGTCCCATAAGCATAAAAGGGTCCATTTGGTTTCTAACTATCACTCATTTAGCTTACCCTGTGGAACCCCTGGGGGTCCCCAGACCCCACTTTGAGAACCACTAGCCAGCAGTAGACAGTAGGTTACTAGGTTCAGACATGGCTTGTTGGGATTCTATTATTTGCCACCATGCCACGTACACTCTACAGTAAGTAGGCTATGGGTGAAAGTAAACATTTTAAACAGGTCAACATGGCCAATATGTAGCAGTTAAACAAGGTGACGACATAACCTTTCCAACAACAAGACCCTGACCAAACATAACTTCCTGTCCACGAGGGTGGGGGGGGGGGGGGGGGGTATGACGTCATGTCCCTGCACTCTGAAGATAACACTAAACTTCCCCCCAGGGTCCAGCGGAGGTGGGA
This sequence comes from Protomyctophum parallelum, assembly GCF_964188405.1. Classification (NCBI taxonomy): domain Eukaryota; kingdom Metazoa; phylum Chordata; class Actinopteri; order Myctophiformes; family Myctophidae; genus Protomyctophum; species Protomyctophum parallelum. The sequence continues at coordinate 34,626,271 of NC_139708.1, forward strand.
CATAAGCCAGGATGAGGAAGTACAGAGGACGGGTGGTATAGCAAGTCAAGAGGTACCCCCATGTTGAGTTTACATTTCCTCTGCACGGTTTCCTGCACCTCTATCACCGTAATAACAGCAAACTGTTATTTGTTCCTCCTTCAGAAAAGAAACTTCTAATGATCTGTGTCTTAATCTGCAGTGCCAAATGTATGATTGTGTTGATGTGTGTATTTATGTTGGTGCTGAATCCATAACGATGTCCGTTCCCAGTGCTAATTTTGTCCAAATCCATTAGAGTTAGTGCTGCATATTTCTGGAGGACAGAAAAACAGGCAAATCCATGCCCTGACAATGATCATATCAAGTTTATTCTAGTCCTCCCATTGCAATGCAAATTAAATCTGACACTTCTTGACCACTTAAGCCCTATTTGATACTTGGTCGCACGATGGTGTCACGATGACGTGACACAATGTGAGCTTGTAGATCTGCTATTTGATTTGTGAAATGTTCGACTATAGTGACAAGTCAATAATGTTACGGTTCCCATATGGTCTAATCTGTCCTGCTGATATCAAACCAAAACTCAGGGGTTTGAAACTCATATACTCAATTAACACTTTCTCATGTTAGTATCAGGTATGGATTGAAAGCATTATAGTAGTCAAATTGAGTGTTTACTCACCATATCTCCATGTGACTCCTGATAGAAGCGGACTTTGCAGCACTGAGGATCTTTACGGTAGATAATGGACAGTAGTGCCACCATCACCACAAAGAAGATCAGAGAAGAGACTGAAATAAAGTGAGAAGATAATGTGTTAATCACTTTTTAATCAGGCTTCAAGTCTTTCGCCAGTTTGTACTATGACATCAAATAGTTTTTGGACTGTTTGGTTAATCTAGAATAAAGCATTGATTTTATTTAGAATGCTAAATGTTTTTTATTCTTTTTTTGTTAGTCTACACACACAATCTTAAATGTGAAATGTAATTGCTCTCCTGATTCAGAGAGCTGTGTTTGGAAGTTAGAGATAGTCTTTCAGCATTTAATACACAGCAAAATAATCTGTGTTAATTTAACTCTAGTCTCTCTCTCTCTCTTGGTCTCACTGTAGTGTAAAAATGGACACAAATGGACCATTTGTCATCTTGTGTCAATTGTGACACTCTGACTCTTTCAAATGAACGCTATGGATTTTTTCGTGTGAAGTGAAGTGTCACTGTCCCAGTCTTGTTTCCCAAGCAGCTCATCCGTTTTACAACTTGGTTGGAATAACTACCTAGTAACAAACTAACTATTAAAGTAGCCTATAGCCTACTTTTTATATATTGTTCACCTTTTCACTCTCTGTCAATTCGCAGAAACAGCTGTCCATATAGGCTAAACGCTAAAGCAATAACATGCAGCATATATTGGTTGATACCATATTCCCGTGTAAGCTCTTAATGGCTCTTTCGTGGAAAATGTAATATTTTCAAAGCTTAAAGGCTTAACTTACATGATGCTACGATCACAGTGAGTTGATCCGATGTCAGCAGTGAGGAGGGGATGGCTGGACTTGCTGTGGTAGACATTTCTGTAAAGACTATTCCCTTTAATCCTCCTGAACTCAGCAGCCAAAAAGCTTCTCATCATCATCTCATTCACGAGGAACGGAGACCAGACCAGTCCATCTTCATCTTTCCTCTTCCAAACAATGTGTGGCACACTTTACAGCACAGTAGCCTACAGAATACAGATGTGTGCGCTCTCCTCCTCCTAGTCGACTGAGCCAAACTCTCCACAACACAACATGCTGCTGCTGTATTTGAGTGCTGGAGTGGAGGAGGACTGTCGCTCAGTGACGTCGCTCGATCAGCGCAGGACCTGTTTGGTTTAGAGATCTGTAGCAACCAAGGGCGCAAGAGTCCACATGACTGACTGCTTAGTGCTTACTTAGGCTAATTGACTTAGATTGTTTTTTCCTCGATCGGCCGCCTCGGGTAAAATTGTTTTTTTTTTCTCTCCTCGGGTAGAAATCTATTCTGTTTTTCTGTAGGCCTACACATGAAGTTGACACTTCTGACAAGCAAGCATACAGTCAAGCAAGCATATTCACGCAATAATGCGTTCAGAATTTAACAAATGTGGTCTTGATGGTCTTGAATCTTGATACGCGTACCAATTTAATTTAGGGCTTTGGTGTAAACTTCAGACACATTAGCTTAATAAGTTAATATAGGCAAGTTATGGCTCGCCCCGCCTAGGCATAGTCGTAGGTATAGGCAACTAGGCTACATTGTATTTATTAGTGGGACTGGGACATTCTAGTCTAGGCACGCAGTTAATTTGAGTTATTGATTATTGTTAAGTTGCATAATTAATTAACTCTGTTTACAGTAGAGGGTGCAAGGACCCCCCCCCCCCCCCCATAGAGATAATGTCCATTTAAAATACATTTTGATATTAATTCAACGTATGTGTTAGCAAATAGCAATGCTTTACCCAACAGATACACTTATATGGGCACCATGTTGAAACATCTGATCTATACATTTGAGGGGGCTATTACCCCCAAAGCTGTCATTGCAAGAATGTCATCTCAAAACACACACACACACACACACACACACACACACACTTACACGCACATGCACACAAACACAAACACACACACACACACACACACACACACACACACACACACACACACACACACACACACACACACACACACACACACACACACACACTTACACGCACATGCACACAAACACAAACACACACACAAACACAAACACAAACACACACACACACACACACACACACACACACACACACACACACACACACACACACACACACACACACACACACACACACATTTTCGTGACAGTTTATGAGGCTTATCTCTAGTGATCTAGCTCTGGTCCATATAGCCTGATAGCCTTCTACTGCTTCTACGATTCTGCCCTGCGCAGTATACTCAGGGAAGAATCGTAGAAGCAGTAGAAGGCTATGGACCAGAGCTAGTGATTCTCAACCTTTATCCATTTCAAAGAGCTCTAGATTGATAGGCCCAAGAACCCCCACTTGATGAGATTGGTCTCTGGAAGTGGAACAGAACAGGTGGTGGAGGTGAACAGAACGCTGTCCGCCCCTCCCAGTGAGCTGTGGGGTTCCGCAAGGAAGCATACTAAGGGCTTTACTGTTCCTCTAAATATATGTAAACGACATGACATCAGCCTGTGACTGCAATTTGTTCTTGTTCGCGGATGACTCGGCTCTGCTTGTCTCGGACAGGCAGGTTGAAAAAGCCCTTGCTGATAACAAACTATCATTACACCTGGGTAAAACTGAATCCATCTTTGGGTCTAATAGAAACATTAAGGCTGATGGCTTTACAGTTAAAGTGGGTGACAATGTACGTTATCACAAGAAAAGATTAATAATACCTATAGGTTCCATCTTAGAGACAAATCTTTCCAGTACGGCAAATATAAAGTAATCAAAAAAGTCAACCAATGAACAACATTTTTTTTACAGGATCTCTTCACTGGTCAGAAAGAATACATTGACTACTCAATGGAGCACTCATCCAAGGTTACTTTGACTATGCATACACCTCATGCGGTACCATAGCACCTAAAAAAGGCCCCATAAAACAAGGCTCCAGACATCCCAAAACAAAATGGTCTGCAGGCATATACTGCAACAGGTTTATATAATCTAAGCTAAAATGAAACTGCAACAGGTTTATCTAATCTAAGCTAAAAAGAAAACTTCCGTGACCGAGGAGTGTGAAGGTCTGTTTCTCAGTGGATTTTTCATCTATAAAGATTAAGAAACAAATTGAGCCTCCATGCCCCTTGCAAAAGTGTGAGCAAAATTTGTGAGAGCCCCAAATCCATATGGCCACCATTAACAACCTGTTAAGGCACAATAAGGCAAAATTACCTATAGGGCGAATAGGGGATATAGGGAATACATTTCATTCTGCTTTAAGTAGCATGTAATAAGTCAAACTAGAGGTTTTTCATGATTCTGAATCCATTCCGAACATTAGTTTTTCACAAAAAACCAAAAAACACGCCTTGGGCTATATTAGGCCATATAGCCACTGACCTCATCACAATGTTTTTCGTGCAAAACTAATGCTTGCAATGGATTCAGAATCATGAAAAACCCATAGTTTGACATGTCACATGCTACATCATGGTATTTTGAATTTATTTGCCTTATATAGGTTGTTAATGGTACCCGAACTTTCAACCCCACCCCTTTTAGTCCAAAGTTTGTTTAGTAAACGCATTGACAATGAAGGGAAAATGTACGTCATAATGTGTCGTTTACGTCATTGTCTCTTTATTGTTAATGGCGTTTAATTTTTGTGTTGGGACCGTTTGTTTTACATCACCAATTACATCACCTAATTAACATGAGTTAGACTTTAATATATTAGCGCCACTCACTTCACACAGGTGTGATTTTTGGATGACCTTATAAGGATCATAAAAAACCTTGAACGATTACTATTGCAATTTATTTTGGGTCAAACGTTATACATTGCCTGCTAGATTCGCCCATCCACAAAGACACCAATATACCTGTCAATTTCCAAAACATCAAAGCCGTCCACAATCACAACACCAGAGGGAGCTCCACTATCACGTTCAGGTTCAACCCATATGTGGCTCAAACAAATGGGGTTAAATTCGTTCTCCTCCTATATGTAATAAAAAAACGTCCTACCAAAAGTCGTAAAGGAATGTGAATCCCTACTCTCCTTTAAAACCGCTCTTAAAGAGCACTTACAGGTGGCTGAAATTCAAAACTGGCCCCAGTAAAAAGTAAAAGCCTATATACTCTCCCTCCTCCGAACTGTTTACTGTTTTTGCTTTTTTACTTCTAACCCAATAGGCAATAGGCTTTCTTGGGTTTAAATCCTCTCAGACCTTATATTTAACTGTACATTCCTGTGCTCTTTTTTGCAAATACTTAATCAATATTCAATCAATCAATCAATCAATCTTTTTTTACTTGGTCCAGAGTTGCACATCTGTATGCCAGAAAGAGAATGTTAGTGATCCTCACAAGATGGCGCCACCTGTCCATTGAACTCAATGGAGGCTGTCTGTCATGTTGAGATGCTGCACCTTCCTCCCTTTATAGTACGTATCAAGACTCGAATCAAAGTAGCCATTGTTGTATGTTTGCAGAAATTGTAGATCAGCTATTTTCACAATGTTTGCCTCTTTGACATGTTGGCCAATATGTTTGACGATTAGTTGATTGCTTTGGATGCAGTAATGGTCTTTTTCATTTAATTTATTATTAAAGGCATTAAAGAGGTCTTAAAAGTCCTTAAATTGTCACTTTACTGTCAGGACCCCCCCCAGAATGACCATAAGCACGGTGTAGATAGAAGACTGACTTGTAAATACTAGGGTGCCGCCTAGGATAGTGGTGAAGCTAGTTTGATGTAAATTGTAAAGCGTCCTTGTGTTTATTTAAAGGCGCTATTCATGGTTCCCTACTAGCAGTAGCAAAGGCCCCTGGGTCTCGCCTAGCTCTGGTCCATAGCCCAATGCTTAATCATAGAAGCATTGGCTATGGACCAGAGCTAGGTCCCCCCCAGACTCTGCATAAGTGGAAAAAGTGCATGTGCATTGCATTGCATTGCATTCTACTGCTGCAATACATTTTTGGAAGAACTTCAGTGAAAACAAACAACTACCGTATGTGAATTACGGTAATTACCCTTGTGAGGGGAGTAGGCCTATAGAGGCTTTTAGTGTGTCATAATATAATGGTCACTCACGGACGGTGTCGCTCGCTGACCCCGTGTTCGGCTGGGCCCGCGCGACACCGTCGTGCGACGAAGCACACGCTGGGGCGTCACGGCGTGAGCGCGCGCAGTCCATTCGTTCACACGATCATACACAATCACAATCCCCCCTCGCGTGCACGCGCCCCTGCCAAAACGCACGGTCGGCCGGGGGAGTCGGAACTGAAGTGAAGGAGGAAAGATGGTGGCCAGCGCTCGGGTGCAGAAGCTCCTCCGTCGGTACAAACTGGCGATCGCCGCCGCGTTGACCATCCTCCTGGTGCAGGGTCTAGTGGTGTGGAGTCTGAGGAGTCTGGAGGAGGGCGAGGCCGAGGTGAGATGGTGTGGGGGGTCCGCCGGGGCTTGTGTGTGTGTGTTATTTATTCCCCCGGCGTGGTGGACGGCGGCAGCCTGGCAGGGAGATTCAGCTCGGTTCTTTAATTCCAGCGCTGTTTAGCAACGTTAGCGGCTAACTGTATATCGGTATCACTACGGCGTTGTACAGTTCACAGCTAAACGTGCTAACGTTAGCATCCCCGAGGTGAGGAACTCAGCTGTGCTTGTTTAAACTAAACAGAAGGAGAGAAACATCCCATGATCATCAATCACGTCTTTCTCCGTTTCTCGCCGAAAACGTTGTCTGATCACCCCGGTGGACTTGACTGTACACAGACACATTATTCACTTTACGAGATTAAAGTTGCTGTCACCGTTTTCGTTTTATGATTAAAATGTCAAAGATTTCACTTGGCCGTCTGTGGGTGCGTTTCGTTTGGACTGGCTCTGGCTGTGTCGTGTTATGTAGTAGATTAGAAACTGTAGGTAACTAACTAACGGCGATTTAGAGCTTCGTTAATATTACTCCATCGCGCCGCCGCCACCGTGTCGCTTAGCGACAAGAACTGATTTACAAGCTTGTACATCAGATGTTGTCGGCAATGGTACACCGTGGTACGACTGAGAATGATTCAAGATTGAGAGAGACGTATACAGGAGGATTGCCTCACTGCACTGTGGTGTCAGCTGAGTGAGAATTGTATTTAACAGTTTGTTGAATGGGTACAGTTCAAGTACAGGAAAGTACAGGTCTAGTGAGGATGTCACTTCTATTAAAGCCAAGATAACTTCTTACTGTATGCTCTTGATTAAATCAGACTGACAGGAAAATAGGATATCTGAATCTGGTCTATGCAAATCAGCCATTATGCATTATTGCGTTTATATTTATACCCATCCTGGCTTGGCTGTTCTATAGAAATGCATTCAACATATTTAATCCCTTTGCTCATATTTCTGTCATCTCTGCACGTTTTGTCATTTTGGTCTCTATGATCCCCATCTAGAGATGGACCCCCATAACTCTGTTACAAGTATGGGGCATTACATAGATCCACTGACTCCTCTATAGCATATTTTAGGAAGAGAGCTGTCTACTACCATGCCTATCTTTTTGAATGACTGGATACATACCTGAACTTAAACTGTGTTTCTCTACCAGACCAGTATTTCTCCAAGTGGGGTCCATAGAACCTCAGGGTTCCTTGAGGCAGGGTTCCAAATGGGGAGACACACACACACACACACACACACACACACACACACACACACACACACACACACACACACACACGTAAGTCCTAGATCCAGGGGTGTCCAAACTTTCTTAGTTCAAAGGGGGCCAAATTAGAAAATATTAAAACACCCAAGGGCGAACTGCAACTCCTACCTATCATAATGTACTTTCGGACCATATTCACGCATATATTGCATTTCAACAATTTTGTTTAATCAATATCAAAGGTCTTTTGTCAGGTGTGCTGTGACCAAAATACAAATAACTCTGCCTTTTTTCAGCCTTATTTAACATTACCAAATGTAATCAGATGTGCACGGTCTGTCTGTTTAACTGCCAAGTGCGTCAGCGTAACGTTGATGATACACTGGTTAGTATAGCTACAGTACATCTCTCTTCAATATGCATTACAATGGCAGTCATTTATGACAGGACCCACATTAAACTTCTCAAATCCTGCCTGAAAAAAATTGTCAACTTGAATGGCCGTTTTCAAAATGTTTTGGCCATTATCACTGGAATGGAAGGTCCAATCTGCTCAGTTTCGGGGCGCAATTTGCACGCAGGCCGGACTTTGGACACCAGTGTCCTAGATGGTCCTTTGCTAAAGAGAATAAAGAGTGGCTTTTCTGACTGACTGAGGCCACCCCAGAGAGAGTATTTGAACCAATCATGCTAACGTTGGGCAGAACCTCTGTATAGGAAGCGTCTCTCTACAGTGCAGCAGCTCACATGCACACCTGGAACAGTGCCTTGGGGTTGTGCCCCAGACCCTCCCAGTTCTTCTAAATAAGGTAATTGTGAGCTGTTAACAGATATGGCTCCCAGAGGGCTTTGCATTTTTCGCCATTACGGTTTGAGACACATGGATACAGTGGAAGACACAGGAATGTGTGAGCTGAAATGTGAGTTTGGTAGGAACCCTCTGCCCTCTTTTCCCATCATGATGTGACATGTGTGGAGTGTGCAGAACCTTCCCTCCATACTGGTGGGTCATACACCACAGAGTTTTGCCTGAAGGGAGAGGCAGGCAGCGGAGGCTGTTATGAAGGCTTTCAGTTAGGAGATATTTGGAAAAGTGAGGGAAAGTCAGGGATCTGTACTTGGTGCCCGGCATTTCCACCGAGAAAACGTCACACTGAGTGTGGACCAGTGCACAACAGCCTGCTAAGCTCCATTCTCTGTCCCTCTGCCCTTTCTGTGGATAAAAATAACATTGGCTAAGACGCAATTAATCCATTTCCTCTGGACAGACGTCAGTGTAAACAGGAAACGTGAAGCGTGACATACGATTCCCCTTGAGGGAAGGAAGCGGTGTCCATTTTCTTCTGACCCCACTCACTCAACTGTGTGTCCCAAGAAACGCATGCTTCTTCCCTCATCAGGTGAATGACTATTCACTGGAACACTGTTCATCGGAGCTTGGAACGGAGAGCGGCAGCCTGTGAGTTGTTCAGTCAAGGAGGCATAGCAAGACGGAGTGAGAGTGAGACAGAGTGATTCCTCACAGCTCAGCAGTGTCTCGTGTCAGCTGTGTTCTAATCAGCAGCTGGCTGTGGACGTGTGAACATGGCCACACGTGTTTTTATTAAGGCTGCCTGCCGCACAGAAGGAACAAGCAAATGCTTGCGCTCTGTTCAACTCACTCCGTGCTTATTCTTTATGGCTCTCTTTCTCTTTCATTCCAGCAGATTACGCCGCTGATATGACTGACTTCGCTCAGCTCTAATTGGAAACAAAAGAGGCTTCATGGCTCGCTTTTGAACGAATACATTTTGACGCGATGGTGCTAATTAAAAGCTGTGAAAATTGGCACTACAATTTATCACCAATTTAGACATTAAGCCTTTGCGCCACACGGCTGTTTTCTGTGTTTATTGACATGAGAGGACAATAGTCTTTAAAGGCGAGCTCTCACTCTCGCGCAGCTGTCAAACTTAAGCTCTGTGTCCTCTGATATATTCACTTGCCTGTTAACTCGACTCTCGGGAGAAACGAGGCAGCAGGCAGTGCAATGCGTGGTATGTTGCTGCCTGAGCTTACAGTGCCTCTCACTGTAATGGCTTTTGGAGTGTGATGGGCTGTCAGTAGCTGACTGCACTGTATTGGTTGGCTGTGCTGCCACGCTGGCGCTCATTTATCTGCTTTGTGACGTCCTACCCCGCTGGCCTGGCCACAGCCCCTGTTCTGTTGCCACTGTCCCTGGCAGGCTGTCGGTGTCCCAGCGGCTTGTGGCAAGAGTGCCTGCTTTCTGCCATGTTGTCGTCTGACACAGGCAGGAAGCCCGTGGCCCACTCACTGTTATTCTTGCCCCCTCTCCAAGTGCTAATGTTTGAGGCGCCTTTCGCGCAGGCCAGGATCCAATAAACCAGCGTGGCAGGGATGTGATATTGCTCATCCAGAAGAAGCCAAAATAGCTCTCAAGCCCTGCATTTGCGACGCCTATCAATTTTCGGAGGCCCGTTTTTGTATTCCACTGAGCCATGCGGCGAGCTGTGATTTGCACCGTTTATCCCTATTATACACAAGAAAAATGCTGCATGACAGCAGCAGAGGATGTGTTTAGAGAACGGCCTATAAGAGCAGCATGCCAATGAAACCCCAGCCATGCATGAATAGCTTTGCCATAACATTCTAGTCTCAATTTCTCTGAATTGTGCTTGTTTCTGTTTCCCTTCTGCCTCAAATCCCCCGTGCAAGAAGATGAACATGACCGAATTCCCCCAGAGAGAACTGTATTGTCTTGTTGATCTCTCGCTAGCTACACTGTTGCTTTGAGATTAAATTGTGTTGATATCGGGGAGACGGTGAAGTATGATGTTAAAGTAGCCTAGTCCACATATCAATAACTCACTCAAGATGACTGTAATGCCAGAGCAGCACCAAAGCAATTTAAAACCCGGTACAAAAAGTACAAAATTGTCACTTAGGGATCCATTTGGTTCTATTTTGAACGTTCTCCGAGTTAAATGAACACTGAGGATTTGTGTTTTTATTTTGTATTACTGGGAAGATGGACATCTTATATTTCATCATGTAATGGATGTTTTTAACACGGTTCTTCCAGATAAATACGGTCCACTGGAGCCGCGTTGTAGTGTTGTTTTTTCCTCTGTGAAATGTGGCTTGTTGTTACAGATACGCCGCTAAATCCCATGCTCTGTTTGGATTTACTGTCAACGTGAGGAGTTCCGCCAACAAAACCTCTCAACTTCGTCATACTTCTGGGATTTAGTTTAGATTATAAGAGGATCATGTCTACACCTGTTGGGAAGGTGTTTTGAGGACCATGAAGTCAGTCAAGTCTTTTTTTTGGTGCTCTGTCTGTTTTGTTGTTGTCGTCGTCCTCATTGCTTTTCAGACGTAGATGTCATCTTCATCATGACGACTCTGTCTCTTTTGAAGGTCTTAGCTGCTTGGTCAGCAGTATGTGACAGGGCTATGTTAGGCTGTCCAGGTTAATTTTAGACACAAATGGCAGGCTGTATTAACACTGAAGACAATGTGAAACGCAGAGAGAGAGAGAGAGAGAGAGAGAGAGAGATGTAATTGGGCATGTAATTATAGGAGTTCTCCAAATCTTCCAAGACTTTCTAAATTAGAAACTGGCAATTAATTTTTTTACATTGACAGCAGCGCCCCGAAAGGGCTTTCTGTATCAGACTGCCAGGGTCTGATGTGACAACGTGAAGGGGGTGTTGGTTGAGCAATTGAAGTGACAGGATGTGATTGGGGGGGGATTATTCTGCAAAGAGAGTAAGGGACGCCACGCCGCCGCCGTCACGTGTCACAGAAACCTGCATGGCAGTGTCTCAGGTTGGCCCCATTGTGGACCCTCGGTATTGTTTCCTGAGCTCTCCTCTGTGATTTATTTTGTGCGTACATATGCCAAATGTAGGGCTGTTATAATTTATGTCTTATCGGTTTACAAACTAATGCCCAGTGGTCAATGTCCCATATCCTCCTGAACTTAGGCCCATGCCATATAGGTCATTCATATTGTCACCTTATTCTCCCATATCATCATTTTACCCATAGTCTACTGCCTGTTTACACAGCGTTGTTCCTCTTATCATCATTAATGTCATGTCATTCATGTTTATGGCCAAAATGTTTTCATCTGTCCCATTTAAAATCTTGTTCAGCCGCCATACTGTCTCTATTAGGTTTTCCCGTCAAGTTAACTCGCAATGAGGTCTACTACATGTACTTGACCTTGGCCTAGTGAGAAAAGAGATAGCTACTCACTGGGAGTCAGGGAGTGTTTTTCTCTGCCGAAAGTTCACAGTGCATCACAGTGCAGGGAAAGTTATCAACAAGTGCTTGGCAATGCCTGCCTAGGTGCTTTCCAGGCTCCAAGCGGCATCGATGTGCGGAACAGAGGAGATTAATTCTACGTCTCATCATCCATGTGCTGGTCCAATGAGCGCTCGACAACCAGCGCCACCGTGGGATATTACGGAAATGAACTATTTACCAGCCAATGAACTTTATATCAACAAATCTGACGTGATCTGCAGTATTTAGCCTGGAACAATACTGTGAAGAGGGGGTTCAGTTCAGTTCAGTTCGGATCCATTTTGGAACCATTTGAATACTCTAAATTATTATGAATGTAAATACTATTGTCTGAACCATGTAGCACATTCTCTATGTAAATTAACTTTATACCAACTAAAAATAATTGTTAAACCTTAAGCTTTTCTCAGAACTTTATTTCATCTGTCTCCAAATCTTTTTTAAGGTATCTTTCTATTTTTTGGTACAGTGACTGTCATTTAAAATGTAAAGGACTATTCACTCATTTCTTAACCCATTCTGACCGGGCACCCATTTTGGTGTTGGCATCATGTTATGCTTTAGCTATTGAAAAATAGCAGATCTACAAGCTCATATCGCGCCACCGAGTGGCGCGATACGAGCTTGTAGGTCTGCTATTTTTAAAAAATCGAAGAGCGACTGACATTTTTAGAATCTGATCTCAGGTCAGAATGGGTTCATCAGACCAGTGTGTGTCCAGTGGAAAACCTCGTATGAATCTGATCTCAGGTCAGAATGGGTTAAGGTAAAGACAGCACGTTATTATTTGAAGGTATAGATTTACAGTCCTTTCTAAATTATCATTACAAAATAGATTATCTATTCATTGATCCTTAGGTCGCCGGATTTTAGGTATCTTTAATTTATTTTTATCCATTAATTGGTATCTTCTCGCCGGATTTATTTTTTATCTATTAGTTCATTTCAAACTTTTGCCTTGATTATGATTAACAATTATATATCAAGTGAAAATAGCAGACTTACATGCTCGCAACACGTCGATGCGTTTTATGATTTATGGTATGATTTATGGTTAATTGCCCAACCGTACTACATGCTCGTGTCCGCTTTTGCACGCACGCTTTGCCATAGAGGTTTCGTTAAGGTCCCCATGCACTGAATGGCTTCATTCTGTGTCTTTGTACGTGTGTGTGCCCGCCTTAACCCGGACTGTGTCTCACAGATTAACTCCACAAAAGGCAGCGCTTTTGCTAAAAATAACCCAGATCATACAGTAGCAGCACGGGGGGGGGGGGGGTAAACTCAAAACCAAACTGGAGTAAACACGTCCCTGTCTCTGGAGCTCCTGTGCTGTTGTCTTAGCGGGTTTCTTTCTCTTGTCATGTTAGAGAGAGGTTGAATCATCCCCTCCTCCTTACAGCAGCAGTCTCTCCCAATGTTCTGCTGTTATGACTGGCAAGACATCTGGGGGTGGATTGGATTCTAAAATCACATCTCTTCTGTCTACTCACTCTGTCGCTTCTCTCTCTATCTCTCTCTCACTCTCACTCTCTCACCATCTCTCCCCTCACTCATTCTCTCGCTCTCCTCAGAGGAAGACAAGGCGGTCCAAACTGCCCGACCACAACAGCCAGGACCCCAAGCGTGACGTGGTGCCGTGGGACCGGCAGAGCGCCCTGTCGGGTAGGAGTGGGGGCAGATGGAGCAGCCGGCTGCAGACGGGTGGCGGCGGCACGGCCGCCAGGGGCACCACCAACCGGCGCAGGAAGCCCCCCGGTGGGCCGAAGGGGGCCCAGGAGCAAGTCATGACGGGGGCTGGAGTGGACGGCGTCCTTCCCCATGACCCCTCCAGCAGCCGCAACTTCAGCGAGGCCAGAGGAGGAGGCGGAGGCGAAGGTGGTGCCAGGCTCCCACCTCCCATCATACCGGGCGAGCCGGGCAGCGTGGACGGAGTGCCCCAGGCCCCCGGCGGTGACTTTGTGCCCAAATGTGACATCATGGGCAAGGACGCGCTCTCAGCCCTGCACCGCGCAAACACGCAGCAGTGCCGGCAGGAGATCGCCAACATTTTGTGTCAACACCAGGCTGGACAGCTGATGCCACAGGCTCTCCCTCAGTTCTGCCCTCATCTTGGTGCGTTCACACGCCTCTCTGTCTCTCTCCTTTCCCTGTCTCTCACGCACTCTTCATTTCTCACACGGCACTGCAGGTTTTTAAAGATTTATCATCACAATTTTCTCTCATTGATCTTCCCTGGCCATTAAAGGGATAGTTCACAACTTTTGAACTTAAGTTGTATGAAATACTTAATATTAAATATCGCCCTTTCGGGATTCCCTTTAGGCTTGTGAATAAGATGTTTGGCTTTAGTGTCCCATCCCTGCTTTGCCTTTTTGTTATGTATTTTCTCCTCTGTATATATCCCGTCCAAAACATTAGATAGGTGCTGCGTTCACACGTCATTTTAAATGGTAGCCAGATAGAGACATGAAGCTACAAACTCACGACACATTTAAGCAGCGTAAACTTGTGGGCTTCCAGTTGTAGGATTAGTTTTTATTGCAACGTTTCACGTTATATTTTGGCTCGAGCAACATTTTGAACGGCAACTCGGCAGCAATGTCGTCGGCCACACTTGCCCATTTTGTTAGCTTTTGTCGCCACTACAGCATCGTGTCTGTAACGTGCATGTCCTTTGGTCTTCCAGGAGTGTCCGGTCCGGTCCAGGCAGGAGATGAGCTGGCCAACAGCCTGTCCAAGGTGGACAACCCTGTGCGGGTGGCCTTCGTCCTCATGGTCCACGGCCGTGCCGTGCGCCAGCTCAAGCGTCTCATCAAAGCCATATACCACCGCGATCACTACTATTACATACACGTAGACAAGGTAAGCTCTAGTGTGGTTTGGACTTCTACCGCTACACTGCACAGTCTGCACTACAGACTAATGGGTTCCGTTTCCACTGAGTCCGACAAACGCACATGTGCCAACACACAAAGAGCACCAGTATGTTGTAAACACACCTTAATCAAAAATGATTCATCGCTGAATCATTGCTGCCATAGCATAAGCCAACCTTTAATGCCGGTGAGTCGATGCCCTCTGCGCAGCGTACGCCCAGACCGCTAATGTGTTTACAGGCTGGTTGTTCTCACGTCGGAGAGGTCAAACGTACCCAGAGGGTCTTAGGAGTAGGTGGATTAGTCCGGAGAGAGGGGCTTGCTTTGTGTGGTTAATTATTCCTAGTGTACTGGAGGAAAGTGCCCGTGGTGTGTAAAACATGACGACAGAAGCACATGCTACAATGCCAACGCCGAAGCGCCGCAATCCCAGGGGTGCTCCGGCGCTGACAAGGCGGCAGTGCGTTGCTCTCCGAGTCTGTGCACCTTTGCACCAGCTGGATAGGTTGCTCCCTCAAGCCGCGGGGAGCTGTCTGCACCGAGACTCGCAGAACGGCTAGCACATAGCGGTGATGAATGAGGAGTGAGACGGGGTAGTCGCCACGGAGACCGCAGGGTCAAGCCTGCCTCATCCGTCTCTGAGGGAACGGGCCGATTTGAGAGATGGAGCCGGCGAAAAAAGAAATAAACGGGTCCAGTTGTACTGCTGGAATTAGTCCACCCCTCTCCACGAACCAGCCCTATTCTCCTGCTGGGTTTTCTGCTGAGCAGGCCACTGAGAGGGCTGTGAGTTCATGACAGCCGGGGCTTAAGCCCTGCTGGCTCCACACCTCTTTGTGTATATATAAAAAATTATAAAGATATAGGCTATTTGTAAATGTATATTAATCTGTGTATTATTTAATAGCACACCTGAAGGTAACACATACTAGTAGTGATTTAACATAGCTTTGACTTAACCAAATACAGTATATCATTATTCATTATCATGACTATCATGGAATGCCTTCAGAGGAAAATCAACAGCGTGTGTGTGTGTGTGTGTGTGTGTGTGTGTGTGTAAAACAACACTATGGTTGGTAACACACGGCTCGTTAAAAGAACGGGCACGATGCATATTGGCAATGTTCACAACATACTAGATGAGTGGAGTTGTGCACGACGCACATGGACATATCCTTATCGGAGATGGGGAAACACCACAAGAGTGACAAGTGATCATCAGGCAAACTGCAAACATGTGTTCTCTCTGCAGTAAATAAATAGAGGTTTTATGTTGCAGGCTAGTTTGTTGTGTTAGCCACCTATAGCCGAGCTTGACTCATTGACTGTCACCGTCGGTCGGAGATATTAAATAAACGAGGTGGTGGTTTGACAGAAAGATGGAGCAGCAGGTAGGAAATGGGTCGCCGATCTACTCACACACGTGAATGTATAACGTGTGTGAGATATATGAGAGAGAGAGAGGGAGAGAATAGTAGATCCATAATATTGCACGAGAGAGAGAGAGAGAGAGTCACACGCAGGCGGCAGTGAGATGAATGCGCCGGTGAAACGTTGTTTGTCCATTATCTATTGTATCCCCTTTATTCTGATAAAGTTATGGTGAGAAGCCTACTTGTTGTATTTCACAGTATGCTACTCAAGTAGGCTTAATAAATCCCATTTTGGCAAACTGAAAGAGCTCTAGCACTGTGCACTAAACACTCAAACACCAACTTTATACACTTGCTGCACATAGGGGCTTGTAGGCCATCACAATCACAATGGCGCCGGTAGGCGTGACAGCCTACTGTGACGTCGGCCTTGCATTCCCAATTGCAATTCCCAATTTAGTGGTAAATTTACGTTTGCAAGACAAAATACCTTGAATTGTCTCCCGTTTCACTGACCCACATTTCCAGCCCTGATGTCATCATACCGTCTTACAACACATGCCAGTTCTCCTCGGCTGCCACAGCAGGGTGGCGGCTACTGATGATCAGGCTAATGTGGACTACTTGTCACCCGGCCAAAAAGCTAGATTATCCTTTTGTGTTGAACGATGCACAGTTTCCCACCCTGTTTACCCGCGTGACCCTCTTTTTGTCGGGAACTCTCGCCAGAGATCCAACTACATGCACCGGGAAGTGCTGCAGATTGCCCAGCAGTACCCCAACGTGCGCGCCACGCCATGGCGCATGGTCACCATCTGGGGCGGTGCCAGCCTGCTGAAGGCCTACCTGCGCAGCATGCAGGACCTTCTCTCCATGCTGGAGTGGAAGTGGGACTTCTTCATCAACCTGAGCGCCACAGACTTCCCCACCAGGTTGGTTAACACACTGGTTCCCAAACACTGGACGACCCATTTGTGGGTCACGGTCGCCTCATTTCTTTCGTTCCCTACATTTGGCTTTTAATTATTATTTCAAAACATTTTCAAAAAACATTCCCAAAAAAAGCTAAGCGTCACGTTGTGTGCTTGTAGATGTGTGCAATGTCTGTGTTCACCTATGTGACTATGTCCGTGTTCACCTATGTGACTATGTCCGTGTTCACCTTTGTGACTATGTCCGTGTTCACCTTTGTGACTATGTCCGTGTTCACCTATGTGACTATGTCCGTGTTAACCTATGTGACTATGAGCAACTACCTGTTATATTCTGTATACCTTTTCTATCAATCGAAAAGTTTAATATATGAATCGACGTGAGAATCTATTTTGTATAGTCGACAAATTGCTTAGACCGATTAACAACTTAAGCCCAGTTTTCAAAGATGGCAAACAGCCGTCCCACAAGCTCTCAATGCATATCAGCTTCATTAACTGTTGCAGCCATATTATATTTACAGTAGGTTAATTGAAGCTTAGAAAGCTATTTCTGTGTGCGCGAGTCTGCAAGAGAAATAAGCACGTCTATGAAAACAAGCCCAAAAGAAGCGACTAAGCTACGGCTATTCACATTTTAACAATGTATGTATTGTGCCAGGGCACAAAATAGTTGGCAACACTGGTGTGCACTTGTTCAATATCTCCCTGTCATCGCTCTGTGTATATCCCAGATACACTGCCACGCACAAGGTTTGAGATTATGATGATAAGCGCTCTGGCCTAACCCCTTTATCATCAGTGGCTTAGATTTCCAGTACTTGCTTGGTCGGGGATTTGACTCCTCTACTCCGTTGACCTACAGTGACTTTGACTCAGCAAGCTACGAGATAAACAGCGGCCCCGAATGCATGCTGAAAATCTCCCGCTGGTAGCTGCATAAATCTTTGGCTGTTGATGCACAGAGTGCACAGTAAATCATTGCCTTTCTTGTTGATCAGTCCTGGCTGGATGTCTGACGACGCTGTGAGCCCCTATCAAGGCAGCGGCCAATCCTCCTGAATTGTCCCACGAGCAGAATAAGTTGGAGTGCTCGGATGTAATCCTCCAAGCCTCTAGCTCACTAATTCTACAAAGTCATCTCTCACTCCCTTTTGTGCAGCTGGAGAAACTCAAGCATATGAGATGAAATTTGGCATCACTTTTCTTTTTCAAATGAAGGTGGATTCAAATTATGCCTCCACCTCCACACGCACTAATATTGTTCCGCATATTTCAGAGCCAGACAGCATTTTATTTCCGTCCTAATACTTGTCTCTTTGTTCATTTGTGTTTCGTTTTTTCTCATGTCTGTTCCATTCTCTTCTTTTATCTATTCAACTTCCCACAGGACTAATGATGAACTTGTGGCTTTCCTGTCGCAGCACAGAGACCGGAACTTCCTCAAGTCCCATGGGAGAGAGAATGCCAGGTGAGAGCTGTCACTGTAGCACACATCTCTGATTCACAGTATTATCCACCATACCCATTAAGACCTGAGGCCCATTCTACAAATGCAGTTTTCTGAAAATCCTATGTTGCTCTGTATCGTTGATTTTGACAGCGATTTTAGTTTGTTACATTTTAGTCATCTGAAATTGTTTAGTTTTAGTCTGGTTTTAGTTGCCTAAATATCATCTTGTAGGTCTGCTACTTTCAGAGTGCATCACCCAATGCAACCAAACATAAAATTACCTGTCTTTTAGTTCTCTGAATCTCTTCTTCACTAGTAAAAACTAGACTAAAATGTTACGGCCTAACATTTTGGTCTAGTTTTTATTTGTTGACGACATTGTCAATATATTTAGTCTTAGTTTTAGTCATCATGGCTTAGTTTTTGTTTAGTTTTTAATTTAGTTTTCGCCAATGAACAAATAAAACGTTTTTCGCCATAGTTTTAGTCGACAAAAATAAACACTGTTTTGACGATAACCCTCACTGTGCTCCAGGTTCATAAAGAAGCAGGGACTGGATCGTCTCTTCCACGAGTGCGACAACCACATGTGGCGCCTGGGCGAGCGCAGCATACCCGACGGCCTGGAGGTGTCTGGAGGCTCCGACTGGTTCGCGCTCACCCGCCGCTTTGTGGATTATGTGGTGACCTCCCAGGACACGCTGGTGTCCGGCCTCAAGCAGTTCTACACCTACGCACTGCTCCCTGCCGAGGTACCTTCACAGTTCACACCTCCCCTCAGAGTAATGTACACACTACTAGGGATGTGTAAAAGTCACCCAAATGGGCCCGGACAGTTAGCTGTCTGGGCACCTATAGGCTGCTGAGCCAGCCTGGCGGTGTGCCGCGGGTTCGACTCCCGATCCAGACGGCCTGGCTATTGAGAATGTTAATCGTCAAGTAACATTTCATAATCGTGACAGCGTCTAGTTGTACAACGTTACAGAGGTGTTGTTCAGTCACGTGCGCCTGCTCTCTCTCTCCTTCCTCTCTGTCATAGTCGTTCTTCCACACGGTGCTGGGGAACAGCCACATGTGTGACACGCTGGTGGACAACAACCTGCGCGTCACCAACTGGAACCGCAAGCTGGGCTGTAAGTGCCAGTACAAGCACATCGTAGACTGGTGCGGCTGTTCTCCCAACGACTTCAAACCGCAGGACCTCATCCGGATCCAGGTCAGTGTGTGTGTGTCTCTCTCTCTCTCTCTCTCTCTCTCAGCCGGATGGGATTGCTGCTGCTGCCCTGGAGCCACAGTCTTCTATGAATAGCTGCTTTTCATTCACTTAACCCATTAAGACCTTGAGGCCCGATTCTACAAAGCCTTCTAAATCGGCAGTTCTTTCAAACATTTTTGGAATTCGATATTATTTTTAATGTTCCAAAAATAGCAGATGTATAAACTTGCAGCGTGAGCTTGTAGATCTGCTACTTTTGAATAGCAAAGGATTAAATCTAAAATAACCACTGATACTTTCCCGGTTTGAATGGGTTAAGATGGCTGTGAGAGAATCTGGCAAAAATAATAATTATATATAATATATATATATAATATATAGATTTATATATCGCGAAAAGAAGCAGTTTGATACTCAAAATCATATTGTCTCCTATCATCAACTGTATTGTATTCAGAACGATTTTAATTTCAATGACTTACCCAGTATAACAGCATACCTGATTTACATGCAACTGGTTGAACATTTGCCGTATATCCCCACGCTTGTAGAGTAAATCCAATGGAGTGGTGGTATTTATGTGGCCTAGTGGCCACAGAAATGTGGTGCTGCATGGTCAGTCCAGCACTTTGCGAGTTTTATAGCTCTGGACACCTAAACACACTCACAGACTCACCCTCTATGATGGCTAGACTCCTGCAGAGACTAAAATCTAACTGCCTTAATTAGTTTTTAACATTTGTTAAACTTTTGTAATTTGTTCTTTGTATCTTACAGCAACTGACGCGGCCCACATTCTTTGTCTCTTACAGAAACTGACGTGGCCCACAAACATTGTCTTTTACAGCTACTGACATGGCCCACAAACATTGTCTTTTACAGCAACTGACATGGCTCACAAACATTGTCTTTTACAGCAACTGACGCGGCCCACATTCTTTGCCCGCAAGTTTGAGTCCATGGTGAACCAGGAGGCCATCGACATCCTGGACACCCACCTGTATGGCCACTACGCCCCGGGCACGGCCGCCATCAAGGCCTACTGGGAGACCCTGTTTGAGCGCGAGGACGGGCTGGGAGCGCTCAGCGACGTGGCTCTCACCGCTTACTCCTCGCTCTTTCGCCTCGGACTCAAGAGCCTGGAGAAAACGCAGAGCAACCCGGACGCCTGCAGGTCAGCCACCCGAGTTTGCAGTGTCGCAGCTGACTGCTCTGTGTTATCTTTACGTACATATTGTGAATTTTGTTTAACAAAATCACACTCGTGTAAAGTGAGATGGCGCCCACTGTGGCTGCCACATGACATGACGGGGGGGGGGCATTTATTCATTGCAGATTCACTGCCACTATATACGTTACGAGACTTGGCTGACATGATAGAATTTCAAACTCCATGAACAGTCCTACAGGCAATAGTTTGACAACACCGTCGCTTCAGACATGCGCTGCTGGTTACAACTAACCCGCGGGCCGTTTAAAACTCACCGTGGCTCCCGACATGCGTGGCAGGTTAAAACTAACCCGTGGCAGGTTGAAACTCACCCGTGGCTCCCGACATACGTGGCAGGTTAAAACTAACCCGTGGCAGGTTGAAACTAACCCATGGCTCCCGACATGCGTGGCAGGTTAAAACTAACCCGTGGCATGTTGAAACTCACCCGTGGCTCCCGACATACGTGGCAGGTTAAAACTAACCCGTGGCAGGTTGAAACTAACCCGTGGCAGGTTGAAACTAACCCGTGGCTCCCGACATGCGTGGCAGGTTAAAACTAACCCGTGGCTTCCTGTGAGGTTAGGTTCGGTTTCGGGTAGGCTAACAAACTCATGACAGTCCTACCTGTTAGTACGTCGGACCAAACACATGGGGGGGAAACATGACTGATCTTCTGACATCCCTGCCCGCAGGTACGAAGCGTTGAGCCACCCCGTGACGGTGCATGTGTACTTCTACGACGACCGCTTCCAGGGATACCTGCTGCGGCAGGAGGTCCAGAGCGTGAAGTCCAAGGTCAGGGAGACGCTGGAGGTGTGGGCGGTGCCGCAGGCCACGTTGGTGCTGGAGGCCAACCTCAAGGAGTTCGAGAGGCTCAAAAACCTGGAGGTAAACAACAGTGGTGGAAAACAAAGTGCATTTAGTTAAGTATTCTGTAATTGTGCAATTTTAGTTATTTGCACTTGAGTGTTTCCAATTTCCAGTACTTTTACTCCTACTCCACTTACATCTCAGAGGCAAATGTTGTACTTTTACCCCACAATTGTTTTTTGAAAACTTTGGTTACTAGATTTTGATTATTATTGACAGAACATACGGTAACCACTTCAGCGCTATATACATTTTGGCCATTTGAAAATAGCCGATCTACAAGCTCACAATGCGTCACGATGCTATTTTCAAAATAAGTGTAGACATTGACATTGAACGGAACATTCTGCATTATGAATGAGTACTTTTACTCTTGGTACTTTAAGTACATTTTGATTGATGACTACTTTTGTACTTTTACTCAAGTATATACTTTCTTTGTGGGCACGGTGGCACAGTTGGTAGTGCTGTCGCCTCACAGCTAGAAGGTCCTGGGTTCGATTCACCCTCGGGACGCTGTGGGTGCTGGCGGCGTGTTTCCTCCTCTGCGTCATCAGTGCCCATACCCGAAGGCGGGGTTGGCGAAAGGGCCTTTCTGTGTGGAGTTTGCATGTTCTCCCCGTGTCCCCTAGGGTAGGTACCCTCACAAAAACATGCAGTAATCCTGGTCTCTAAACTGCCTCCCCCTGGCCAGCCGGGGCGCCTGATGGAGGGGAAAGGAACTGGTTGGAATAACGTGTTCCTTCCACGCACTACGTCCAACCAGGGAAACTCCCCCCTGTCGGGTGTAAAGGAGCAACTTGGACACTCAAGCATGAAGGAAGCATGAGTTAAGTCCGTTGCTCTCCCCAGGTTGGTGGAGGGTGTGTAGAGCCCAGGATCACATTAGATGATTGACACAGGGGTGAAAAATGGGTTACAAAATAAAACATATATAAAAAATAAAAAAAAGTATATACTTTGTATATTACAGTATTGATACTTTGACTTAAGTAAAACATTAAGAGTACTTTTTCCACCCCTGATAGGTAAAGATCTTGCTTTGATCTCTCTCGGTCATGCATGCCACCTCGCCTTCTTCCGTTAGACGCGATCAAAGGCCTGCGCTGGGGTCAGGGTATACGCCGTCTAAATTCAGCATCAAAGTTGCTGTCACAGCTGTTAAATTAAATTAAAATATAGGTGCTTCGAGAAAACTGCTGAGGGAAAGAGAACTTTGTTTGAAGATTACCACCTTGATATTTTAATATTGGATTCACAGTAACGGGCTTGATCTAGGCAACATGATTTTTGAGTGGTGCTCCAAGGACAGCAATGTCCCTATTTACTTTGATGTTTAATACAACACACCTAAATAGAGAGAACATTGTTTATTCCACTCCATCCGTTGGACCCTAAACGGCATAAAAGTTTAAAAGTTCTGTGACCGAGAAACACTGTATTATATGAACTATGTCATATAATGTCCACGGCCAGCAATGGACATTGCCGTATATCTGCAAATCTTTGACTATATATATTCTTTTAAAACGAATTGTTTTAACTCAAATATTTGCTTCTGGTTTCCCTGGAACAAAATATTTAGAGATGGCGGGTCGGCGGCCAAATAAATATAATTTCGGGCTGTCCTTGGCATGAAACAGTTTGAGCACCACTATCTTTTTTTTTTTAGTAACCTGTTGGGACCTTAGAGTATATGAATAGAGACGGCACCCAGAGGAAACCCTGAGGCGAAATGGACATAGTGGCCGAATTTGGTATTGCAGCGTGGACCCAAACACATGATGGTCCGTTGACTATCATTGTGCACGTTCACGACGGCAACGGCAGCGCGTTCATGTGTTTGGGGCAAATCCATCCCAGAATGCACTCTTTTCCTACACGGAAGGAGGAGTGAAATCGCCTCATGCGCTTTTGAACTCGGATGACATCTCTATTCATATATACTCTAAGGTTTGGACTTTTGTCCTAAGTATGGATGGAGCTCGTTAAGGTTTAATTGATAACGATCACCTTATCGAGCAGGCATATTGAGCCGAACCCACTATCGAGCATTTGCTATTATTTTGTTGAAAGAACATAACCGTATTTTTATTGGCCAGTTGTGAGAGTTTGTATGCCAATAAACAGTTCTAAGGTGTATACACACTTACATAGACACACACACACACACACACACACACACACACACACACACAGAAACAAAATATGCATATTATATATATATATATATATATATATATATATATGCTTATTATATTTTAATCTTCTCTTTATTTTAACCAAACAAGATATCCCTTTGCACTACATTTTACTATAGGCCTTATACAGTACCTTTCTAACAGACAGAGGGAACTGTTCATTCTGTACCGTCACTTTAAAAGTGAAATGTATACATCATCGTACGGCGCGTCTGGTTGCACTGTGTTGTGAGCTTTTAGCTCTGCCTTTTCGGCAACGATAGACTGAGAAGTTGCACATTGAATACGTCACGTATTATGTGAGACTATTCAATCGATTCGTGGGAGATACAGTATTATAACTCTATGGCAGGGAGATTTGAGTTTCACAAACGTATTATTATAATTGGATTAATAATTTATGGCAACGTCTTGGGCAGCAAGCACGGTAAGCACAACATGCGTTGGGTGGAAGAGCAGGATGGTTGTTCCGCTGCAGCAGCTGGGGCTCCGTGTTTCGACTCGGTGCAGACATGCAAAGGTATCGCATTTGGGTTTAATACAATGCATTATGGACAGATGTCTATGCATTGTCGAAATGCTCAATTTCGTGCATGCAACAACTGTGGTAGGCTACATTATTGAATTTAGATCCCCTCTTGTCTTTTTTTTTATGTTTAACTTTTCACCCGTTCCACCATACTTCCACCACGGCAAACGATGACGAACCACACAATCACCCGTCGCGTCCAAGCCCCCTTTATAGCGAGCGGCCCATGACGTCAGCCGCTGCGGCTATACCCGATAAGAGGCTCGACAAGCCAAACGCTTATTGATACTCGGGTCTTTATAAATGCCGAACCGGGTTTGTAATGGACCCGATTTTCGGGCTCCATCCCTAGTCCTAAGACATTTGTAGAATCGGCTTCAGGTCTTATAATGGGTTAATGTTGTTATCCGTGCCGCTGACAGATCGGCACCGAGTGGGACCCCAAGGAGAGGATCTTCCGTAACTTGGGCGGGGTGATGGGTCCCCTGGACGAGCCGGTGGCTGTGCAGAAGTGGGCCCGTGGGCCCAACCTCACGGCCACCATCGTGTGGGTGGACCCGGCCCAGGTGGTGGCGGCCTCCTACGACATCAGCGTGGACGTGGACGCCGAGTACACACAGTACCGGCCCCCGCTGCAGCGGCCCCTGAGGCCAGGCGCCTGGACGGTGCGGGTGCTTCGGCAGTGGGAGCGCGTGGCGGAGGTCCGCTTCCTCGTCATGCCGCTGGCCTTCAAAGGAAAGGAGCCGCTACGCAAAGGTGATTTAGTATTTGTTTTCGTTAACTTTCCTGGCATGCACTTTTGTCCAGCCGTTTCTACATTGACACACTTTGCGGTTGGGTTTACAAACTCGGTAAAACTTGTGTAGGTTAGATCAACCATTCCCAACCCGTGAGAGCCGTGAGGATATTGCAAGTGGGCCTCCAAATAACTGGCAAATCACCAACATTTGAATCATAATATAATATTAACATCATATAATAGCATTGATATAAAACGAAATTATGAAAAAACGTCATGCTTCAAAATGAGTAAATGTCATGGTTTAACACGAGTTTTCATTATGATAAAAATAAATATTAGCAACTTAAAAGTTTACTATGTTATTTCCATTGATCCAAGCCGGAACGTAATCAATTAATTCACCCTTAAAATAAACGTGCTGTTAAAGATGCTTTTGAGAGTTTCAAGTTGGCTCATATTTGAGGCTTATGTCCAGTCTTCTTTCTATTATGATGTTCCTCACCTGTTTGTTGGTTTGTTGCAGAAGAGGACAGCTGGCTCCACTCGGGTCCTCCTGGTAACCTCTACCTGGAGCAGGGCTTCCAGCAGCTGAGCTCCATGCTGAAGCTGCCTCCCCAGGAGCCGGCCCTGCTGGAGGCCCAGCGCCGGGCACAGCTGGTGGGCAAGGCCCTGGACGACTGGGTGGACAGAAGCGTGGCCGGCTTCTGGGTGACGGGCGACCTGTGCGCCACGCAGACCTCCTCCTCCTGCCCGGCAGTGGGACCCTGCACCAAGTCCTCCTGGAGCTCGCTGTCCCCGGACCCCAAGTCTGAACTGGCCCGTCAAAAGCGATGGCCGTATCAGGTAGCCACCGGAGAGAGCACAAGAGGCGATATACTTTTTTTAAACACATGCGTGCAAACAATGGAGGAGGCAGAGAGTCGAGAGCTCTGGAGAGAACCTTTGTGAATGCTGAGATGCTAAGGTCTCTCAAGGTCGGCTCAGAACCCGACAACACTTAAAAAACAAACTAAGGCATCTTCCAACACTGGAGAGCCAAGACGATCTCAGTGAAGTGGCAATATGGACTGAGAGGAGGAAGACACGCCTGCTGGAAATTTGCACATAAACGACTGCAAGAGCAAAGACGTGATGTTTGCGTCTCGTCTTATCTGAAGACGTTATTCAAGGGTTAACATGGCTGT
This sequence comes from Protomyctophum parallelum, assembly GCF_964188405.1. Classification (NCBI taxonomy): domain Eukaryota; kingdom Metazoa; phylum Chordata; class Actinopteri; order Myctophiformes; family Myctophidae; genus Protomyctophum; species Protomyctophum parallelum. Next base: position 34,652,530 of record NC_139708.1, read on the forward strand.
CTGGTGTGTATTATTCCGTTTTCCTGCTGGCACACAAGTCCTCAAGTCAGGGACCGTCTCGTCTGGACTTTGACGAGGACCCTCCGCACATGTTTAGAACTCTGTTTTCCCATGCACAGTTTAAATCCTTCCTCTCCCATACGGAATCAGAAAGCGGGTCGTCGGATTTCAGTGACAACGCTCACGCTGCTGTGTTCTTTCTGAGGACGTTCAGAGGAGGAGAGGGAGCGGGGCCTTTGAACTGTGTTAATCATGCTTATTTTGAAGCATTGTTGTTAGGAGAGCATAGAGACTGGGAGCGGACAGATGAAGTGCACTTTACTGTAAAGATTATGATGTTAACGCAGAGGTCACATCAGCAGCCGCCACATGAGGAAGAGGAGCAGAAGGTGAAAAGTCACAGGTAGCGCGTCGGATGACATCCTCGCCCCTTTCACTTCACAGTAGGTCTCTGAAGTGCTGCTTTAAGGTTTACATTTGAAGCATCACTCACTATTGCACAGACATATCAGCAATTACCTGGACTTGTAATCTCTCTGGTTTAGGAATAGCACGGAATTGGTCCCGTCTTGTCGAACAAAAACGGAGTGTCAGTTTAGAGCGTCTATTTTATTTTTATTTTGTAATAATTCATCGATGGTTCTCTGTTTACTGTGACATATTTTTGAATGTGTGACTTTAGATTTTGTGTTTTGTGTGTGTCTGTGACATGCTTCAAGGCGTTTGATGTCCATCACTGCAAACAAAGTGTTTTGTTTGCCTTGTCAGAGGAAGTGCCTAAACTGATGTAGCATAAACGCTGCAAATGGGTTGGCTCCGTTGGAAATTACATACGAGAAAAACGGCTCTGACAAAAGATGAAGAAACATTTCTTATTTTAAATAAACGGGCCTGGTTGGACTTCACGTTACTACATACCTCCCGATGAGTTTAAAATGCAGTATTCGTATAGTATCTGTACGTTTACCCACATGGCAAATAGCCTCTCACAACAAGCATTTTAATGTTTTTGGTTTTATTTGAACATAAGAGTCCACCAGCCCAAAAGTGGACAATGTGATAGTTTGCTCAGCCTAGTGGAGAAAATCTATGCTGCCTTTATTTAGTTTGTACGATCAATTGTTTACCATGGAATAATAGCTTAAAGAGTTGTGCAATTAATGCCTTTTTTTAGACAGATTATGCCCCTCCTCTCTCCCCTTGTTGTCCTTAGTTTATAATATAATTGTTTTTAGAACTAGTTTTACCCCCCTCTGCTATGTTGTTGACACAATGAGTTTTTCAAGTGACCTTGTTTACCTTGCACAGTACACTCCTCTTTCAGAGACGCTCGCCGGTCTCACTGAAACGAGAATAAAAAGAGTGAAATGTCCATTATTTTTCTATACAAGTTAAGAGGAAAAGACTCCATTCAGACCAATCGTCCTCACTGCTCCGTTTGACGGTCGGGAGTCATTACTGTCTGTTGTGTTCTAGTATTGGACAGCTATCCACCATCCATTCGTTTGGAAATAAAAGAGACTTAACCTGAGAGGAGGTGGTTTGCTGCATTCTCCAACCACAGCTCAGTGAGTCATCACAGGCTAAAGCCTGATTTATACTTTTGTCGTGCAATGGTGTGCACCGGAAAATAGCCCGATGCACAAGCTCACGGCGTGTGGCGTATGCACGGTGTCGTGAGCATGTAGATCGGCCTTATTCGCCGCGTGATAATGTCCTACGACAAAGCATAAATGAAGCATTGGAATGACACGCTGACTTATGTATAGAAGCCGGCTTTTAGCCTATCCCACTGTGTCACTGGGGAAGACGGGATGCAATCTTGAATGATGGCTCAATAAAGTGAAAGAACAACTTACGGTAAATGACCCTGCTGTGCGCTGGTATTATTTAATTCATGTTGACAGTTTTCAAAGGAATTACATTAGCCTGGAGCATCCTGTTGGCATGATGTAAATTCTCTATACAAATGAGGCAGCTTTACACTGGTGATGAAGACTTTTCAGTGGTTCTCAACCTCTGGGTCGGGACCCACAGGGAGGTTCGCACATGATGTTTTTCGAAAAACTACTTTCTGGCCTTGACAGTCCATACACTCAAACAAAAGTCCTATCTGATTGCATTAAACGGCATTAAACTTGCTTTGCCACTCACTTTGCCACTCGATTTGCCACTCACTTTATGCGTGTGCATACTGCATACCCTCTAGAAGAAAGACGCAATTAATTGAATTAAAATGGTGCCGTGCAGCATATGAGCTTGTAGATCTTCTATTTTCACAATATTTATCTGGAACTGTGTCGAACTAAATCAGGGTGGGTTCAAATAGGCCTATGATTTGTTGGGGGGTTGAGAAGTTTAGAACTACTGTTCACTGGTCTTCAGTGTGGAGGTTCGTCCCACTGCATCACAGCTAGAACTGGAACTAAACCAAATGGACCCTTAAAGGTCTGTAATTACTCACAGCGCATAAATGGAACCAACTGGACCTGGTTTTCACACTCATCATCAGGCATTCAATTAATAGGATTTTTCTTCATAGTAGATTGGGTTCCTGGTGATAACGATGGAGTGTTCCAGTTTTCAGTACTTTTATTGAACTACTCTGAGTCTACTCTACATCTCTGAGGCAAATATTGTACTTTTACTCCACTACAATTATTGGTGAACTTTAGTTAGTTTGTAGATTTTTTCAACTTGCATTTTATAAATCTTTCATGAACAAACAAAAACCACAACAGACAAACAGACATGAATTATAAAATAAAATAAAAAGATAAATGCTGTTGCATATTAATTGTTTGTAGATTTTTATTATTCCAAAGCGTACTTTAACCACTTCAACCCTATATTAATTTCGGTCATTTGAACATCTACAACATGCTCACAATGCATCGTGATGCTTGTAGATCTGCTCATTTTAAAAGATTTGCATTCAAACCCCCCCCCCCCAGTCTCCTGCCCGGGGAAGAGCACCGCCTGGCGGCCAGGGGGAAGAGCTGCGACCCCCTGGCTGGAAGTCTCTCTGACGCTGAACCGTCCACTTTTTATCTCTGACACCTCAATTTTTCCTTTTGATACCAATACTTTTGTACTTTTACTTGTACTCTGTTACTTGGAACAAAGTAGTATTTCTACATTGCAGTATTGATACTTTTACAGTAAAAAATCACACCCGTCTGAACTGAGTGGTGCAATTCCCCGCCCACCCCTCTCTCTCTCTCTCTCATTAGCAGGAACCGCACTATCCCTCTCTCTGTTTCTGGCGCCCCCTACTGGTACTAATAAGTCATATACTCGTGCTCATGACCACTGCCACATAGGCCGACACGGACATTGCTGATTGTAGGAGTGGTTGCACCACTCAAAAATGTGCAGTATATTTTCCACCACTGTATATTACAACTATGGTCGGTGTGCTTGTAAAGTTGGCTATTTTTGTCGTGCAACGAAGCATGAATGGTGTTTAAAGGAGCGCTCTCCATGGTGCTGAAGCTGGACTCGCATCTACAACAGGCAGAAGAGCTCCACATTTTACATGATTATTGTTAACTTTTGTGAAATGTTATCTATAGGCCTAGTGAATGCAATTCAGCTTGATTGCTAAAAGTTGCACGTTGAGCAATTTACATAATTAGCATATTTTTGTGAATGAGTTAACATGACTGCATGGTAACTCCTTATATTAAATGGTAATGGTGGGTGGTTTTACATCGGTCTGTGGCAGGCCTGTCCATCTCTGCTTCCACAGCTTCCCACAGAGCTACTCATTCAGTGAGTCATGCAAGGCTGTAGTAGGCCCACGCCTCAAGGCAACGTCTGCTTTTTGTATACTGGTAGAAAAGGAGACCAGCCCGACCAGTCCGGTAACGGACACACACAGACTTCAGCGGTTGATGCATTCATTCAGCCAACGATCGCCTGTGGCTATACCTAGACCCCATACAGTCATCCAGCAAGAGACACATTTCACAGATTGAATCGTTTTGAATGGTCTTGTTTTGACCTATCCATTATTTTTGTCATTGTCAGACACACTCCACTCAGGAATGCATACTGGCAACTGATTGATTGATGTTTGTATTGATAGTTTGCAGAATGGGTACAGTTCAAGGAAAGTACCGATCAATAGAGGGTATGCGCGTGACATCATCATACCTGGAAGTTATGCAGGAATGCCTACTGAGTGGCAAAAAACTACTTTCTGGCCTTGACAGCCCATACAGTCCAATTTTATTGCATTAAATTACTTTAAACAACGTTAAATTCGCTTTGTTACTCAATTTGCCCCCGATCTGCCATTCACTTTATGCATGTGCATACTGCATACCCTCTATACAAAATCTGCTAAGAGGATTAAACCAGAAAAATAACTAAGACTTGTTTACATCAGGGTCCTCCATTTTCAATTCATCAAAATATTTAAATACGGTACATGCATATATACATACTAAAACATAAAATAAATCATATACACGGTTAGAAAATGGGGAATAGAAATAAAGAGGGTTGAGGGGGTAACAATTGCGTTGCGTTCCAAAACGTTGCATGTTAAAGATGGAGTGCCACAAATTTGTCTATGAGGTGACAGTACTTCATTAGACACCCTGGAGTCGTTTTATGTGCAATGGTGTATTAACTTTGTATTTAGGGTTTCCTGGAGGCTTAAATAAACAGTATATATAGGGACATCACACTATCAGCCCCTCCCCTAGCCCCTCCCCCTTTATCATACAACTACAGCTGTGGGTGCGGTTTCAGTTCAGGTGGATCACCACCCACCAGACAAACCAGGCATACTTAATGAACTGGTGGGTGTGTCCACATAAAAGCATGATTTTAACAAATACTGTACACTTTTTGGAAAAGTTCTTCCTCCTTATATTATAATACCTGATGATCATGTTTTAGGGTGGAAAGAAATCGTGGCACTCTTTAACAACCGTTATTCGAATTTAAAAGAGCTGACTGTCTCGAGGATGTTTTCAACGCCTGGTCAAGTCGTTTGAAAAGGTCTGTCTGTTGATTTTTTAAGTGTCTCTTCTCATAAAGGTCAGCCTCTTAATCAGCACTGCAGTTCTTCTAAGAACCACAGCTCTCACATTTTCAGCCCACGCAGCCGTCACACAAATGTCAATTTACTAATGTATTTTTTTTGTTGAGATTCACAGACTCAGTGATTCAATGTAGTTTTGAAGCATAATTATAGCTCAGAACCTGTCACATCACGTCGTGCTGTGAGATTGTAAGCTACTGTAGAATAGTGGTTCTCAAACTTCAGCTCAAGACCCAAGAGAAATTTGACGTTTTCCTCTTGGCCAAACTAGAGAAAATAGCAGAGCTTCTACATCGGCTATTTTCATGAAGTGACTGGGGGGGGGGGGGGGGGGAATCTTTTGGGGAATGTAATTTGTATTGAAAACCAATGTGGGGGGACAAAAAAAAAAACTAAAGGGACCCATAAAAATGTGTCTGCGACCCACCAATTGGACCTGACCCAGTGTTTGGGAAACAGTGCTGTAGATGGTTTTCGGCCCATGACAATAACCATGGCGACAAGGCCAATTCACGCCTACTGCTGCGTGCTGTAGCAGAACCCCGGCCTATTGGGATGATACATGACCCTCAGTCACACACGTGTGTGTGTGTGTGTGTGTGTGTGTGTGTGTGTGTGTGTGTGTGTGTGTGTGTGTGTGTGTGTGTGTGTGTGTGTGTGTGTGTGTGTGTGTGTGTGTGTGTGTGTGTGTGTGTGTGTGTGTGTGTGTGTGTGTGTGTGTGTGTGTGTGTGTGTGTGTGTGTGTGTGTGTGTGTGTGTGTGTGTGTGTGTGTGTGTGTGTGTGTGTGTGTGTGTGTGTGCGTGCGTGCGTGCGTGCGTGCGTGCGTGCGCGTACATACTTCATGTCACTCCGTAAGATGTTCTCCAGATGAGTGAGCAAGACCTGAGGCCGATTCTACAAATGCCTTCTAAATCAGTTCTCACATTTTCAAGAATGTTCAAAAATCTAAAATAGCAGTGAACTTGTATCTGTGAAATGAGTGGCGTCTTTTATCATATGTTTAGATGATGAAGTCATCGTATCACTTTTTACTGTGGCAACCATACGTCATAGTTTAATGTAGCACCCATGTCATAGTGTACTGTGGCACAAACTATGATGTCATAGTGTGGCACCCACTACGTCATAGTAAATGTATTTTGCCATTATCTTGGCCTAAAAGTTTATACGGAGTAAATTGTTCCGTAAAAGGTCCATAGACGTGAGGCACACACAAATAACTTTGGACACACTTGGGAACTTTGGAAAGCCTTAAATGTAATCGTTACAATTAGGTTTAGACATCTAAACACACACTGTCAAATATTGGATACTGTCAATATTGTCACCCATATTGCACCTTTAATGGTGAAAGAAAAAAGAAAATCCACTGATGTAGTATTATGAGCAATTGCAGATTGCAAGTTGGCCTCAACCTCACCTTGGCGGTAGTAGTCTCTCAATTCTGTCAATTCTTGTTCTCCTCTTGTTCTACCTCTCTGCTAGCTGTACTAGCAGAGAAGCTACCTGATGCCACATACATACATACATACATACATACATACTGTACATACATACATACATACATGCACATTGGAGGTCAGTGTTTCAGTGTTAATTTTGTTGACTAAGACTAAAGACCAAGTCAACTAAGGTTTTTCAGAAGACTAAATAGGACTAAGACTAAATGGTGTGTTATATTCAAAAGATTAAAACGAAATCAAGATATTGTGAAAAAATTAACACTGCAGTGTTTTCCATGTGAATAAAAAGGATGATATGATTGTTGCGCTAAATGATTTGTGTGACATACAGTTGTGCAAAAATACAATACAATACAATATTTAGAATTGCCCTTTGTGCGAAATGAAAAGTCACTGTATCAACACCTTTATTGTCGATGCATTAGCTTCAGGTTTTCACCATTGTGGGGTATATTAGTAGCAGTTTTCTGTGTGTAAAAGAAATTGAGCAAAAGTGTAATCCTCTCTGGGGGTGCGGGCACACAGGGAGAGAGCATCAGCCTTGGATTTGAGAAGCCATCTCTTATACCGCCTATATCGTCTGTGTATTCAAATGACTTTCACCTGCGGGGCATTTTCCCCAGCCTCCAGCCATCAGAATGCATTACAGAGCATCATACTCTGTCAGGCTGGCAGAGGCCTGTGCAACAGATGAGCATGTAAGCAGTAATGTGCCCACGGTGCAGAATCATGCATGAGACACACGCAGGCAGCAGTGCTGAATGGACCGATAGAGATGTTGCATTTCTAGTCTATGCCAGACTTTTAATTTCAAGGACCCCCATATAGAGGGTATGCGCATGAATAAAGGGGGTGGCAAATCGAGTGGCAAAGTGAGAGGCAAAGTGAGTTTAACGTCATTTAATGCAATCAGATACGACTTTTCTGTTTGGATGTCATGGCCAGAAAGTAGTTTTTTACCACTCAGTAGGCATTTCCGCTTAACTTCCTGGTATGATGATGATGTCACGCGCATACCCTCTATTGGTATGCATTTATTAGACCGATGGTTATTGACTCGTTAGTGTCCATTTTTATATGTGTATATATATATATATATATATGTGTCAGAGACGAGTTACAGACTTGTAAGGGACCACTACAGGGAATTGGACTGAGTGGTGTCAAAGTGGTACTAAATGAGTGCCTAAAAAGTACCCACTCCAGGGTGGGTCTGAGGAGCTAGGCTAAGCGCCACGGGGCCAAATGACCTCCACCTACACAGTATGTTCTTACATTACAAAGGGGGCACAGATTACCTCCAGGACTGCAAAGTAGCCTACTTTATTTTAAAGGAAAGGTACAGTAGATATTTTGATGCAGCTGCATCAAAATAAAGTAGGCTACAAAGTTTTACAAAGTTACTGAGTGCAAGGGTCCAAGTATTTCCTAACTATCAATTTAACTCAGGGGACCCCCTGGAACCACCTCAAAGACCCTTGGGTGACCCAGACCTCACTTTGAATGAACACATGCGCACAGGCACACACACGCACGCACGCACGCCCGCCCACACCCACGCACACACACACACACACACACACACACACACACACACACACACACACACACACACACACACACACACACACAGCATCCTTGATGAGAGAACATCGTTCTCTGCCACTCAGTACAATCCTCAATGTTCAAGTCACTCTGACAGTATACAAATGTAATCAAACGGACAAGCAAAGTGCAGACTTCTACTCCTCCTCATTCTTCGCTGTCTATCTGCTAAATAAATGCATCTTGCACGCTTTCACCTGCACTCTTGCTCTTTTATCAGTTGTTCTGTCCTGCCTTTCGCCCTCCCTTCCCCCTGCCTACCTTACACTGCAGTTGAACCTATAGGGTCATGATGATGAAACCAAGCCAATATCTTCTCCTTCCCGTGTCTGTCATCTGTGTGGGAGGTGGTAGAAGGTGATGGCCTGCATTCGCCAAACCAGCCGTGTGTTTTCACACAGCAGTCATTGTGGTACTTATTTACACTATATAGGGATTAGGGAGGGGGCTGGGGTGATGCTACAAAACGGTGTATTACTATTATTATGGTTAATGATGCTGCATGTTGCCATGATTAAATTACTGTGAAGCGACTAGCGAGTGCCACTAATGAAATGCTAAGCAGAAGGGGCTGTGTGGTAACTTGAACGCTCCCCCCAAACATACTCTCTCCCCAATTTCTTTTTCACTCGCCCCCATCATTTCTTGTATTCTTTTACTGCATAATTTTACTGGGGTTAAGGTTAGGAATGAGGGTAGGTTTAGGCATAGTTTTACTGAGATTACGTTTATTCGACCTATTCATAGTCCAGTTTTCGGTGAAGAGGTGACCACCGAAACGGTGGTTAGTAATAACAGAGAGGTGTGTTGTGTGAGCGGTGACCACCGCGGTGGGATGTCATGTTGTAGTTTTCGGTGGTGACCTCTTCACCGAAAACTGGACTATGAATAGGCCTTCAGGGTATTTTAAGGTTTAGTTTCACTGAGATTACCTTTAGGAAAACCTGATGCAAGCACATGGGTGACCATTCCGAAGTTGCTGGATTTGACCCGGGGTGAGTGTGTTTTGTATTCTTTTTGGATGTTGTTGTTTTTTTTATTGACTAGACTAAAAGATACATGGGGCTCACTCAGTGCATGTGCAACACATAAAGAGAGATGGCTGTGACTTTTCTGCAGATTAGAATGTGTATATAAAGGCTATATATCAGGATAAAAACAATTAATAATGCATGTAGGAAAGTTTCAATGTGCTCTGCCATTTCTGATTTAGCATAATTCTCATGCGGTTGATGTATGATCTAAGATAAGATATGGAAATTGTGATAAGTCTGTTTAAGTTCTTTAAAAAAGCCAATATATTCCTCAGTCACTCGATCACAGGCTAGGTCAGATATAGTATGTCTTGGTCTGGGTTATTTTACCATAGGCATATTTAAGTGAGCCTATTTGTATCCACATAATGGTGTGGCTTCAATGTGGTGCTCACACTTCATGTGGTCAGCTAGCTTTAGTCATACGTACAATGTCTATGATGACGTATTATTTCAGCAACTCTTCAGCAGTTCAGCTGGATCAATTTTATTATGAAATTAGAGTTGTATACTTGAAGTTGTATATATGTGCAAAGATGTACTTCTGACCTATCCTGGCACTATAGCACACACACTATAGTGTGCTCAACAATTCGGTTGAACAGTGTGCAAGATTAGCTCCAGACACACAGACATCTAGACTCCTCCATTGGTGTGGTAAGGTTGTGTCATCTTTATTGAATCTCCTTTATCAAACTACTGTGTAATTTTGAGGTTTTGGACAAGGTTTCCAGACAGACAGACGGACGGACGGACGGACGGAAGGAGAAGATGTCTTAAGAGGTCAGAGTCATGATTCCCGCGCTGGGGACGTTCTCCTCTGTGTCATCAGTGCCCATATACCCTATAGGTGGGGTTGGTTTGTGAAAGAGCCTTTCTGTGTGGACTTTGTATTTTTCTCCCTGTTTCCCCTATAGGGTTAGGTAGGTACCCTCACAATCCTGGTCTCTAGCCTTCCCCTGGCCAGCCGGAGGGCCTGATGGATGGGAAAGGAACTGGTTGGAATAACGTGTTCCTTCCACGCGCTACATCCAAGTTCTAACTGGGGAAATTTCTCCCTGTCAGGTCAAAAGAAGTGGCTTGGACTCCTCATGCATAGAAGGAAGCATGAGGTCAGTCTGTTGCTCTGCAGGTTGGCAGAGGGAGCGTAGAGCCCAGGATTGCATTAGATAATTGACAGTGGGTGAAAGAAATGGGTTACAAAATCGTCGGATAAAAAATATATATATCACTGTGTGAAAGTTGTGTGTGAAATGTGAATGGATGGACTTCTATTTACTTGTTTGCCTCAGCCAAAGGCAATGGGGTGAGATGTGGCATGCTGCTGCCAGCTTTCTGTCCGACCAGAGAGAGAGAGTGCAATTCAGTTATGTAACATAAATGAACCATGACCTTGTGTCATTATGTATGTCAACACAACAGCAGCACAGCAGAAATGTGAAGATTATCTCTCTCCCTCTCTGTTGCCCGCCCTCTCTCATTGTGTCTTGACCACTGGGGGGAGACAAATACTGCAGAAAAAATTAAAATTCTTTACAAGAGGAAATTAAGAAATTATTTTTTTAAGCATGTTTATGGGGGATAAGGGATTACAATATTTGTGGAATCTTTAGTCGTTAGTAATATTCATTCATCCACATATGAAGGGGATTATTGCATCGATTTGTTAGTAGCTAATCAATCAATGAATTTAACCACCTAAAGGGGAATTGTTGTGATGAGGGATTAAAATAAGTATACCGGTAGTTTATTTATCAAAGAGCTATAGTAAAACAAAAATGTGCTATGTATGGTTTCACTTATGTGGAAGATTGTATATATTCTACAATTCTAACCCTAAACCTAACCTAGTGTAAACAAACAAACACACACAAAACACACACACACACACACACACACACACACACACACACACACACACACGCACACGCACACGCACACGCACACACACACTTTTGTGAACTCTTTTCTTGACCTTTGTTGGTTTTTCCTTTCTATCCTGATTCCTGACTTTATCTTTTCTGCTATCATGATTCATGAATGGAACACCACCTGTAGAGGGTGAGTCACACTCACACACTCTGACATGCACTCACTCACACTCTGACGCCCAACGCCTGCTGGTATGCAGGCTGGCTGCAGCCTGTTACCCGTGATTGATTGACCGTCACGTTGCATGCAACTTCAGAAGGAAATAAGGACAACTATTAAAGTGTCACATTTCACTTTGTTGCCAAGATACAGCTTCATCGTCATCATTCATCATCTTCCCACGCGTAAAAGGATGAGGATGTAATTCTCTTCTACAGAACTGAACAATGTTTCCGCCTAGTTCATGTCATGTTGTTATTTCCTGCACGGCTGCAAACTACTAGCGTGGACATTTCATTGTGCTCCCTCGGCGCTCGTCAGCTTAAGTTTGGATCACGCCGATTCAATTCGCCGCCGTCGTTTGATTGGTTAATTAAGATAATTTGTTCAGGCTGCGCTCTCGGTGACATTTTTTGGCAAAGCGATATGATTACCGACGGACTGGACGCCCTCCGGTGATCTTGCATTGAATCACGGATCTCTCCTCTCTCTCTTGACAGATCTTGACAGAGATCTTGCAGACAGACTTGGCGTCTTATCCTCCCACGCTTTCATCATTGCGATGTCCACAAGAAAGCATCCGTTGTCACCGGATAAACAGCAGACTAGAAACGGAACGTCAAAATATGTGTTGTCGAGAGAAGCGTCTGTTAACGAGTATTATGATGTTGTTTTCAAGGTGTGTATTGCTCTTTTTATCATATCATATAGCGTACCGTATTTATTTGCGTTTATGTATACTACTTGGTTAACAAGCGGCGGTGAGATGTTCAGAATCCTGTCCGTGCAGCGGAGGAACAGGTGTCTTATGCATGGTTGGGTGGACCTGCACGCTGCAGATAAGAATCATCATTTTGTTTACAGTTTAATGTGGTGTTAGTGGATACAAAAAAAGGCGTTCAATCAATAATGTGGAAACTAAGAAGTCAAATGGACATGAATGCTTTCTGTTATTGTAGGCTAGTCTAGTTGGCACTGCATGGCACTGGCTGTTTCTAATGTCGCCCTACTGTGATGAACACCCTATACTTACTAGTACATATTTACATTTGTTTATGGCAGTACAGTAGGCTAGCTATTACCAAATGGGGACCAAATGCTATCTCAGACATAAGTGAGATGAGATGTACAGTAACAGAATTTACAATAATGCTAAGTAAAAGGATAACAAAAAAGGTGGCTTGTTTCCTTTGGGTCCTGTGTATTGAATTCAATAGACCCCTAGAGTAGACTATACAAGAAATCATCAATACTAGCAGCAGTAAAAGGAGTAATTTACTGTAGGCTATTTACAGAAAACATTGGGGGTAATTTCTTTTGGCAAGCTTCAGTCATGTCTCATTGCTACAGCTTGTAAATCGCAATTTTTGCAACTTTTGTGTGACACTGTAGTGTGACGAAGTAGACCATTCATTTATGAAACAAAAACATAAGAAGTTGAAATATAAGGTTTCTGCCTGACAGCGACAATATGATGCTCTCGTGTTAAATGGGCCCACCCATGGTGATTTGCAAATATTTGCTGAGGGAGGACTTGATGCACCTTGCCAATAACCCTCCCACCAGAAGTGCCGGTGTTTGTTCATCTCACTGTTTTCCATAAGCCCAGAGTGATGGAATTCTAAAGGAAGAAGTCCTATTTCGTGTCCCTGGGGGTTTCCCAAATCTATCACTTTGCTCGTTACATGGTTGCTAGACTGTGCAGTCTTACTATGCATTTAGGGAGGCCTATATATATATATTGTGTTCTGCTTGTTATGAGCAATCCTGTTGGTGGATTTTGTGATTACACATCAGTCCCTCAAATCTATTGTATTATATCAAGTATTGACAGAAGCAGAGAAAAATAAAAAAGCAGTCAAAAACAATGGTTTGTGGTGTACCCATAGGTTGTATCACAAGAAACCCTTCATTAAAACTCTTGAGTTTAACAATAGAAGAAGGCAAGCGGACAAATTGAGCTTGAGAAATGTCATACAATGTATGGCATCGCAAGCTCAATGCATCGTCTGACTCAAAGCTCTCCGTTGTGAAAACATTGTGAAATCACAACACATTCGTGTTGTGATTTCACGATTGCTTCACATCCCTAGACGGAGCTGTAACTAGCAATAGTTTTTTAAGACAAGAAACAATATGGAACAATAACAGACTCCCTCGGTAGCCTATTGCACTCGTAATGTAGTCGAGGTATTGTTATCTTACACATAATCCATTTTGAGTGTATACAAAATGTAACCAAAGTCCAGTGTCAAACCACTGACACTCGCTCTGTGGTGTTGTGGTCTTGTGTTGCTCTCTAGGTGATGATGCTGGGGGACTCCGGTGTGGGAAAGACGTGTCTGCTGGTTCAGTTTAAAGATGGCTGCTTTCTGGGAGGCAGCTTCATAGCCACCGTGGGAATAGACTTTAGGGTGAGATACAGTCTTCCTCTAAAAGCACCGCTGGAGCCACCGAATGGCTCCACCACGTCGGCCGTGCCTCGAGACGGCTTCGTCCTCACGCAGTAGTGTAAAGCAGTGTTCTCAATCTTCTTTGTGTGAAGACCGCCAAATTGATATGTATTTGGCCGTGGACCCACATCTGAAATTATTTTGTGCCAAGGCCCCCCAGAAGGGAAGATTTGTGTTGAAAAAACAACCAAAATATTCAAATATTTTCTAAATTAGCAGATGTACTTTTAAGCCCACACATCTGCTATTAAAGTACATCTGCTATTGTTGAATAGCTGAAGTGTAAACTATGGCTAAAGTGGGCAGAATAATTGCATTATTATCTATTTTTGCTGGAGCCCCCTCCCTCAAGGACGCCTGTGGGTCTCTGGACCCCATTTATACTGTACAATTCTATTGTACTTTTTACTTTACTTGAGTATTTCCAATTATTGATACTTTATACTTATCCTCTATACATCTCAGAGGCAAATGTACTTTTTTTTTTACTATACTACATTTATTTCACAGCTTCAGTTGCTTTGCATATTAATTATTAATCAAATATATTCTAAATTCTTTAAAAAATAGATCTTTCTACAAGCTCACAACTGAACTTGCAATTTTAGGGTTTACTTAATGATCGTAGTCAGAAAACATGATATAAACATTCTGAAATGGCCATTCTGCATAATGGATATTTCTATTTTTGAATAGAAATAACTTTGAATGCAGGACTTTTACTTGTAACAGAGTATTTCTACATTGTGGCATTGACACGTACTGATAAAATCAGTACTTCTTCCACCACTGTCATATTCCTGTTCTGTCAACTCATTTGCTGTTTTACCCTTTTTCTTCTTTTTCTGTGCTCTCGTTTCACATTTAAGTGTTTGCACAGGGTTTCAAAACGGCGTTTCATCTACAATTCTACATGTTCATGCCCTTTTATAAAGGAAATGTAAGGTCCCTGTAGAGTGTAGACTGCTGCTTTTTTCAGATTTCTTTGCTTTCAGAAAAACGGCGGCAGCAGCATAGCACAAATGTCTGTCTCCAGGAGAAATTAGGGACTTAAGCAACGACTGTTTTCAGGACTGCTCCGCTAGGCGGAAGTATGGCGGCTATGACTCAATCGCCGTAGCTGTCAAAATCGTTAAGCGAACAGCCGTAGGCGACGGGTTCCCATCGCTTTTTGGTTCCCATGGTGACGATGCGTCTATGCAGCATGTGTCAAACATAAACACGGACATTGAAAAAAAATAAACACCCCGTCGCGCATCAGCTAACTTGCCGATTCGTTTTATTTCTTCATTCAGAGCATGCCAACACATTACACAGCAGAAGAGAGAGGTGATGGAGCAATCGGTGTAAATGTATGACAGTTTATTTCAATAAACATATGGTTATGACATGGTGTTGTAGACACTACGTGGAAGTGTAGGTTCTGCCGTAGTTGAAAGGCGTATATCTTTTCTACGTCCGAGCATAGACATGGTAAGTTTAGTGTTAGTTTAGATTAATACACGATAATCAACATTAACACTTTAATTTAGAACACAGCCAAATCAAATCATAGTACCTACGTGTTCAATCAATTATTCAATCAAAGCAAACGGCACAAACAATATTAGTTTGCCTCTTCTACACAAATTACTGTTGCGTGTTGCCATTCTAGGCCAATCGGAGGCAGGCGGTGCGTTACCATGTCTATGCTCGGACATAGAAAAGATATACGAAGTAGAAAGGGCTGCATCGCCATCGAGCACTGATCAATTTCCGGTTGCCGGAGCGGACTGCCGTAGCTTTGCCTAAAGTCTGCCTTGCTGTGTAGAGGCACAGAGGGTTGGAGGAACTAAACTGTCAGACAAGCTCTCACCTTCCCGCGGATATCGTGCCACCTACTAGCACACGACACATGCAAGACATAGGCTACATACAACCGTCATTCTCGAACAGTTTTGGCTTCAAGGACCCTCAGATAATAGGGGGTCCCCAGGAAAAGTAGTTAATATAGCATCATTTTGCCTTAACCACTTAATCCATTTATATGTTGGCTATTCAAAAATAGCAGATCTACAAGCTTGGACATCTATGTCTGATAATTTTAGAAAAATCTTGAAAGTGATTTATTTAATTTTTTTACAAAAATATATCTTTTTTTTTTTTTTTGCGGGCTCAACATATTTTCAGATGGGTGTCCGTGGCCAAATGCACATCAATTTGGCAGTCCTGGACATGAATAAGTTTGAGAACCACTGGTCTAAACGATAAACTATACATCCATTTGAGCTCCTGGATTCATCCATTGAGCGCAGAACCGGAGGTGGACTGCTTGACGTAACGTTACAGTGGCTGATCAACTCCAGACGCTGTGGTCCCCCCCCACTCCATCCATTTCCCTCCATTCAAGGCTAAACACTCAACGCTAATAGGGTTTGGTTTGAGGAGGAAATTGTGTTGCATTAGGCGTAGTGATGTACCGTCTTGTTCTGATGGCAGTGGGGACATTAGGGAGCGTAATGTTTTGACAGATCGAACCACGTTGAGACAGTTTATCCCGTAAAATGGACATTTTACTTTCTCCTTTAACCCGTTAAAGGGATAGTTGAGCCCCCAAAAATGTATATGGATATGTAATTTTTTGTCGCATTCCTAAAAGTCTCCTTTGTGTTAAAGAAAATAGCAGATGTACAAACTTGCAGCATGGCACGAAGTGACGCACTGTGAGCTTGTACATCTGCTATTTTTGAATAGCCAAGGCTATTAAATGGTGTTATGGCCTTGTATGCTGTTTGACCCTTTAAAAACCTTTTTAGATGGGTTTAGTATTATCTATTTACCGGTATGTGTATTGTGGAGCACCCCCCAACCTTAGTTTTTCACAATGCATGTACTTGTATATCTGTGTGACAATGAAAATCTTGAATCTAAAATGTATTGTGGCCATTGGCTCTTCGGGAGGTCTATTCAATGATTTGCTGGTAAGTTTTAGGCAAAGATCATGTTTAAAATGTAGAAATTATCACTTGTTTTCAAGTTTCATGAGGACATCCATGGCTGCACAGTGAAATCTTCAGTGTTAATTTAATTTAGAGAGTGTAATGGACCTAAATTGGTCCATTTGGGTCAACTCTTGCATTTATATTTTTGAATTAACACTGAGTTACAGTGCCCCTTTTATGATTATGAAGTGGCACTCCTGCTCTATGGCTCTGACTCTTGTGCTTCTCACTATTGGTCAGTGTTTGTGTCTGCTAAATGCTTTAATTTATAAATGAGACTGCACCTGCTTGCTTGCATAGGTAAAGGGCACAGAAGTGGTTTAGAGGGGGGGGGGGGGGGGGGGGTGTGTGTGTGTGTGTGTGTGTGTGTGTGTGTGTGTGTGTGTGTGTGTGTGTGTGTGTGTGTGTGTGTGTGTGTGTGTGTGTGTGTGTGTGTGTGTGTGTGTGTGTGTGTGTGTGTGTCTCTGTGTCTGTGTCTGTGTCTGTGTCTGTGTCTGTGTCTGTGTCTGTGTGTGTGTGTGTGTGTGTGTGTTCTGACAAGCAGACTGCTGTTGGCGGTCTATTTTTGGACCCGTTTCCTCGTAGCTGTTACTCAGCATGCGGGTGTGTCAGAGCAGCCATGTGGGCAGCTCTGTCAACGTCACGAGTGGAGAGGGGAAGTGTAATCCCATGGCAACTAATGGCAGGTTGAACTAAGTCCAATCTGGCAAGGTGGACGACAACTGCAGGTGACGACGGTTAATTGAGAGGGACCCAGCTGCAGACATGCTTGAAGGATGTTTTTGTGTTGTCGCAACAAGCTATGCTCCCACTGCATTTCTGTCAGCAATACAGAAGCTACAGAGTGACTGAGAAAGTCATGCACAACCTTATCTGCTACAGTACCTGCACCACATTCTCTCTCTCTCTCTCTCTCTCTCACTCAGAGTTAATTATTTTCTTTTGATCAATTACTTTTAGTTTTGTCCCCCCTCCCACTTTAGTTATGCTGATTCTTCTCGAACAATAAATTACAGCTTGGTCCCTATTTCTGCGAACCCACAGTTGTTGATCTGTGGAGGTGTAGTAGACCACAACCTCCTAAGAGTCGCCAGCATGCTATCCCTGTTGGGCGACCGACTGACCGACCTTTCGCATTCCCAACAACACTGCCAATGATGTTGGATGGAGCGCCTGTGGAGTTGAACCCCATTCTCCACAGTGGTAGGCAGAACCCCATTATCCGCAGTGGTAGGCAGGTACTTAACCCCAGTGGTTCTAAATGTGAAATGTATGATATTTATGAAAATAGTTGAACAGCATATTTTTTGTTTCGGGTACCATGGCACAAATATTTTCCGATGGGGGGCCTTCGTCTAATACATATTAATTAATATTATTATACAATTAAGTTTGAGAACCACTGCGTTTACCCCATCACCAATCAGACATAGCTATCTTTCTCTCTTTCAAAGGGTGCTTTTTTCTAATGAGGAACAAGGAAGAGTCAGTCCTTTCACTTTTGAACTTCTTCAGCCTGGGAGGAAGTTGTTGCTATTATAGTTGGATTGAGTTGACACTTTTAAGGTGGGGTGAGAGAGCAGGTAAGCAAGGTACAGAGCAAGAGGGAGAAATACTGTGCATCTAGATTCTAGGTGGAGATGCAGCATGCAAGTTTTATCTCTTACCACCTCGCTCATTTTATTTTCCCTCACAAGCATTTTCTTTGTTTCCTCCCACCATCACATGCGTCACTTGCTGCATTCATCTTTCTGTTTTCTGGGCTGTTTTAGGTTAATATTGGCTAGGCAGGAAATGTCAGGGTGCCCCTGACAACTGCAGGAAACTCGAAGTGTTAGTTCTTCCTTCGCATTATTGTGCAATTAAGTCTAATCTCAGGACCTTGTTGTTGTGTGGGTGGTGCAAATTGCTTTCTCCAGCAGCATTTTTCTAGTTTCCTGGGCTACATGCTGCTGTGTCTGTGGCCTTCTGAGTTTGCTGCCGAAATCATCAACTCAGCGTCTAGTGTTCAAAGCCCTCTAATCTTTAAAGGAAACGGCAGGTGGAGGATTTTTTGGGGACCGTGCCCTTAGGACCCATGCCAGAATATTCAATTTGCACATGCACAAATTTAATATTTGCCTCCTGTTCACTTCCGAAGGGGCAAATTAAAACGGCACTGGCAAAAGCTAATTCTCTTCTGCTGCTTCATGTGGGGGTTGACTTTGAATGTTGACATAAACTAATGGCAAAGGAGTGTGTGTAGTTGATGGCACTTGGTTGTCATTTGCCTTTATTCACATGTGTGACTGTGCCCTTATCTTTCACATTGGGCCAAATTAAAATGCCTCTGTCTTGCATCAACTGCAGACGTACCTCAAATACGACGGGCCAAGATAAAGCAGTCAATGCAACGTAATGTCATTTTCTTATGTTTATGTTTGGCAGACAAGGCAGCATCATTGTTTGCTTATGAGAAGATGTTGGATTTTTTTTCTTTTCTTTCGTTGGTGGTAAAAAACACATTGCTTCCTTCTAGGTCCAGTCCTGGCGAGGGGGTGGTTGGAGTGGAGGGTCCCTGGCACAAAACATTTTCTGATGGGGGGGGGGGGGGGGGGATTGTAATATATCATTTTGGGGGTCCTTGGCATGAACAAGTTAATTTTGGGGGTCCATGTCATGAACAAGTTTGAGAAAAGGCATTTGTAATCCGATGAGGGAACCCATGCACTGCGCACTCGTCCGGGTTTTAGGTCTACAAGCTGTAGCACTGGCACTCCGTCCTGTGTGTGTATATACAGTATGTGGGTTGAGTTCCTCTTTCTCTGCCCCTCAGAATAAGGTGGTGACTGTGGACAACTTGAAAGTCAAACTTCAGGTAAGAACTCTTTTAATGCCATACTTAGGCCCTACACCATGAATTATTGTCCCATTTTCGTTTGTGTTTTTGAGGCTCCTCTCTGTCTTCTATCTGCACAAATACCCAATTTTCAACAATCAGGCCTTCTCATATAGGTTTTTATGGAAATTGGTTTCGGAACAGGCCAACTGATTAGGTGGTACCAGGGATCATGTATCGCCCTACTTGGTATAACCCCTGCCCCTCTGGCCTCTTCAGTCCTAAATTAGCATTTCCATTTTGTTTACAATGTCCGCCATTGTTGATTTTCACTTGATATTGGGGATGGGATTACCAGATGGGTTGCTTCCATTTTCCTAAACCTACTCATGAGGTGATCAAACAAAATGAAACGGTCATTTGCAAACACTGTTTGACCAAGGTCTACACTTACACCTGACATGTTAATTATTTGCATTGCTAATCCTCTCAGATTTTGTCAATTCAATTCATATTTAGGCTCTGCAGGCAGGGATATTTGCCCACATGCAGGGCTTATCTAAAGCAAACAGCTAGCACCACATCCTGCTCATTCAACTCAGCTGAGTGGGAGGAGGCAATTTGCCTCTTGCGAAGGCCTATGCCATGACAAATGGCGTCTTTCACGCGGGGGCCTCATTCATGATGAAAGTGGTGGAAAATGGTGCCATCTTCATGCTGTGACTTCATAATAGCACTTGTTTGAATGATTAGATAGTATTGTTCAAGATTCCTGGTGTGTAATTATGATGTTTGTTCCAGATCTGGGATACTGCGGGCCAAGAGAGATTTCGCAGCGTAACGCACGCCTACTACAGAGATGCCCAGGGTAACACCTGCTCTTATAATACTGCACTTTGCACTATGGTTTGGTTTTTCTGTAAATAAATGCCCTACTTGATGATCAAAAGTAACAGTTTTGGACATATGAGGTTTCCACCCGACAGAGGCGACTTCTTGTGTGTGTTGTGCATGCGACTTATCAACAACTACATATCATTCTTTGTGTGTAGTGTAGGTCTGTGTTAATGTGTTGTGCAATGCATACGTTTGTCATGCATCAACTGACTGTGGAAAAGTACTAAAACGTAAGAAAATATTATTTTTCTCCAAACACGTTATCAAATGTAACTATCATAACGACACAGAGTCACATACAGGGTGGTTTTGTTTATGTTTGGAACACAGTTCTTATATGACTTAATCTAAGATTTCTGTCTGGGAGTTTTACTCTGGTCTATGGAGATGCTTTCCTCTTTTCATACATTAACCTGTTTATTCTTCCCCAGCTCTCCTCCTGCTGTATGACGTCACCAGACAGAAGTCGTTTGACAATATCAGGGTGAGAGCTTCTCATATCCTATCACAGTGGTTCCCACACTAGAGCTTCTCATATCCTAGCAAAGTGGTTCCTCAAACTAGAGCATCTCATATCCTAGCACAGTGGTTCCCCAAACTAGAGCTTCTCATATCCTAGCACAGTGGTTCTCCACACTAGAGCATCTCATATCCTATCACAGTGGTTCCCCAAACTAGAGCTTCTCATATCCTAGCACAGTCGTTCCCACACTAGAGCTTCTCATATCCTAGCACAGTCGTTCCCACACTAGAGCTTCTCATATCCTATCACAGTGGTTCCCCAAACTAGAGCTTCTCATATCCTAGCACAGTCGTTCCCAAACTAGAGCTTCTCATATCCTAGCACAGTCGTTCCCACACTAGAGCTTCTCATATCCTAGCACAGTGGTTCCCAAACCTTTTCATGTCAAGGACCCTCAAATTGACACCAATTATGGATCCCCATTTGAAGCACAGTGGTTCCCAAACCTTTTCATGTCGGCTCCACATAATAGATCTATGTGTTGTACCAACTTGGTTCATTTGCAAGTGTGACTTGCGTCGCGGCAACCACACTGGTTATCATGAGACTGTCACAATATGGCCATATATTAACATTCCCATATATGGTCTTAATATTGATGACATCAGGTATCTCCATATATCGGCATAACAGGGATTGTATTAGGGCATGCTCTGGGACAACCATATTATGGAGATGCAGGTTCTCATAGTAAATGAGACCTATGGTCACACTCATTGTGTTGCCGAGGTCAACTAAGGTCCCATGGGTTTCTTTTGGCAAGTGGTGAAAACATCGTGACAAAATTCAGGACCTAAAAACCCAGTTTACAAATAAATGTCACGCTGGTACCCTGGTGAACCTATATTTCTCCTGCTAGCTTGACTAATATGACTTTATGTTCTCCCTCGGGTCTCTGTCTGTCTAGTCCAGGGGTCTGCAACCTTTTTGGGGATGTTTGAGGGGCGCTAGCCCATCCTATGCCCAGCATGTTTGTGCGATGATTTGATTGGCTGAGCACCCCACAGCGATGATTTGATTGGTTGAGCAATGCACATATTGAGGATAAAAATTAAGGAGAGAAAAGGTGAGGACACAAATTGTGATTGGCCGCTGAGAAGTGAGGACGCCAATTGTGATTGGTCGGAATGTGATGATGCATTGTGATGTATGGTGATAAGGCGTGATAGTCAGTGTGCCATGTCAACATACATTTTAATGACACCACATAAAAATTTCCAACATATTTAGATTGTCCATGAAATGACTTTCTCTTTTTAAATATGTTCTTTTACATTGTTATGATGATCATTAGACAGAGCAATATCCTAACTAACAGAGTTCATAGTTTTAATGAATGTAGAATTATGTGCAGGATGTATTTTACATACAAATGTGAGGTACTTCATTTATTTGACTAATCCTCTACTATGCCAGTGTGCCAGTGATCACCCATTGGAGTTGAGTGCACGGCATTGAGTCGAATTTCCTCCACTTGCCATTTTGATTAGTTAGTCAGTCCACTTTCCACTTGCACTGTTCAGACCTTCTCTACACATTATCTAAATACGTTTATCAGGTCTTTTCCATTATGGGCACTAAATGGACACAGACTGTCTGTACTCGTATGGCAGCGCGTATAACTGGTATTGCATTCCCTATTTGCATCGTTCCCGAGTAGGCTGGCCGGTCTAGTATTTTTAAATATCTCTTAAATATATATGTATGAATTTTCCATTTTTACCAAGCAGCGAGCTAGATAATGCTTTGTACTAATGATACGTAGCTTGCGGAGTTAGTTCAGTCAGATATACTAGAGGGCATTCATGCCGTGCTCAAAGGCGCATACTATACTCAAGGGGTTAATATGCTGCATTACTATGTGGGTGTATAAGTGTGTGCAAGTCCCACAAATCATTCGCTGATGTGGCAGTCATGTTGGAAACAAGACTGCAAGGTCTTTTGTCGGTGCTATCCTTTTGGATAAATGTGCTTTTGACTGTACCATGTACTGTTTTTGCATTTGATATTGTCTAATAAAATAATCAATCAATCAATCAAGCTGACCAATTGGGCGGGCTACTTAAGCTCACTAGACTCATGCTCTTCCTGCCTTCCTCCAAGGAAACTTTGAGAAGGAAAGGCAATGGTCACGTGACTGGGCTGCGCCATGACACTTTCATGGACACTCATGGGAGCCAAACTCGCACCGGAAGTTCAATGAATACATGGCAGTGAATGGAGCCAGCTGGACCAGCTCATAACAAATATTATTTCTGAACAATTGAGACCTTTATCATATAATCGGTTCAGGAATATAAACAAAGACATATCACAGGTTGGTTTCTAATCACTTACTTTTCGATGTGCACAGTATTTAATTTCTGGCTCCGAGGTATCACGAGATACTTCTCGCGATACTTGGTACGTTCAGAAAGGTACTTTGTGCTCTTTAGATACCATACCTCTATAAAAATTACAGTGTACACATCGAAAAGCAACACAGCAGACAATGTGTAACATGTCTTTTTCCAGAAGTGATTACTTTACAAAAGGTCTCAGTCATTCATAAATAATTTGTTCATGAGCTGGTCACTGAGCTCTCATTGACTCCAGTGCATTCTGACGAACTTCCAGGTAATTTGGCTCCCATGAAAGCGTCCATGAAAGTCTCATGGCGCAACCCAGTCACGTGACCATTACCTTTCCTTCTCAAAGCTTCCTTGCCTTCCACTGCATATGGTTCCTGGTTGTTATGTGATGTTTGCTCCCACCCTCACCTCAGCACCACCGGTGGATTCTGTTATTTATGTCCCCCATGAGGTTTTATTGTTTATTTATCTTCCTGCTCTTAATGTTTTATGATGGTGTTTAATCGCGCTGAGCAGGGAGAAAATGCAGCAGAGCCGAACGCCAAGATAAATAATATATGCACATTTGTATTCTCATTCTATAATAAATATTGGTTAAATCTATTCTTGAGTTGTCTGACAGAAATCCAATTTACAGTAGAAATTATTTCCTCGACTGCGAAGACCAAACGGCCCGGGAAGTAAGGGGAAGGGGTGGTGGTGGACCAAATGACAGAAGCATGTTGTGGCCGTTGGGCACTGGGCAGAAACCTTGTATCTCCATATTTACATTTAGTTTTTTCTGTCATTTAATGCCCTACTTCATCGTACAGGAGGGTATTTTAAGTAGTTAAAATAACCAACTACAGGCTCCCAACGCGCGTTTTGAGCTTTAGATCTGCTATTTTCGCTCCATTTCCTGAGCTGTAACGGTTTTGATCATACAAGGTTTCCATCCGACTAGTGGCAGCGTTTAAAAAGAGTGAGGCAAACGCTGTCTGGTTAGACTTAACAGTTAAGTGTGGCTGTGCGTCTGTCGTCCATTCTCACTTCCTCCACGTTAAGCTTGCTTGTCATGAAAAAAGCCACTCGAGCTGAACGGTACACATCGTTCCTTTTTGAAACGCAGAGCCCCCCCAACTTGGCGCTCCCAGGGGTTTAGAATGTCTCCTCTTTGGAAACTGTTATCACTCCATTCGCAACTTGTACAGCGTCTGGTTCAGTAATGAAAAGACGCACTGTTGTAGGTAGGTTTTGTGAGGACATGCAGTACAGTGACTCATCCTCTTGAGTAATACAAAAGCAGAAGTTTTACCTTTTTAACCTACTCGTGTAGTATGATGACAAAGGACTCAGTATGCCTGTTTATGTAGTCTTCTTCTACCAAACCACTCGGTTTGCACAAATCTCGCCATGCACAAATATTAATGCATGCCATAGAAAATACACACACACACACTACATTACATGCTTCCAATTTCCATATCTACCGTACAGTTTGCATTTGTATTATACTATGCTATTGCGCAACATTTTACCATTTGTTTTAAGAGCTGTAATGCAAATTACATCACATTTTCCACATTCACGAGTGCACACACACACACACAACACACACTGAATTTATTATAAAACATAACTGATAATTTCACACAATAACCCATTAATAATCAATCCATATTTTAGGCATGGAAGGTACTAAAAAATAAGTCATTTTGAAGATTTTGAAACATTCTGCTATTTTAAATATTGCTGCACGTCACTGTTGTGTGACATGGTATTAAACAATGCTAAAGTGGTCAGTTGATTCATAAACAATGCTGAAGTGGTTTAAGTTCATTCATTAAAAAACACTTCTTAATTTGATTAATCGAAAAAGTAATTGCTAAGAAGATAACCGATTGTTGCAGAACTATACTGATCTCCTTCCTCCGTCTCCCACTTCTCTCTCTCTCTCTCCCCTGTATGTGTGTCTCTCCCCTATATGTCGGTCTCTCCTGTATCTCTCTGTCTT
Organism: Protomyctophum parallelum; assembly: GCF_964188405.1. Classification (NCBI taxonomy): domain Eukaryota; kingdom Metazoa; phylum Chordata; class Actinopteri; order Myctophiformes; family Myctophidae; genus Protomyctophum; species Protomyctophum parallelum. The sequence goes on from NC_139708.1 coordinate 34,677,796, forward strand.
TCCTATATCCGTCTTTCTGCATGGAAGGCTTGGCTCACTGAAGTCCAGGAGTATGCCCGGAAGGACGTGGTCGTTATGTTGCTCGGCAACAAGGTGAGCAAGCTTCTCTTTAGCATCGCAGAAAGATCAGAATGAAACGATTTGACCTGTAATACAAATGTCTCCATTCGCCTCATCCCCCACCACACATGGGCTTGCTTAAACATGTATACTGTAAAAGGGGGAAAAAAGAATGTATACTGTACCAATTGTATAATAATTTATAACTTATTTGACACAAAAAAGTGTAGGCCAGTGGTTCAAACGTTTTCAGGTCAAGGACACGCAAATTAATTTGTATTTGTCTGCGGACCCCCATCAGAAAGGATTTGTCTTGTTAAAATGTTTCAACAATATACTAAATAAAGTTAGGTTAAGGTCATTTGTTACATGGAATCAGTTTTTGCTGTTTTGATATTTGTTTTGTATCGTGCATAACTGCATATGTAATGACACTTTAAAATTTACATATTTCAATATTAGCCGAAATAACAAGTCTGTCTTCCAACCTGTGTTTTGGTGGATTTATGGTAAGAGAATAGGCAAATTGTTATGGTATTTACTGCCTCTGTAGTCATCGGTAGTACAGAAATATTCAAATTATGTTTTGTCTTTCTTTTTTTTTTTACATTTAACAGACTTATGTGATTGCTTAGCGTTGTTTCCTATACATAATTTATGATAATTAACCACCAATGGCTATTTAGCCATAATTAACATGTCCAAATGGTTACTCTGCAAATGTCCTCACAGCTGAATCTGATTAAATATTCATTTTCACACCACCAAAACGCCACCAAAACGCAAATTGATATTGCTATTTGCTATAGGTTTTTCTAGTCTACATTCCCTCTAAACACCAGTGTGTGTCTCTGTGTGTGTGATATGTCTCCCCCTGGTGGTTCTGGTGGACTCACGCTTCACCCTGGGGTCACAGCTGTGTCACTCATCAGTGTTGCCAGATTTAGCAAAAACAGGTCTATGAAAACGAGCCCAAAAGAAGTGACTATAGTTTCCAGCATCAACTCATCATAGATCTCTGATCTCCGCCCCCTCGCCGTGACGTGGGGCAAACTGAACCAGAGCTGAACTGTGTGAATGACAATTCACACGCTTTGCGTTTGTAAAATTACTCATTTGCCGACTAAAGATTGAACGGAAAACTAATGGAAAGACGAGGCTTACGCTCAACATTATGTACAGCTATTAGGAAGAGAGCTTTATCTCCGCAAAATCGGGGATATTATGAACACACTCGCACACAGAATGGAAAGATGATTTTGACAGCTACTGCCCAACTTTCAAGCCTACAACAACTGATACCTTATTTAAGAAACAAACTATTATAGATTTGATTGCCCATTTGCCTATGATAACACATGGTAGGCTATGATTCAAGAACACTTATTACACTTATTAATCTCCATGTTAACTCTGTTCATTGCAAATGGCTGATCTGCAGCTCACCAGGGTATATATTGGCTATATTTTAATAAGCTACCGGTAGTTAATTGATAGTTGACCTACTTTTACGTCTTTTGCAGAGAAGTGACGTTTTGGCTATTTTCTGGGTGTTCATTTAAACAAATGAATACATTAATCAAGAACACTTTAACAAGATACAATACAATGTTGATCGGGTGGTTTTTAAAGTTAAATCTGTTGAAAATTGAAAATAGCTGATCTGCAACCTCACTACTAGGTTGTAGATGGATTACAATTATACTAATAGTGTTATAAAAATCATGACATGACCAGCTAGACACTCAATTAAAATAGAAACCTCATTGATTATATAATGCGTACTTGATTGTTTGATAAAAAGTCCAAATAATAAAATCTTTCCTTCTAAAGTCCTTCTGTTATGGCACAAGTATGAACCGAGCAAATCTGCACCATTAAAGTAGTGTAATAGCTTGGAAAAGTCACTGTTTAGGTTACAAGCTCATCATGTCACTCTAGCAAAGTGATTGATCTGTGTCTCTCCTAGGGTCCTACTTGCCCCACAACAAGGATGCGGGCTGGAAGCGACAAATGTTTACGCCCTTTTGGGATATTTTGCTGGGCCCTATAGACTACTGTGGCCACATGAGCCCTTTAAACCTATATACATTGGCCATTTGAAATATGTGGAATCTAATGACACAAATCCACTGGCATAAAATATTTTCAAATGGTGGTCTGCAGAGTACATCCATCCATCCATCCATCTTCAACCGATTATCCGTAGTCGGGACGCGGGGGCAACGGCTCCACCAGAGAGCTCCATACTTCCCTCTCCAGAGCAACATTAGTGACTTCCTCCTGGGGGATCCCGAGACGTTCCAAGGCCAGTGGATCGTCTGCGCCTTGGTTTTCCCCGGGGTCTCTTCCCAGTGGGACGTGTCTCGAAGACCTCCCTAGGGAGACGCCTGAGAGGCATCCTAACCAGCTGCCTGAACCACCTAAGCTGGTTCTTTTCTGCAGAGTACAGACAAATGCATATTAATTAGGGGGTCCTTGAACCTCTGGTTTAAAGAACATTAGGAAACAAGTCCACATAAGCAACTACACATAAGCCCCCAAAAAACGCAAGCCGCAACCACCTAATATTTACCAGTAAGACGCCTAAGACAACGTCGCCCTTTAGGTACCCTGTACACTCAAGAAGGCATGTCTTGAGTGTACAGGGTTTGATGAGATCAAATCAACATATGGAATGTCAGAACATGTAAGCTTCATATACGGGGACCGGGACATTCTCTTGAGTGTACACTGTACAGGGTTTGATGAGGTCCCAGGTACTGCCGGGCCTGTTGAGAACTGTAGTTTTCTCCGGCTGCCGGCAGTAGCTCCAGGCAGATGCTGCAGCAGGCGGAGGGGAACGCGCCTGAGCACGACATGAGGGGAATACACAATTTCATAGTAAATGCGACCTACTGTATGGTTGCAACTACTGACTTTACTGAAAAACAAGCTCCAAGTCACTTCTAATAAGCAGCAGAAATGGCAACACTGCCAGTGAGGGTAGGGGCAGGGTGGAGTGAGACTGGGCACATTCGATTCCAAAAGCTGAGCTGTTGTGGTGCTGCTGCTGCTGCTGTGGTGATGCTAATATTGCATTCATCTCGTGTGTTTTGGTGGATTTATGGTAAGAGAATAGGCAAATTGTTATGGTATTTACTGCCTCTGTAGTCATCGGTAGTACAGAAATATTCAAATTATGTTTTGTCTTTCTTTTTTTTTTTACATTTAACAGACTTATGTGATTGCTTAGCGTTGTTTCCTATACATAATTTATGATAATTAACCACCAATGGCTATTTAGCCATAATTAACATGTCCAAATGGTTACTCTGCAAATGTCCTCACAGCTGAATCTGATTAAATATTCATTTTCACACCACCAAAACGCAAGTTGGATGATTTCAACTTGTTATTTCTGCGAATGTATTCAAATATGCACATTAACTCACGGAATATGCATGATACAAACCTCAGGATCAACTGAGAAAGGTTTGGTGCACCTGATTATCAAATTGATATTGCTATTTGCTATAGGTTTTTCTAGTCTACATTCCCTCTAAACACCAGTGTGTGTCTCTGTGTGTGTGATATGTCTCCCCCTGGTGGTTCTGGTGGACTCACGCTTCACCCTGGGGTCACAGCTGTGTCACTCATCAGTGTTGCCAGATTTAGCAAAAACAGGTCTATGAAAACGAGCCCAAAAGAAGTGACTATAGTTTCCAGCATCAACTCATCATAGATCTCTGATCTCCGCCCCCTCGCCGTGACGTGGGGCAAACTGAACCAGAGCTGAACTGTGTGAATGACAATTCACACGCTTTGCGTTTGTAAAATTACTCATTTGCCGACTAAAGATTGAACGGAAAACTAATGGAAAGACGAGGCTTACGCTCAACATTATGTACAGCTATTAGGAAGAGAGCTTTATCTCCGCAAAATCGGGGATATTATGAACACACTCGCACACAGAATGGAAAGATGATTTTGACAGCTACTGCCCAACTTTCAAGCCTACAACAACTGATACCTTATTTAAGAAACAAACTATTATAGATTTGATTGCCCATTTGCCTATGATAACACATGGTAGGCTATGATTCAAGAACACTTATTACACTTATTAATCTCCATGTTAACTCTGTTCATTGCAAATGGCTGATCTGCAGCTCACCAGGGTATATATTGGCTATATTTTAATAAGCTACCGGTAGTTAATTGATAGTTGACCTACTTTTACGTCTTTTGCAGAGAAGTGACGTTTTGGCTATTTTCTGGGTGTTCATTTAAACAAATGAATACATTAATCAAGAACACTTTAACAAGATACAATACAATGTTGATCGGGTGGTTTTTAAAGTTAAATCTGTTGAAAATTGAAAATAGCTGATCTGCAACCTCACTACTAGGTTGTAGATGGATTACAATTATACTAATAGTGTTATAAAAATCATGACATGACCAGCTAGACACTCAATTAAAATAGAAACCTCATTGATTATATAATGCGTACTTGATTGTTTGATAAAAAGTCCAAATAATAAAATCTTTCCTTCTAAAGTCCTTCTGTTATGGCACAAGTATGAACCGAGCAAATCTGCACCATTAAAGTAGTGTAATAGCTTGGAAAAGTCACTGTTTAGGTTACAAGCTCATCATGTCACTCTAGCAAAGTGATTGATCTGTGTCTCTCCTAGGGTCCTACTTGCCCCACAACAAGGATGCGGGCTGGAAGCGACAAATGTTTACGCCCTTTTGGGATATTTTGCTGGGCCCTATAGACTACTGTGGCCACATGAGCCCTTTAAACCTATATACATTGGCCATTTGAAATATGTGGAATCTAATGACACAAATCCACTGGCATAAAATATTTTCAAATGGTGGTCTGCAGAGTACATCCATCCATCCATCCATCTTCAACCGATTATCCGTAGTCGGGACGCGGGGGCAACGGCTCCACCAGAGAGCTCCATACTTCCCTCTCCAGAGCAACATTAGTGACTTCCTCCTGGGGGATCCCGAGACGTTCCAAGGCCAGTGGATCGTCTGCGCCTTGGTTTTCCCCGGGGTCTCTTCCCAGTGGGACGTGTCTCGAAGACCTCCCTAGGGAGACGCCTGAGAGGCATCCTAACCAGCTGCCTGAACCACCTAAGCTGGTTCTTTTCTGCAGAGTACAGACAAATGCATATTAATTAGGGGGTCCTTGAACCTCTGGTTTAAAGAACATTAGGAAACAAGTCCACATAAGCAACTACACATAAGCCCCCAAAAAACGCAAGCCGCAACCACCTAATATTTACCAGTAAGACGCCTAAGACAACGTCGCCCTTTAGGTACCCTGTACACTCAAGAAGGCATGTCTTGAGTGTACAGGGTTTGATGAGATCAAATCAACATATGGAATGTCAGAACATGTAAGCTTCATATACGGGGACCGGGACATTCTCTTGAGTGTACACTGTACAGGGTTTGATGAGGTCCCAGGTACTGCCGGGCCTGTTGAGAACTGTAGTTTTCTCCGGCTGCCGGCAGTAGCTCCAGGCAGATGCTGCAGCAGGCGGAGGGGAACGCGCCTGAGCACGACATGAGGGGAATACACAATTTCATAGTAAATGCGACCTACTGTATGGTTGCAACTACTGACTTTACTGAAAAACAAGCTCCAAGTCACTTCTAATAAGCAGCAGAAATGGCAACACTGCCAGTGAGGGTAGGGGCAGGGTGGAGTGAGACTGGGCACATTCGATTCCAAAAGCTGAGCTGTTGTGGTGCTGCTGCTGCTGCTGTGGTGATGCTAATATTGCATTCATCTCGTGCAGCCCTGAGACAGCGGCTATAGCTTATGGCAAAACACTGGACATACTGTAAATGTCTCATGTGGCGGGCATTACCTTGTCTGTTTGTCTTTACATTGCTCATAACTAGTGCCCCATACTTGTTCTACAAGTTACGTGCTTCTTGATTATATGATAATCGGGAAGCACGTTTTAAATGTATCAACATGGACATTTTTCTAATGTAGTTTTTATAATTGACTAAATCGATTGGTCTGATTCAGCACTCATGCCCTATTTTGTGATATTTATTACAAACTATTAAACTGATTAGTTGTATTAACTGTTGCACCCTTTGTCCTAACAGTCCGACATGGCTGCAGAACGCGTCATAAAGACAGAGGATGGAGAGAGGCTGGCTAAGGTACTGTAAGAGGATCTCTCACACTCAACACCACACTGTACAATTACTCTACAGTGTACAAAAGTCTTGTATTCAGAATGATACTTGAGTACAAAAGTATTGAGCATCGAAAATATACTTGCGGTGCCATGAGTAATAGTACTTTCATCAAACGTTTTGGTAAACGTAAATGGCCAATCTGCAAGCTCAAAACTCTTCGATTGGCCGAAGTATTAATTAGGCTTAAATGTTTAATGTATGTTTTGTAATAATTGTGGTGGAGTAAAAGGTACAATGGTGGTGGAGTAGAAGTAAAGTATAGACTAATGACATATGGTACTCAAGTGAAAGTAAAAGTACCTCAAAATAGTACTTAATGTACAGTACTTGAGCAAATGTACTTACTTTATGTTTTTTTTAAACAGAAAAATAGCAGATCTACAAGATCACTGCTATTTTTGAAAAATGTGCAAATCTTTGAATATATATTCTTTCACAGTGAACGTGAACAAATATTTACTTCTGGGGGGTCCCTGGAACAACATATTTTCAGATGGGGTTCGGCGGCCAAATGCATATAGTTTTTTGGGTCCTTGACATGAAAACGTATGAACTACTGATATAGAAATGGTTTTGATGCTTCCTCAATGAAAGACATTCCAAATGGCTGACTGTTCTCCTAATACTTCTTCCATCTCAGGAATATGGCGTGCCATTTATGGAGACCAGTGCCAAGACCGCAGTCAACATTGAGCTGGCCTTTCTCGCTTTAGCAAAGTACGTCTTATGAATACATGAGATCAGATGCTCAACCATACAATTATTTGCCACAGAATTCTCCTTTTTCAACAGGTTTCTTTTTGAGAAAGATCTTTTGGAGTGTGAGATTAGTATGGAACTCTTCAGGAGCCCGTCAGTCATTTAGGTCTTGTTTGACTTCCACCATTTCAATCTGGACATACCTCTGTTTTAAAAAGACTCAAAGAATGGAGATATTTAATAGGCAAACAGGATTTGGGATATCTTAATGAATTAATGAATTCAAACTCATTAATGAGACTTTCCAATTGCAATGCCTTTATGATCAATATGACACAGGTCATCATGGCACACCATTATTTTGGTAAATAATTACTTTATTGAATTTCTTGACAGATCTTCGTCAGGTCAGTATGGTACTGTCGAGGTGCGTGCAAATAGGTATGCTCAATATGAAGCACAGTCACATTTAACCACTTTTACTTTCAGCGTGTCACTCTGCAACCCGTTGTGAGCTCATACATAGGCTATTTCCTCTCAGCCTCTCTGTCGCCCTTGGAGATAAAATCAATTCCATGCCCCCTTGAGAGACGCTTTACCTATAATAGAGAGGCCAATAACATTCAAATAATTGTCTTGTCTTGTCGTCTTCAACAGCCTAGTGGTGCTTTGAATGAGTATAGGATAGGAATGGCCTAGTTTCTCAACAGCGGGTCCCGGCACCACCAGGGGTCCGACTCGGTCACTCTTGAGCAGTGTTGTTACTTTTAAAAAGTAAAGAGTTATAGTTATAGTTACTTATCTAAAAAAGTAATTAGTTACTTTACTAGTTATGAAATTATGAAAGTAACTATTTTCAAGTTACTTTACTTTACTTAAAAAAATAAAAAGGTCCTAACATTATGAAATGTAGTGGAACAAAAAAACATGGTGCTGTGCAATATGAAGAAAATTAATAATAATCAAAAAAAAAATGACTACACTCTTCTTACTCCGTAAAGTTATTAGTTAACAATACTATTTTGGCACTATTCAAGTAAATCAACTACACTCCTTTGCCAGACTTGACATTACAGAAAAATAATGTCAAAAACATCTTCAACATTGGCAAGCAAACAAAGCTCAGCCTCACAAAGAGAAACTATCAGTAAAGTTTTATTTACCTCTCTGGCCATTTTGAACAAAAAAAAAAGATGGATAAACTTAAAGTGCTTTCAGCCTCAATAAGCACATTGAGATGCTTTTCAGTAAGGCTGCTGTATGTGCAATGCACAAGAGGTATTTAACAAAAGAATGGCTTAAGCCTTACACAATATCCGCATTTGCCATTGTAGCGTGTGTTACTGGTATTATAATTATTTACCTCACATCTGGCCATTTTGAACAAAAAAGATGGATAAACTTAAAGTGCTTTCAGCCTCAATAAGCACATTGAGATGCTTTTCAGTAAGGCTGCTGTATGTGCAGTGCAATGCACAAGAGGTATTTAACAAAAAAATTGCTTAAGCCTTACACAATATCCGCATTTGCCATTGTCGCGTGTGGTACTGGTATTATAATTTTCGTTCAACCGGCGTTTACTGTTTAGTGTCTAGTGTGTATGCATTACAAGGGTTTGTGTGACTGTGTTTACCACAGCCAGTAAGACCCGCCCTACTCTGTCAGACTGTCTGATTGGCTTACCCTGAAATCTGGCCCTACGTTAGCCAATCAATGACCTCTTCTGCGACGTGCTTTCACTGCTTTGTTCATGTTAGGGTGTGAAGCCATGTGGGTTCAGAGGCTAGTATGAGAGGCAGCACAAACGAAACTGTCAACACAGAGCGCTCTCTCTGCAGTCAGCACAGTGACGCCTGTATGACAGATAGACTCACGGAGCTGCATGGCGAGACTTTTCACTTGGATCACATAAGTTGACATAACATAATAACGCCATAACGCGGTTAACACACGCACAGTAACTATAACGCCGTTATGGAATGGGGAAATGTAAAGCGTTATGTTACAAGTTATTGCAAATAGTTTCGTTATGTAACATGATGTAAGGGCGTTAGTTACAACACTGTTCTTGAGTATAGAAATGTATCCAAATGAACCTGTTGTACCTTTTGACACTCCTTGATTTTACAGTGTAGTTTGGGGTCCCAGAGATAATGGGGGTGAAAAAAAGAAAAACATACCAATTTGGGATCCTTGGGGTTGAGATTGAGAACTATATTGGGATAAAGAGTGATGTAGTTCTCTCACCGTCTTCATTTGTGATAGTCATTTCAGGTGCAGATTGGATCAGATCACTGTTTTGTACTCCATCCCACATGCTTACCTCCCTCTCCTCCCACTCCTGCTACCACCCCCCCCCCCCCCCCTCTGTGTTCTCCATATTTCCTCCAGAGAGCTGAAGCAGAGAGCGGCACAGCAGACCAACGAGCCCAAGTTCCAGATCCATGACTACATTGAGTCTGAGAAGCACAAGTCTGGCTGCTGTGGTATGGCTTAGCCTCCCCCCCCCCCCCCCCCCCTACCCGCCCAACCACGGCCAATTCATTCTTGGACGTGCAACTGTGCCAATCTGGGGAGGGCGGCCATTGTCCCTTCTCTAAATGAGCTTTTATCTGAGTGACGACGCTTCTGAACTGGGGGTTGGGCAAACCCTTATCTAAAAATGTGAATTGAGGTTTATAATGTCAACCGTATAGAACTTTGTGTGGTATTTTGTGATGACGGCTGTACCGAAGCAAACCGAGTTAGAGGAGTTCACGTCTGGAATGCTGTATCCATCCGCAGACAAAACAAACTAGACAAAACGCCACCATGGCTTTATCATGAAATGCCTGACAAATGTCTGTTTTTATATCGATGTATATCAAAGGGTGTACTTTGTTACATCTTGTGTACAGGTAACTTATTTTGGTTTTATGAATCACCTGACTGTTTTCAATTGAATGGGTACAGCATTTCGCAGTGAGGTTGTGTTAATCGTGAGTACATTTTTAACAGGAGGTGAACTGCACTCCACGCTCGCCTTACAGTCACTGTTAACGCCTTTGGGATTTTTTTTATTATTTGCGTCTTTGAGGATTATGTAAATTTGTATGCATTTCTTTCTTTATTGTCTCAGTGTGATTCTAGCTGGTAAGATTCCTGTTTATTTCCGTATAATGCTGGTGTTGGGTAGAATAAAGAATCACTGTTTTCACTGTGTCTCTCTTTGTACTCAATTCAATTCAGGATCATTGATGCCTCTTTAACCTGATGATCCCCACGCTGGGCAATATTTTGGGCGGAAGTTACCGCTCAAGGAAGTGGTGTTGACACTTTACAAATCAGTTTACATTCTCCATGAAAGTGTTGTGATTGGTCGAAAAAAATTGTGTCTGGGGGAAATTCATCTAATGGATGTTCCGGCTCGATACTTCCGCAAGGTTGTGACCAGGCTTTTCTCTTCGCAGATGAGTAAGGCTGGGACCTAGGCTAGATGATCCCTATTCTGGGATGAGTAAGGCTGGGACCTAGGCTAGATGATCCCTATTCTGGGATGAGTAAGGCTGGGACCTAGGCTAGATGATCCCTATTCTGGGATGAGTAAGGCTTGGACCTAGGCTAGATGATCCCTATTCTGGGAAGAATCGCAGATCACAACGAGCCGCTTTACGATGCTTTGTGAGCTTGTAGATCACTATTTTGGGCAAAGGGATTTGTGTAGCGTGGAGAAAAAAATCACACCAGTGTGAACCGAGTGGTGCAACTCCCGTCTATTGGTTCTCTGTATCATTTCAATTTGTATCGTCCAATGATGTAGCCTAGGGCATGCTCTAATGATTTAGCTAGGCGCCCGAGCCGGCGACCTTCGTGGTCACCACAGCAGCCAAATCCATATGGCCACCATTGACGACGCAACATTTTCAAAATGTCATTATGCTTTAAGTATCATGTGACGTGTCAAACTAGGGGGTTTTCATGATTCAGCATTAGTTTTGCATGAAAAACACTCCTTGGGCTAAATTTGGCCATAGCCCAAATGTGCTGACCTCAGCCAAAGAGTGTCTTTCATGCTAAACTAGCCCCATATGTGCCCTCTCCCTACACTCATTATGTAGCTCGGAGCTGCAGAATGAGCGTAGTGCTGAGGGAACATACTGGGGCTAATGCTAAACTAATGCTTGGAATAGATTCAGAATCATGAAAACCCTTTGACAGTCACATGGTACTGAAATTTCGAAATGTTTGCCTTAGAAAATCTACTGAATGTTAAGTTCAGGGTTTTTGGGTGCAATTGACAGAAAACCTAAGAAATTACAAAAACTTTTTTTATGTCATGATCCCGTTAAACAAATGAGTGCGAAATCACCATTCTCTCTCTCCCTATGCTCCTCTACTATGTCACGTTTGTCCCTCTAAGCAATCATGTGATCACAAATTGCCATGAAAAGGTGCTATTGTATGTTGTATGCTCTATAAAAAAATGTATTTTGTAATGCAAATGACGTCGCTTTGACTCTGTCTTGGTTGTCCTTGTGTGTACAATATGTACAGTATGTGTGTGTGTCTTAGGATTCTCAATGGTAGCAGTTTGGAGGTGTTCAAACATTTTCATCATATCACACAGACCATCAAATTGACTTTCACTGAGAGGAAAAAGTCACACATTGGCTACATTACAATATCCTCTGCTCATATACATTTTGTTTTATTTTGTAGGATCCTGTTTGAGGTCCATCCTTTAGTGTTGTAACAAAAAATATATTTTAGTATAAAGGTGGACAGTACAGTCATATTAATTATACATTTAAGTACATTTTCGCATAAAGCCAGCATAGTTTTCTACTCATGTTAATAAGAGGTATACAAGACTGAGATATCCCTCTATGGTACATTGTGAACAGATAAAAACTGATGACTTATTTGTTTAATTTGCACTTAACTAGATAATTAATGCAATTAATCACTTCAAATATTTAATCGTAGGACGGTACTTACATGAAATTGACTTGTGTCTTAACTGTACACTTCACACTGGTGATATTTAAAATGTTAGGATAGTTGGTCATTAGCCTGGCATGGCCAGACTAATGTCACAGGGGCTATTTTCCCCCTGCACTGGCAGATTTGTCTGGTTTCCAGGCTAGTTAGTGAATTGACTTCTAGTGAAATAAAACATTACATTGATTTGGCTGGGCACCCTAGCCTGTTTATCAGACTGTAGCTTTCTTGAAGCAGTCCACTCAGAGTGGGCGGGGTCTTTGGGCTGGATCCAGGCAATGGGCACCCTGCTTAGAGTTCCATACTATATCAACACCACTAGGTGGCAGAAACGACCCTGTAAGAAGACCTGCATGGCTGCGTCTAATGGTCAAGGCTAATGGTCAACCAGTGGCTCACTGTTGCCTAATTGACCAGTGGTGGAAAGTAACTAAGTAGGCCTACTGTACTTTTCTTTTTATTAACTTACTCCATCAACTCAAGTTTTACTCTACTACAGTTATTAGAAAACTTTAGTTACTATCGTAGTTACTTTGTAAACTTATGAAATGTGGAAATTCTGCATAATGAGTATACTTTTTGCTATTGGTAAGTATATTTTGATTGTATTGTATTGTATATACATAGCCGATTTGCTCTGACACATATAGTTGGTCTCAAAGAACGGCATCAGAGGGGGCATCTTGGTAGGACACATTGAAACCTATTGCCTTTAATTTATATAGTAATATCTTGTGGTTGACTGTGTCGAAGGCCTTCTGAAGGTCCAGCATGACCATCCCGCAGTACTTGCCTTTGTCAACTTCCTTTTTTATCGTGTCTGTTAGGTATAATAGACAGGACTCGGTAGAGTGCGCCTGGATGTGAACCTTGGCCTCTCTACCTCCAGCACCTGGGTGGATGTGAGTAGTCTTTGACCTCGGTGGGAAACAAGCAACTCATGCAGGAAATAGAAACTCACACCTCCACCAATGTGACACCTTGTGAGTAAGAAGAACCACAATTTTATCCAAGCTTATGTTTCTGGCCTATATTGTATGTAGCTCAGTGTTCTCCATGCAACGTCTCAGGACCCATTTTTATGGGTTGAAAAACAAAAATCACACCTGTGTGAACTGTGAAGTGAGGGGCGCTCTTATCATATTATAGTATCATACATCATCTAATTCCGGCCAATCACAATTTGCGTCCTCACTTTTGTCTTCAATGTTTGTGTACACAATGTTTAAGACTCAAAACTGGCCATTCTTTGTCAATGGCATTCAATGTTTGTGTTTACACAAACCCTCAAAGCTGGACATATGTATAGGAGGGGCTAGCGGCCCTCAAAAAATACACACAAATTCACGAATCAAAAATAAAAGTAAAACTTTTAACGTTCTTTTAGCTTGTAGATCTGTGGTCAATTCATCATTCTGTTTTAGTTTAATCATTCATCATTACACAATTTCATCATTCTGTTTTACACAATGAACTTGTACTTGAGTCAGTACAGATCCATGGTCAAATATTGCTCAACTGCAACATCGCTTAGTCAAATTTGGTATAGCTTATGTACTGGCTTTTGAATATAATTACAAATGTTTTCTTTTTTATATCAATGCATAATATTGCTGTGTTAAAGTCTTGTCTTTGAAATGTAGTGAGTAAAAGTATCTAAAAACACAAATACCCACGTATTTTATTACTCAAAAACAAACAAAAACATATATGTCGGGTGGAAACCTCATTATGTCCAAAAGTGTTACTTTTCAAGTGTGGATCTGCTACTTTGATGCCTTTGTGTGACGCTGTATAGTGTGATCAAGTAGGGCATGAATTCACAAAAAAACAGAATATGGAGTTAAGAGGTATTTGCCCGACAGCAACGAAATACAGTAGCCTACTCGAGTAAACGTCTTTTTAACGAAAATTACTATACTGCCCATCAGTGCTCTCCCTTCGCCTTTATATGAATAATAACCCTACAACCAAGCAGAATTACAACAAACCCCTGCACCTTCCAATTAAATCCCATCCCATCTATTCATTTAAAACATTATTTTGTCATGGAATGAAACACGTATTCATTGATCTCGTTTTAGATTTCAGTTTAAATCACTCAGTCACTGGCTGCAATAGGCCTCTCATATGAAACCTCCTGGACTAAGAGAGAGTGAGACTGAGTGAACCTGTCAACGTTCCCGGTATAGGAAAAGTCAAAAGGCTGCTGTGGTTTTAAAGGACCACTTCACCACTTTTCAACCTGCCTTCATATAATTGGTCCTCACTAATGTTCATGAGAAAATTCCACAATTTATTTCTACTCAGTCTGTATCTCATAGGAGGGCTGTGGCCTGTGGGCCGTTCAGACAACGTCATCATCATCATCATCAATGGGGAATCCAAGCTAATAGAAACTGCAGGCTTTCAATTCCCGAAAAATTGCAATACGATAATGGAAGCCATCGTTCTCATGATAATAAAAATCGAATAAATAAAATAAAATAAAATAAAATAAAATAAAATAAAATAAAATAAAATAAAATAAAATAAAATAAAATAAAATAAAATAAAATAAAATAAAATAAAATAAAATAAAATAAAATAAAATAAAATAAAATGAATGCACTGTCTGTCTGTCTGTCTGCCTGCCTGCCTGCCTCTCTCTCTCTTTTGGGGGGGCTGTGGGTACCCCAAAGTTACACCAAAATTCCCCAATTTTGAAGAAAAATAAGTTGTCAAGCCCAGGGTCCCCGCCCTACTGTAAACCCAGCACCGATCATGTGATCAACACATATCTGTTAGATTTTTGAGGGGCCCCTCCTATATGTCCATCTTTTTGTGTATGCAAACAACCTACACAAACTTAACACAAACATGAAATGCCATTGATAATGAATGGACAACTTTGAGTGTGTAAACACAAACATTACGCAAACACAAACACTGAAGAAAGCCTGGCAAGGAGGACGCAAATGATGGCTGGAATGAGATGATGTATGATGATAAGAGCGGCCCTCACTTCACACGGGTGTGATGTTTTATATTCTATCGTATTCGTGGTTGGCTTTAAGATTTACAGATGTGGCCCATTTTGAACAAAATGCCCTCAAATCATGAACGCAGCGTCCAATTGCTGTGAAACATTGTAGGCTATAGCACATTTCCACTATGAGGAAGGAGAGAGAGAGAGAGAGTACGTGTGTGTGTGTGTGTGTGTGTGTGTGTGTGTGTGTGTGTGTGTGTGTGTGTGTGTGTGTGTGTGTGTGTGTGTGTGTGTGTGTTTGGTGCGTCACAGTACATGCGTGCGTGTGTGTCTGTGCGCGCGCAGGGAGGTGACAACCAGACCACCGTTTCCACGGACGGCGCCGGATTTCTCCCAGAGGGCGGAGGTTCTTTTCGAACCACAGAGAGAGAGAGAGAGAGAGAGAGAGAGAGAGAGAGAGAGAGTTGATCATTCATAGTTTCTATCCCCAGCATCCTGAACACAACAGCGCTCTGCAGACGGACAGTTCTGGCGAGTCTTTCCCACCACGACCTCCCGCTCCAAGCAGCAACAAGTTCAGAGTAAAGAAGAAAGAAACAAAGTGCGCTGGAAAAACTCAAAACAACAACAGAGACAGCCACACACTAACACACGATGCCGAGCAAGAGCGACTATCTCCGCCCGAGGCTGTGCGTCCTGGAGAAGGGCGACAACGGCTACGGCTTCCACCTCCACGGGGAGAAGGGCAAGACGGGCCAGTTCATCCGCCTGGTGGAGGCCGACAGCCCGTCCGAGTGCTCGGGGCTGCGCGCCGGCGACCGCCTGGTGTTCGTCAACGGCGACGCCGTGGACGGCGAGAGCCACCAGCAGGTGGTGTCGCGCATCCGCGCCACGCACGGCCGCCTGGAGCTGGTGGTGGTGGACGCGGACACGGACGCGCTGCTCAAAAAGCACGGCCTCAAGTGTCAGCGGGAGTACGTGACGGACGGTGTCCCGCTGCCCCTGGACGATGAGGAGGAGGAGGATGTGGAGGAAGGAGAGGTAGAGCAGGGCCGTCATTTGGGGCATCCTGGACTGGTGTTCACATTTCGTCATTTAATTTCGTCCTTTGGGGCATCCTGGTGGTCACATTTTCGTCATTTAAATTCGTAATTTGAATTCCTCATTTGTGGCATCCTGGTTTTCATATTTAATTCCGTCATTTAAATTCGTCCTTTGGGGCATCCTGGTGTTCACATTTTCGTCATTTTAATTCGTAATTTGAATCCTCATTTGCGGCATCCTGCTGGTGTTCACATTTTTAGCCTTAAATTAAATTCAGTTATTTTATATTATATTGTTGTCCTCAACTCTGAAGCGGTTTTTTTTCAGATTAACCAGCTGATTTCATTGCAATCCATCTCCATCTCCATACATTATACGTGTTTTATTGTTTAACGCAACCATTCATTTATTAACCACTTTCAACGTGGCATGCCTATTTTAGGTAGGATATGTCCTCATAGGCGAACATTTTCAAACATTTTAGCCCCCACAAATAAACAGTGAAAAATAGAAAATGAGGCTATATGGGAACAATAATTTCCCCCCATTTCTTTCTGACGTTCCGCCTCTGAGGTAGAGGAGGAGGAACTGCAGCAGTGTACGGAGGACAACGGGATGATGGTGATGGTGATGATGACGCCGCGGGAGTCGTCGCCGTGCACCACGCCGGTCCCACTCCCACGAGACTCGGAGAACGGCAACGGAGAGATCCGCGTCCACGGCGACAAGAAGCTGAGCATCGACTCTGAGAAGGTCAGTTCGGTCCCGGAGACCTCACCTCCTCTCAGGGGGTCCTTGAGGGGGTTCACTTCCAAGGAGTCCCGTGTAGCCAAACAACCCATTCAGACGTCATGCCTCATGCCTCCTAAATCAAATCCTAAATGAAAAAAAAAAAGAATTTGAAACATTTTGGAAAATTGTGGAAGGGTGGAAAACGCATCTTAATATTGGAGGTCCCTGGCTCAAGATTGTAGGGGGGAGGGGGAGGGGGGCCCCGAAGAGGTGTGTGAGAAGTCTATTAAAGTAGGGACAGGTTGTTTTGTGCAAGTCAGTCCTACAATACTTGACTCTGAGCCGGGTGTACTGTATGCTGAAAGTACACTGGGAGAGAGTAGAATGCTTTGTACTCTGAGGGTCAAACTGAGAGTACTGAGACAGTGTCAGAGAGTACACAGTGGTTCCATTTGGACGCTCTCACATTGGGCCTGTGTTTGACTGTGTGCGTAATGTGTGAGAGATTGCTTCCCCCACCTGTGCTCCGTGCAGCCAGGCCTCATTTTAAATGGAGACGTTCATCAGTAGAGAAGATGCTCTCACTAGCTTCTCAGCATTTAAATTGAGTCCCAGTTCACACAGATGAGTTTTAACTCATTATACACTGTCGAATCCAGAGTGTTATTATTTAATACTCAGGTGTAGAAATGATACAGGCACTATAATAGCTGCCTATTAATTGTATTTCGTACACAAAATAGTAGTGCTAGTTAACCACTTTCTACCTCGTTTCCCTATTTGGGTGATTATGACCCTATTGGGTCATTATAGGTGGAAAGCGTTTGTACGATCAAGTGTAAAATAGTGGTTAGAGGATATTCAGGTTGTTATTATTTTTCTACACAGAGAGAATAGGTGGTCTGTGTGGGTAACATCATTGATATGTATAGCTTGTAGCTACCAGCAGTGGTCTCACACGCTGCTTATTGTTTTGGCCTTGGCAGAGCGGGTCAGGCTGTAGGCGGGCCACTCGGTTGGCCGGACATTTGTTGTGGGCGGGTCCGTCGCTGCAGGGGAACAAAACTGGACAAACAACCTGCTTCAGCCTCGGGTTCAAGTAAACAGTGTCCCAGACTGGGACTGTCTGGCAGGGTCCATCCTTAGTTGACTCCAACCCCATTTATATCTGAGGCCAAGTCTAAAAAATGTTTGTAAAAAACTGATGTTGCTATATATGTAAATGATAGAAAATAAGTAATCTTTTGGTGGAATTACTCCTTTTAAGGTGTCTTTGTCCAATGGAGAAAAAAATGGACATTCAAGCCATCAAGGTTTTTCTTCATGGAATGTTTATTGCAGCAACCCGCTCTCTGTGTACATTGGTTAGTGTGCTTACGCAACAAAGAACATTATGACGACATTGTTCCTCAAGTATAAGCAAAGTGTTTCAGATAAAGTTTGGTCGGAAGAGTTGTGCATTCAATTTAGTTTTCACTTTACGGCAGAGGTTTTCAACTGGTGGTCCGTGGACCACTGGTGGTCCGTGAAGGTATTGCATGTGGTCCCTGGCCATGCATTTAGTATGTTTTTTATCGACCACTAGTTGGAAAACGAACTAGTTCATTAAGTGACCTGGTGATGTATGATGACGTCAGTTACTGGGAAGTCGGATGTCAAGAACTTCCACAGAAAGGGAGTTTGAATTTCAAGGTAAAGTTAACCGGATTTGACTGGTTGAGTCTATTATTGTGCCCATATAATCATGCAGGTTAAGAGAACAGAGTAAGGGCAACCAGGCAAAGGAACAGCTCCGGACGACTAGCATATATTAAATTACTGACTGTTAAGGGCTTGATTTAATTCACCTCAAATTAACAAATTTGTAATATCCCCTCACTCAACTCAACAGTGGTCCCCAGGTTGATTCTTAGTCAGGGTGGTGGTCCCCAGGTTGATTATTAGTCAGCGTGGTGGTCCCTGGTTCATAATCAGTTGAAAACCCCTGCTTTACGGCATCTTGTATCAAAATATGCTGACAGATGTCTTGAAAGGAACAATACACGGAAATACTGCAAATTCAGAAACATATTATAATTTATAGCACCGTTGTCAAATGGTCGAGAAGATTAGAGGTGCTATGTTGAAGAACCATTAGAGAACCTCTAAGAACCACAGTCAGAGGACAGGTTCTGTGTAGGCCAGCAGTGCTATGTCCCTTCAACCACACTGAAGAATCACCTAGTGTGATTTGTGATGCAAAGTCAAGCTAAGAGCAGCATTTAGATAAAACAGGAGGCCATCCATACGGAGCAGATTGCATGCCGCACACATTCTTCCGACACTGTGTGTGTGTGTGTGTGTGTGTGTGTGTGTGTGTGTGTGTGTGTGTGCACGCGCACATGTGCGTGCGTGTGCGTTTGTCTGTCACCAGTAATCTGGCCGTTGTGTTTCGCACAGCAGTCAGAGATAAACACAATGTCAGTGTCAAGTCTAATGACAGACTTAATGCACAACATTGAGAACCAAGGACAAACTGGGATGTTTAGGCTAGGCTCCGGTGACGACAAACACTCTCCTATTCCTTTGAGTCGAGAAGCAAGGGAAGAAAACAACGTTTTTGAAGTTGCTCGACATTACCACATCAACGACGACGACACAACCACGGTGCATAGTTTTGGTGGCCTTCACTTTTCTTTCTCCTCTCCTAGAAATGCAATCAATGCCCGCTCCACAAAGTCTCTAAACGTTTGTTCTGTGATGAACAGCAGTTGTCAGTGAAACGCGTTCGTTCTCTCATGCTACGGTTAGCTGCCTGTGGCTTTCTTTTTTTTTTTTTAAGATATTTTTTTTTTTCTTTATTGATTTTTTAAGGGATAGAAAGTAGGCTGACAGGAAACGGGAGAGAGATGGGGGATGACATGCGGTAAAGGCCGTGTCGGGTCCGGGAGTCGAACCCGCGGCACACCGCGACTGGATCACCAGTCCGGTGCCCAGACCGTTACGCTACGGCCTGGGCCTGCCTGTGGCTTTCTGACGAGTTGGAAGTGACTTCATCCCTCTCATGTTCTTTGGAGCGTGGCTGTTTGCAAGGCTGAGTCGAGTAGGGCTGCCACAATATACCGTTTCAGCAGGCCTGCAGCATACATGTATATCTGTTGAAAGGTATACTTATTTTTGAGCGGTGCACACCGCTCCAATGACTCTCTATGTATGAGTGTATGCATGTTGAGCTTCACACTGAGCACTATAACAGTATGAGTACAATACATACTCGTACAGTACATTACAGAGTACAGTACAGTATGAGTAGTACAGGAGTTCAGTAGGCTACAGTAACAATAACAGTATAGTTGCACCGCTCAGTTTTTTAAATAAATAAATATATAAGAAAATATTGTCATATATATGTCAATTGTTTCCAAGATTTTTATGCCCTAGCTGCCCATGTCCAATAGTTAATTTATATTTTTGTCATTCTGTGATATGTCTAATTTAGAAGGCATTTGTAGAGTCAGCCTCAAGGTCTTAATGGGTTAATGTGGTTGCAAAGTACTCGTGGAGGAGAGGCTGGCTGTGTAGTCTGGAACATCTGTACCCCCTGCTGTGTTCCGGATGTTTACCCCCGGGGCTGTCTTCATCTCTGTCCCTCTGTGTTCCCTCTATGTATCTCTCTCTCTCTCTCTCTCTCTTTCTGTGCCCTCTGTCTCTCTCTCTCTCTCTCCCCCCACCTCCACCCTCCCCATCGTCTCCCTCTCCCTGTCTCTCTCTTTCTATCTCTCTCTAAAGTCCACAGTATTTCTGTCCATTTCATGTGTTTATTGTTTATAAATTATAAGTATCTCTTTCTCTCCTGCCCTGCCCTCTCTCTCTCCCCCCACCTCCACCCTCCGCATCATCTCCCTCTCCCCGTCTCTCTCTCCATACAGTATCTCTGTCCATTTCTTGTGTTTATCGTTTATAAGTCCAACCCCCCTCTCTCTATTACACACAAAGCTTTCCTTTGCACCGTCGGTGCCCGTTTGTGTATTATTGTGGCTGATTCGCCTACAGGCGTCTAAACAGTCGTTGGCTGTCCGCTGCAGCTCTGCAACCCCCTGAACAACACGCACGCACACACACACACACACACACACACACACACACACACAAACACACACACACACACACGCACGTGTCGTGTACATGTGTTCTTGTTATTTTTATGAAAAGAAGGTTTCACTTCCTAATTTGCCAACATCACTTTTGCGCCTGTGGTTGAACGAACGAGTGATGGTAATGAGACGGAAATGTGACATAATAGTGATGGCGTCTGTGACAAACAAGTTTGTCAGCAGGTGGCTGAGTGATGATGATGACACATTGTAACACTAAAGTATGTAATGTTTTTTTTGTGAATACAAATCCCAATCTCTATTAAGTAAGGGATAATTGAGCAGTTGAAACGAAAAACCATCTAAGTCTATATCATTTATTCTGTATTGAATCCTTTATACATTATGGATAAATAGTATGGACTTAGATGGTTATTCATATCAGCTGCTCATTGACGGGTCGCCAAATGGATAAATTAATCCCGACAGGATGATTAGGCACTGACGTGGAGCGGATGGGCCTAATCATCCTGAAGGGATTTATTTCTCGAACATAACATAATTTGTACATTGAAACTATGCAAACCATAAGGATGCTAGGTCAAAAATGTACCCGGCGTCTGCCTAAATAACATGCTATCTAAATTACACTTGAGCCTTTGCATAAACCTGCAAGTTCGTCAAGGCTATCATCTGACTGTAATTCAAGTCCGCTAATGTCACTTACGGCCACAGTCAGGTTTCTAACACACTGCCCCGTTATCTCTTCAGGGGTCTTCAACAGGGGGTCCGGGATCCCTAGGGGGTCCTCGGAGTTACTACAGGGGGGTCGCCAAATGTTTGTGTGATAGATACAAGCAGATCTACAAGCTCACAAGACCTTGCACTGCGAAGCATTGTAACCGATCTATAAGCGAACTTGTAGAACTTTTGGTATATAGAGGGAAAAAGAGCAGACCAAGTACAGAGCCAAAGGTCAAGTTTGACTATTGACGGTTTAGGTATGAAAATACTTAAAATTAACATCATGTTAAAATTAGTATGAATCCAGCAATGATGAAGCAATCTATGAAAAGGTTGAATCTGCAACACAATTCTATACAGCTAAGGGGTCCTAGAAAAACGTTGAAGACCCCTGTCTTAGCTGTGATTATGGCTGTCTCATGTAGAACGCACCGTTCACCGTGCACAGTCACTTCTGAGCCACACCTGAGGAAAATCTTCAGATATAACTTATAAGTGGGTGATTAATTTGGAATTTGATGCACTTGAACAGGTGCTGGAAAGTCACTCGAGGGCCTGCCGCCGCAGAACAGAACACACGCAAGGCCTGTGTTGTTTGTCTTAGGAATCACAGCGATTGTTCCCATGTTTACCAATCCACCTCAATCACACAGATGGCCTAATGGAGCTGTGATGGTACAATCCACGCTGGCACGCAAGCCAGAGGGAAGTGGTCCCGACACAAACAACGCCACTCCTTTTTTACATACATTTTTATCCCACAAGTTTTTTTACCCAGTGTCAATTATCTAATGTAATCCTGGGCGCTACACTCCCTCTGCCAACCTGGGGAGAGCAACATACTTTCCTTCTATGCATGAGGAGTCCAGGCCGCTTCTTTTCACCTGACGGGGGAGTTTCCCGGGTTGGACGTAGCACATGGAAGGAACATGTTGTTCCACCCAGGTCCTTTCCCCACCATCAGGCTGGCCAAGGGGAGGCAGTTTTATAGACCAGGATTACTGCATGATTTTTGTGAGGGTACCTACCCTATAGGGAAAGAGAGAAGGGAACCCGCACACTCATATGCTCCAATGCTTTGGAGCATGTGAGTGTGCGGGTTCCCTTCTCTTTTCCTATGTCACTTTTTGAACCCAGCACCTCCACGAAGTGATGTGCGTATTTTACTATAGTACCTACCCTAGGGGACATGGAGAGAACATGCAAACTCCCTTTTGGAAACCCCACCTTGGGTTTGGGCACTGCAAAACACGCCCACAGCGTCCCCTTGTGGGGATCAAACCCAGGACCTTCTATCTGTGAAGTGATTGCACCACCATGCCCCTGCAACAACGACACTCCTAAGAAACTCTTTGGAGAACTCTATAAAGCAAGTGTTTCTCAAAGTGGTGTCTGTGGGACCCCCTGGCGTCCTTGAGGCCGTTCCAGAGGCTCCCTAAGCAAAATGAGAAACTGTTTAAATAATTAAGGCCATTTGATTTTTCCAATTTCTAATAACATATGTTGCACATATATATGACACCATAAATGTTGGCATCGCTCGGGTGTTTTGCACAGAGCTGTGTGTTTTTCTGGAATTCTCAGCCTGCATCCTGTCGAGCATTCCTCATGCCCTCCCTGTGGCCTACGCAGTGACACACACACACGCACGCGCACGCACACACACACACACACACACACACACACACACACACACACACACACACACATGTTGGTTTAGCAGTCACGTTGACGTCCGTACGTCTGTGGCTCAGACTTTGAAGCAACACAAAAGAGGGTTCGAAGACGGAACGCCCGCTCCGGAAACTGAGGAAACTCGCTCAAGGTTGCCATAGTTACTCTCATGTGGTGAGTGCTATCTTTGTATTTTGCTTTGTTTTGTGCGTGTGTGTGTGTGTGTGTGTGTGTGTGTGTGTGTGTGTGTGTGTGTGTGTGCGCGCGTGTGTGTGTGTGTGCGTGCGTGTGTGCGAGTGGATGACAGTAGGCGAAGTTCAACAATGCACGGGGGTGTGTGAAGTAACTAGAATGAGCGATGATGGTGATGATGATGCAGAAGAAAAACACTGGAAACCTTGTATGTCCAAAACTGTGTGTTCCACTGGACCCAATGTAGTTATTATTTAGTCATAAGCTCTCGTTAATAATCGCTTAAATATGTATAAGACCCACAGACACACTTAAAGGAGTAGTTCACCCAAAAAAACGACAGCCCATGAAGCCTTGAATTCATGGACATTGGTTTGTTTTCTTCACATTGTTAAGCCAATAATCCGGTAGGAGACTCAACTGACCTGCATTTGACTCTCAGTCAGCAAAATGATTGGCTCAGGAATGCGAGAAAAACAAAAATATATCTCCATGAAACTACTTTTTTTAAGCACTATCAACCTGGCCTCTACATTTTGGGCAAGTCATTATAGGGGAAAGATTCCAAAAGCTCACAACCACTTGCGAGCGACGCGTTATGAACTTGTAGATTTGCTATTTTTTAAATAGGGCTTGATTGGTTAAAGGCAGACAATAGCATTAATTTATGGGGCAAAGAACACATAAAAAGATGAAACGTGGACACAGAAGGGTTCAGACTCAGAGCTCTCGTCCTTCCCTTCACAGTGGGACAAACCATACCGAAAGAAACACAGCGTGATCGCTTCCAAAGGACATTCATTCTGTATTTACCAGGCGGAGAAAACCCGACCCTCCCATTGTGAAATGTAGTCACGTACATAGCAGCAGGGGTATTCCCTATCGCCATGGCTGTTGCTCTGACCAGTGTCAATAGTGACACTTTCAGGACGTCGCATTTATTTAAACCAGTGGTTCCCAAGCATTCTTTTTTCCATTTCATGGACCCCCATAACTCTGAGCAAGAGGTTCCATTTGTACACTCTGAGGCCCCTTTTCCACCGGCGTTGAACCGGTTGGGTTCTTTTCCCCCTGAACCAGTTCAGAGTGTTTCCACTGAAAATGAATAGTTAAGTTGCGGAACTGGAACCAGAAAAAAATGGCCTCCGGTTCTGTGAAAGCACCAAGGTTCCAAGAATCTATAGAATGGAACCAGTTCCTGAACCAAAGTTATTTTGGTGGAAAATGGGCCCTGGAGTTCCAGAGCTGTAAGTTTCCATCCTGAACTCCCTCAAGTTACCCTGAGGGTAGGCTAGAAAGCCTAGAATATGCAAGCTTATTAATTATTAGTCAAGTGACCAATCAAGTGTGCTGAGATATTAACAGGCACAATAAATAGAGCAGGGGTGGGCAACTGGCGGCCCGGGGGCCACATGCGGCCCCCACCTTTACTTAATGCGGCCCGCATGTTAATATCAGAATACTGATATAGTATTGATATCAGTTGTTACAATCTAACATTAAATGACTGGTACTTAATGACTACTATAGTATTCAAATGTTAGTCTTTTTGTGTCCAATGTAGTTCTGTTAACAGCTCATAAAGTTAACATAACTATAACTAAATGCATTTGAAATTCAATAAAAAGGTTACTTTTCAGGTTTCCAATTCAAAAATTGCAAAAAAAACAAATCAGGTTTTTTTTTTTGTTATCAAATGTTTTTTATTTAAGACAAAAATCACAAGACACGTTAACAACATGAAAGACTTAAAGCAAACAAAACACACATAAAACAACACACAACAGCAAAAGCAAGGAACACAAAAACAAAAACAAACAATCCCACCCACCCCTCCCCTCCCGAGACCAAAGATGCCACAAAATGTCATCACTTCAACCACTGTGCAATGAAAACAAAAAACAAATAATGATAATAACAATAATAATGATCAAACCATGCCCCCAACCAAATCTGCAATACCAGACCAAATCTCAACGTTTTCCTCTTTTGCACCATGCAATCTTGCTGTAGACATCTCTAAATAAATGATATCCAGAAAGGTCAAAGCCCATTGGCGAAATGACAATGTATGAGGCGGTTTCCAGTGCGAAGCAACCATCTTCTTTGCGGCCGTTACGCCAGCAAAGAAGACACGAATACGGGTGTTATTTAATGGCAACTGGGATACATCATTTAATAAGAATAGAGATGGGGAGGGTGTGATGTTAACTTGTAGAATAGTCGAAAGGTTAGTAGCAACCAAATTCCAAAATGTGAGGACACTCGGACACTCCCACACCATATGAAAGAATGTACCTATGGTGTTTGAAGTGCAGAAAGTGCAGTTGTGATTATTTAAAATCCGCATAGCACACAATCTACGGGGGTTAAGTACGTCCTATGAACAAAATTTAGATGAATTTGTTGATGATCAGGATTCCTAGAAGACAGGATAACATTAGACCACACTGTATCCCAACTCCAATCTGGATCTAGATTTGGTATGTCATTCCTCCATACAGTATCGACAAGCAAGGTCCCATAACTAGATTCTAATAAATAATCATACAATACGGAAACAAAACCTCTTGACCTAATACCACAGATAAGTCTATGCAAAGGGTGCATTGCAAGGGGGGTCTGCCATGGCACCCCATATGTCCTCATGGCAGTTCTCAATTGTAAATAGAAAAAAAAAGAGTTACCAGGCAAGTTAAAAATATCACATAAATTCTGGAAAGAACGTAAACCATTAGCATCAAATAAATCACCCAAAGTATGAATCCCCTTGGAACTCCATCTTGGAAAACAAATAGGACGATTGTCCAAAAGCAAACCATCATTGTTGAACACTGGGGAAAACGAATTCCATTTCAAATCAATCTTGCGCAATTTTTCAGCCGCTCTCCACACTGTTACTAAATGAGAAATTATTGGCCCAAAGCGAACTTTGCATTGATTATTCGTTATGTTTGAATAGATCAGATCTCTCAATTCAACAGGATGAACCAAACTCTCCTCAAGCTCTCGCCAACAAACCTTTATAGTTGAGTCGAAATATCTTAAAAGGGGGCGAAGAGTGAAAGCCCAATAATATAATTTGAAGTTAGGCAACGAGAGACCGCCATCAGCTCTGGTCCGCTGTAACAAGGAAAACAACAAATCAGGTTTTCAATTCAAATATAGCAAAAAATAGCTGATCTACAAGCTCAAAACGCGTTGCAAGTTTTGAGCTTCGTCATCGTCAAAGATGCCCACCCCTGAAATAGAGCATACAAGTGCCACTTTGTTTTGCCGTTGAGGAAAAAATATCCGACCTGTCTGAAGTGAGTGGTACTGTACTGTACTGTACTGTACTGTACTGTACTGTACTGTACTGTACTGTACTGTACTGTACTGTACTGTACTGTACTGTACACGCCATCCTCCCTGGCCTGTGTGTGTCTGTGTGTTAGGCTGTGCAACAGTGACACTTGGTGGTGAACAAACGCTATAACGCTATTTTCGTGCTCGGACACAGGGACAGACAGACCCAGGGACACAGCCACAGACATAGCTGTCAAAAAGGGGCCATAGTGTGTATGTAAACAGAGCTTGTTCCAGATTCCATAGGGAGCGGTTGAGGTGTGCCAGGCAGGGATCCCATGCACGGTGTTTAGAGAGAGACTACACTCTTCCACAATGACTGGCGGCTCTGCTTACATAAGGCACTAATTACAGGATAGGAAGAGCCCGCCGTGTCGAGATGAAATGGACTGTGACAGGATGAGACCTATACATACAGTATATATATATATGTGTGTGTGTGTGTGTGTGTGTGTGTGTGTGTGTGTGTGTGTGTGTGTTGTCCGGTCTCTATGTTCTATATCGAGGCTCAGTATGAAGTTGAGAGGATTCTGCGGGATGTACGTAGCAAACAGGCTCAGGACCACAGAGTCTCTGAATGGGAGAAAGTGAAGGCTGCTATATGTACATTGGCCTCTTCTCTTCTCTTCTCTTCTCTTCTCTTCTCTTCTCTTCTCTTCTCTTCTCTTCTCTTCTCTTCTCTTCTCTCCTCACTTCACCCTAACTTCTCTCTACCGGATACGGAGCCTCTAATCTGCCCATTCATATAAAAGCAGCTTATTAGAGACCATGGCTCCTCTGCTGCTTTTAGCACAGACGCTTGGCTTTTTGTCCCTCGCCGTGTTACCATAGACAGGGAGAGTGTGTGTGAGGGATGGTTGCCAGCCACACAGCATAATAAGGTTCTCTAAGTAAATCCCCCCCCCCCCTTTGCTGGTTATGTGGGAGGATTCACTCTATATTGGTTTAGCCTCCACTGCGTGGCATTCGGTGTGTGGGTCGACAATGGCATTTTTAATTGGTTTTGTGGACTAGTAGGCATCAGCTGCTAAGGGAAAGGAAACCACGTTTTAACAGTCTACTCGGTATGAATGAGCTCAGTAAGTATCCCGTGGCAGGCCCTTCAAAACATTATTTCTCAGAATCTCAGCTGGACCTTTTCAAAAGTGCTCCTCTGAGAATATGAACCTACAGCTTT
This sequence comes from Protomyctophum parallelum, assembly GCF_964188405.1. Lineage (NCBI taxonomy): Eukaryota > Metazoa > Chordata > Actinopteri > Myctophiformes > Myctophidae > Protomyctophum > Protomyctophum parallelum. The sequence goes on from NC_139708.1 coordinate 34,705,709, forward strand.
GATTATGTACTCGGTGTGTCACAGCGTATTTTGACTTATGTTTTGTCTAAGTCAAGTTTAGACTTAAATGTTGGCAGCAATGTGACATTACTGGGTGTGTGCAGTTAAAAGAAAAGGACTGGATGTTTATCCCTCCGAGAGTGCTTCATTCGTCAACCTTCTGATGTCATGTCTTTCCAGAATGGCTGTCATAAGGATAACTATTGGCTATTAATAGAAGTTTCATTGCTCGTTTGTCATGTATTGGTGACAGCACGCCAGCCACGCCTACTTTGGAGGAGGCTGTGGTCGGAGTATTTTCCAGCTGACTGGTTCAAAATGTCGGCCCCGGGGACCACCATTGGACCACCAGGGTCCACATGGGGGTCTGTCCGTGGTCTATCAAACTGGGTGGGGGGGGGGGTCCTTTGAAATGGAAGAGGTTTAAAGTCTGTGTTCTAGCAGGCTGGAATGGAAGTCTCATCCCCGGCAGGGGCTCTGCCTTGGGCCGGGCCAGCAGTACACAGTTACACAGACTCCAGAAAGCTTAGGGCTGGTTTCCTGTCATTGTTGAGTAGGAGGTAGAACAAACGCAGTCTGCCAGAAAGCCCTTTTTTCTCCTCTCCCCTCCTTGAGCGAGGAGTGTATGAAAACAAGCTGACCAGATTAAACCTATATGCATCAGCTATTTATTATTATTGTATTTTTTTCCAATGTATTTTTATTGAGGCTCTGAAATTTCACATCTGTTCAATCGCAATATACAATGCATTAAACACAACATAACAAAAAGTACCACAATACAAACAGACATTATATTAAACGGACAAAAAACAAAAAACTGAAAATAAAATAAAGAAAGGAAAATAATAATGACAAGACAAACGCGTACACCACAGTCTTGACATGATTGCATGATTGATTGTCATTACCTCCTTGTACCAATCATCCAGTGTAGGAGTGTCTCTATGAATCCAAAGCTTGAGTATGGTCTTTCTCGCTATGTATAAGAGTATTCCAACTAATTTGGCGTTGTGTCAGGTCCTTGCACTGGATACCTTAGCTGCTAGTTCAAATTATATCCAATCAAGGTGTCCAGCTCATTCTTCACCTCATTCCAAAACACTTGTATCTTTGTACATTTCCAAGCATCAGCTATTTTCTAAATAGACGAGTCTTGTATGGGGATCGCTGGCACAAACTATATTCAGATGGTGGTCCGTGGACCAATACTTGGCATGAAAATGTTTGAGAAATGCTGCTTTAAGCAACTACACTTTTGAAACAAGCCAAACAATACACTTGTAGATCTGCTATTTCCACTAGTTTGGGTCCCTACAAACGTCTAATATCTCTTCAGGGTCTCTCGACCTGAAAGGTTTGGGAACCGCTGGCTAACATCACACTGTGCAACACTGTAAGCCTGTAGACCTGCTATTTGGTTTTTTTAACTTGTTTTTTTTTACTTTTTATTCAAAAGTTCTTTTTTTTTTACACCAAATAATAATAAATGATCAAACACAAGTAAAATATACGAATCAATGAAAACAAACAACAGAAGAAACAAAAAACATACACAAAAAACAAACAAAAACAAACAAAAACAGAAAAACAGCTTGACATAACTACTATAATACAGCATTATTTTCCAAGTTGAGTTAGGCAGGAGAAGAGCTGGAGACATGAATCACTACATTTTGAATAATATGAAATATTGCTGAAGTGGTTCATCTTCTTAACTTGGCATTAGCAACTACCAGTATTTGCAAGCGACTGTACCGAAAAACAAGCCCAAAGTCACTTATAATAAGCGGACCTGACAACACTGGAGGTAGAGGAGAGTTAATTCCTTTAGCTTTCTCTGTGACTTCTCCGTAAACTGCTTTATTGGATCCATCACAGGTGTGGCGGAGAAAAAACTATACGTGAGTGAAATACGTAGAGTAAAATAACAAGGAAAACAGGTCGAAGTGCTGAATCATGAGCGGACACTAATAAATTGCAGTTACAGCTAGGCTGCTTTCACGTCATTTAATGTATAGGAGAAACAGTAACAGGCCTAGTATGCTTAGTTGGGGAACCCCACAGTTCACTGAGAGGGAGGAGCACAGGGTTCCATTTACATCAAGCACTTGTTTTCATACTTTTCTAGGATGTCATCCAGTTCACAGATGCGTTATCAAAGCCAACCGCCTTCAGCTCATTCAGTAGAGAATTGAATGATTGACGGTGTCAAACGCCTTTCAGAGGTCCAGCTGGTGGAGAAACTTCGGTGTCCAAAACTGTTACTTTTCAGTTTTTACTTGCAAAAGTGGCTGATCGAAAAGCTCAAAACGTAGCAGCAAGCGTTTTTATGCTTGCAGATCTGCTACTTTTGATACTTTTGTGTTACACTGTAGTAGTGTGATCAAGTAGGGCGTTAATTTACGAAAAAACACAAAACTTTAGAATATGGAGAGGAGATAAGATGTTTCTACCCGACAGCAACGATATATCGGATGTAGTCAGTGTAAACAAAAAGGTAGCAGTTTGAACACATCAACAACAGAGCGCACCAGCAGTCTTATGGACGCACGCATGCACACACACACACACACACACACACACACACACACACACACACACACACACACACACAGCGTAATCCTATGTGTGGTGGCCTGTATTGTGAGGACAGCGTGCACACGTGACGTAACACTGTGAGCCTGTATATCTGCTATTTGTGATACATTTTGAATAATATGAAATGTGGCTGAAGTGGTTCATTTGTATACACTCAGAGTCTATTTAGACTCTGGTCTATTTAGCTGGGGACCCCCTGGAGGTCCCCGGACTACACTTTGGGAACCACTATAATAGTCGCCTCTTTTGGAGCTTGTTTTCATAGAGCTGGTGGTCGCTTATTTCTCTCACAGAATCTGGCAACGCTGGCTACAGTCTGCCTCTGTTGCGTAGTGTTACTAAATGACGATACGGGGGGGTTGGGGGGCGTAATGTTTTGGGGTTTTTTTGGGCGGTGAAAGGTCACTTCGCCGCGGCTGGCAGCCAATTTGTTCATCAACAGTCACGTGTGGCCTGTAGGATTATACTGCCTGATCCTCTACCTGCTTACTCACCGTGAGCCACTCTAACGGATAAGCCAAAGTCAGTCCCGACGGCCCAAAACTTGTCCCAGCAACAGATGCTGCACGCGCATAACACACACACACACACACACACACACACGGAAGGACGGAAGGACGGATGGCGGACGCGCTTGTGCATGGTCCAGGTAGAAAAACAGACGCTCTGTAAATCTTGGAAAGATATTCCAGTGACCCCCATAAATAAGAGAAGATGTTTACGGCTCTAGCGGTGATTCTCAACCCGTTTAATTTCAAGGACCCCCATTGACATGCATATTAGTCTACAGACCCCCATTTAATTAATGGCATTTCTATCTCTGGGACAAGCTGTGAATCTTTGGGTGTCCAATGATTCGATTCGATTGCGATTCTTTCGGTCACGATTCGATTTGAATGGGAATCGAACCACTGCTTTAAACCACCATAATGGAAGAGTGAGCGAGGTCCCCCAGGGCCCTATACTAGTGCCTCTTCTCTTCATAGCTGATCGACAAGCTCACGCCAAGCTGTGAGCTTGCCGATCTGTACAGTGGTACAAAGCTGGGTATTGTGTTGGGGGGAGGGGGGGTTCTTTTTGATAAAAAAAAGAAAAAGCTTTCCATTGTGTTTGCCTGACACAGGATCAGATACAGTATATACTGCATGGGTCTTTCTTACACGCCGTCATTACGCTTACAGTATTGTTTTCATGCCTGGGCGCCTGTCTACAATCTTTTTTTGTGCATATGCAGTGTGTGCGTGTGTCCGTGTGTGTGTCTGTGTCCGTGCGTGCATGCGTGTTGATGTAGAGGGGGGTTGCATGTGAAGTATAGCATGTGTGCATGGGCACATGTTTTGGCACATGTGAAAGTGTGATTGGGCACGGGTGTGTGTGTGTGTGCGTGTGCGTGTGCGTGTGCGTGCGTACATGCGTGCGTGTGTGCGACTGTGTATGTGAGAATGTTTGGGAGTCACCCTTCCCTTCAGTGCTCTGTGTTGATTGTTGCTCTGCATGTTCCAAGGGAAATGTGTCCACATGACAAGATGGCGTATAGGCGTTTCAACTAAACTTAAAGGATATGTGGATTTATGTGTTTGTGCTCTTTCCTATTTGTGTGTTTCAATTTCAAGTCTGTTATGTAACCTTGTTTAAGAGCACGTATATATATATATATATATAATATATATATATATATATATATATATATATATATATATATATATATATATACTAACAGAGGAAGGGACCTATCTGGAAGGTAGGGAGGGAGGATCCATGTAATAACACTCTTAAAATGAGCAATGGATTTTAACAGTGGGTTCAAATGGTGTTCCGACGTGGCACAATTATGCATATCAAACTGGGGGTCCTGGAGGTGAAAAAGGTCGAGGACCACTGCTTCAGCTCTTAATAATAATCGTTTGAAGAAAGCGCCGAGCGGTGCAGCCGTGCTGAGCTGGTGACGCCGGTTCCAAACAGCAGCGTCAGTGTCTTTCTTCCCCTCGCCTCAACCCACGGCCACCAAAAGGCCCATGGGTCAAGGGCAGAGGAAGGGGAGGGGGGCGGAGAACTGAACCCCAGGGGTGAGGTGTGTGTGTGTGTGTGTGTGTGTGGTAGCCTGGTAAGGGGGGGTTAGATCAGGGCAGGAGGCAGTGAGTGGGTGGGTGGGCTTCCCATGGGATGCTGGGCCGTCGGAGACAACGGCAGCGGCATTCCATTCTCCACAAGGTTCGCCACCCCAGGCCCTGACAATGAGGCCGGAGGGCCGCGCCCTGGCCCGGCCACGGGTGGAGGCGGAAATGACTTTCGCCCTGAAATAGACTCAACCCCCCCGTAACCCCCCCCACCCACCTTCTAGACGCCCTCAGACCCAAGCGCCCGCTTGCTAAGCCATTTCTCATCGGACAAGACGAGAGGAACCATAAAGTATGACAAAAGCCTAAATCTGATCTACAAGCTTACATCACATTGTGATTCAACACGTTGTGAACCTGTAGATCTGCTATTTGTGATCCTTTTTCAGTGGTTCATCTTAATTAACCCATTTAGACCTGAGGACGATTCTACAAATGTATTCTAAATCATGACAGTTTTCTGAAATACCTATGTTTCTATATCAGTGGTGCTCAATATTCCATGTCAACGACCCCAACAATTATATGTAATTGCCTATCGACCCCCATCTGGAAATATGTTATTCCAGGAACCCTTCAGAAGAATATATATTCAAAGATTTGCGCCACATTTTCACGATTTTTCTAAAATAGCAGATCTACAAGCTCGTAGTGCGGCACTCGTGCCGCGCTATGAGCTTGTAGATCTGCTATTTTTCAATTGTTAAAGTATGACACAATGCTTAAACAAAGTCAACTTAGTAAATAAAAAAGAAACGTTTCGAGAAAGGGTTAAGGTTAGAGAGGCTATTTTGCACTGATCATGAATACAGGAGTGTGTCTTGAAATGTTTGACTTGGCCTTTGATGAACTTTGGCCACAAAATATAGTATCCTCGTTAGACAATATAAAACCAGCACATTCAAAGTAGCAAAAAAACCCCACTCTGGTTTCCTGTACTGTTCCTGCCTAACTTTGAATTTGTGTTTTTTCGTTATCAGTAGAGCAAGAATTTGTTCATATAGGCATGAATTTCATAAAGGAGACTATGTTTTTTGTCCTGGGATGTAACGTTAATAACCACAGCATGTTGTAACATCACGTCCTGTTGGAGATGCCATGCATGTTGAGGAAGTAAGGCTCTGTATGTATGTACTGTATATACTGTATATGCAACACTCTAAACCTTAAACTCTCTTTGGTTTCCTTCCCCTTTATATATTTTGCAATCGCTCATTTCCTAATTGCACTGTGTGTGTGTGTGTGTGTGTGTGTGTGTGTGTGTGTGTGTGTGTGTGTGTGTGTGTGTGTGTGTGTGTGTGTGTGTGTGTGTGTGTGTGTGTGTGTGTGTGTGTGTGTGTGTGTGTGTGTGTGTGTGCGTGCGTGCGTGCGTGCGTGCGTGCGTGCGTGCGTGCGTGTGTGAGTGTGAGACCATTTATCATTTAGAGAGAGAGAGAGAGAGAGAGAGAGAAAAAGAGTGGAAGGGAGAGAGAGAGAGAGAGAAAGAGTGGAAGGGAGAGAGAGAGAGAGAGAGAAAAAGAGTGGAAGGGAGAGAGAGAGAGAGAAAGAGTGGAAGGGAGAGAGAGAGAGAATTATCTTATTGTGTGAGTGCATCTCTGTGTATATCAGCAAAGGTGGAAGGTCAGCCAGCTGTGTGCTGGTGTCGGGGCTCAGTAGCAGATCTACAAGCTCACAGCGCGTCACGAACGTGGTGCACTGTGAGCTTGTAGATCTGACATTTACTGCATGCAACGCCAGTGTGGAACAAAGTCTAAGTCCGGCTTACGGCAGCACTGATGGAGAACTGTTGTCTGGAGGATGGATGAGCCCCAGAAGTGTTGAGAAGAGCCAGCCAGGACACGGAAGTTCCACTTCAGAACGTTCGGGGCCCCCTCCGCTTTAGCTCTTATCGGCATCTGCACAACCCCGCTGTGATGACTGACGTTGGTCTTCTATTCTCAGTGCCCCCGAAGAGTCCATTATACTGGGAAACCTCTCTCATTGTATGCATTTTCTGCCCCAGTCTGTCCCAACTTCAAATGGAGACGAGAGGAGGGGAGGGAGTGGGACAGTAAGGTGCTTTGTTTGCCGTCTGCCTGCCATGGCAGCTGGTTCTGTGGTCCGCGCCCTGAAACCCAACACCCCCCTCCCCCCCACGATGCATGAGCAAGTGGTGCGTTCCTTATGTACACTCTGCAGCCTAGAGAGGGCAGGACGACAAAGCTGCCGTGGTATGTGTCGTGGGGGTCAAATGTACCTGGCTGTACCACTTTCTGCCTGGCGTCCCCACTTTGGACATTTAGTCATTATAAGCAAACATTTTTAGAAACGTTTCGTAAGGCCTCTGGCAGAGCCATGGCGCTATATGGCCAAAATATGTGGCATCACGACTTAACATGTTTGAATAGGGCTCTACAGGTTAATGCCACGCTGAACCTTATGTTGTACCGTAGTTACGTGCTCATTGTTGAAACCTCTTTTCTCGTAAATTAATGACAATTAATTTTGACAAGTGCAACATGAAGTCAGTTATATCACATGACACTAGTCTTAAACGAGGCTTTTACACTCTTGCCACTTTGATTAACTCTCAACTTCATGAACAGGCCTTCCAGGAGGAATTGTTAATCTTCCATAGAAATTACACATGACAATCACAAGGTGATTGGCAGGATAAAGCTTTTCTATTTATTTTTTCTTTTACTGAGTAACCATGGTGCCTGGCGGTTTGTCAGTTCAGCGGTTATTCTTTGTGCTGATCAAAGGCAGGCTTTGCAGCCTGAAATCATGCTGGAATTGTCCTTTTCTGATTAAGACCATGGGAGGCAGGATGGAGTCGAACAGAGTGAGATGGAGAAACAAGAGAGAGAGAGAGAGAGAGAGAGGGGGGCAGAGAGAGAGAGGCAGAGATAGAGTCAGGATAGAATGACTTGTGCCAAGGCAAAAATCACGTCTGGTCGGGAGCTGTCGTACGCTTTGTCCTCACCTGTTTTTCTGTCGTAGAACAGCGGAGCAGCATTGTTTGACCAGCTGAGAGGCTGTCACAGGCATCTAAACACATATTCACTCCTACATTTTTGATATAAAACTGTAGCCTATAGGTATGTATGGGCTACATGTAAAACATTAAAATAAATAAAAAAGTAAAGGAATACATCAACGATGTGTCATATGAAATTAGTAGGAGATAAAATCGCGCAATTAAAAACAATGTTGCAAGTTAGATGCTTAAGCCATTTAAACAGTGTTTTAATTTGCATGAGCGCATACATGCGAGGATTTGGCCTGTCTGTGCTGAAATATTTCCATGACGGGACGTTGGAGAGTATAGTGCAGCAGCTGCAGCTGTGGAGAGTCCCAACGTGGGTAGCCTACTGTAGCCTAATCTACAGCAGGCCGATGTCTTTCTGGAGTTACGGTATGTGCAATCTCCTCCTCGTTTAATAAACCCGACGCGTCGAATGCATTGTACCGTGCCAGCGAAAGTGGGAACCGCATCGGAGATAGGTAGGCTACCCAGCCAGCCCCCCAAGCAAGGGAAGCGAAGCGAGAGGAGAAACAGACAGCTTTATTTAATTCATGCAGGTTTATTTATTTAAGATACAACAAGTTGCAAGTTGCATGTGCGTGTGTCTGTGTGTGTGTGTGTGTGTGTGTGTGTGTGTATGAGAGAGGGGGCAGCAAGGCAAGCGAGGGAAACTTTTTTTCCCCTGTAACCATGGTTTCAGGGTCGTATTGCAGTTGTTCATGTCGCAAAAACGAGGGCGAGGCTTGATTTCATAGGGCGTGCCAGATATATTTCAGCCGTCACATTTATTAACGTCGGAACGAAATGAAGGAAGGATCAGCTGTTTGCGATCACTTTATAAATGCCGTGGCGACGTGGGTGTACTACGAAACCTACACTCGAATTTGGGGCAGATTGATAAATGAGGGCCATTGTGTCTGTGTTACTAACTCTGCACGCTGAGTGTGACAGGTTTAGGTTGATGATTTGCAAAGTCATGTGGCAGAGCGCAAACAGCTTTGTTATGAACTTTGGATGTTTGTGTGTGTGTGTGTGTGTGTGTGTGTGTGTGTGTCTCTTTCCTCAATATGTCCAGGAAAGAGGAGTTGAGTCATGGATCTGGCAGTGTGTTGGAATGGCTCTATAGCCTTCAGTAATAGATGTCCTGAACTGTGTGATATACGCCCCACAGTGGCATAGCACTGTGTGGTGTGTGTGTGTGTGTGTGTGTGTGTGTGTGTGTGTGTGTGTGTGTGTGTGTGTGTGTGTGTGTGTGTGATACAACACACTGTGGCATAGCACAAGGAAAATATGAAGCCAGACAACTGGCAGGCTGAGTGGCACACAGAGGCACATGGGTATGCATGCGCACGCGCACACACATACAGTACGCAACTACACACACGCACGCACAGTCACACACACACACACACACACACAGCGCTCTCCCTGCCACTGAATGTGGAAGCAGCAGCCGCCGTAGCGCTCCTCTGTCAACCATAGTGTGGCTGATGCAAATCAGTGAGTCAGGAGGTGATTAGCATGATTGATGGGTTGTTATGTTGGATGCTTCAACACAGCACCTGTGAACAGCCTGCCACCCAGTGCCCATGCTGCGTAAGACCTGAATTTGGCGAAAGTACCGCCCAAGGACATGAGGTTGGCGCTTTACAAATCTCCTTACAGTCTCCGTGAATGAAACGAGTGTTGGTGGCGTGGTCGAAAAATATCGTTTTTCCGGGGGGAAATGCGTACAACGGAAGTCCCGCCCCTATAAACACTCTCTACCTTAGGTCGTGACCAGGCTTTTCTCTTCACAGATTAGTAAAGACTGCTGCACATTGGGGGAATTCTCCCCAGCCTCAGTTTGGCATTGGGGGGGAACGTAGCATGGATGATTTATGACGCGTTGTGAGCTTATAGATCTTTTCACTATAGTTTGGGTTACCGTTACTGCTGAACCACTGCTATAAAAGATGCTGCCTTCTGCCCCATGAAACCCATCTATTCAGAGAGAGAGTTAGAGAGACAGAGCTGTCATGTCAAGTGTTCTGCTCATTCGTCTTGTTTCCTTGTGGCTATCTGTGTCTATGATTACAACTAAAGGCCTGCCAAGCAAGCAGTATGCCCCTTGGAAACACAAAAAAGCTGTGATCTGTCCTTCCTTTGAGCCTTTCACAGAGCAATGTTGTGCAGCAGAAGGCATACAGACATCGTCATATTGAATCTGTCTGTCCACTTAAAGGGTTGTAAAGGAAGAATTTGGAACTTATAGAGGGTATGGGCGTGACATCATCATCATACCAGGAAGTTATGCAGGAACACTTACTAAGTGGCAAAAAACTACTTTCTGGCCTTGACAAACCCATACATACTAAACATAAAAGTCCTATCTGATTGCATTAAACGATGTTAAACAACGTTAAACTGAATTTGTCACTCATTTTGCCACTCGATTTGCCATTCACTTTATGCATGCGCATACCCTCTATAGTGCCATGGTATTATCTTATAACGCAGAAATTATGCATGCATAGTACACGTGAACAGATTTTTGTACTCTTGAGTTTGAAAAGATAACAAATTAACATGATGTTGAATCAGAGGACACTAATTTAAATAAGGCAGTTATTCTGACGAGATGATGTGTTTGACCTTTGACTGAAACATCTCAATCTGCCACACAGTAAACAACTTCAAAAGCATTAGCCTTTCTGTAGTGTGCAAACCCTTTGTTACTATATATTGAAGTGATTTTTACTGCGGTAAGTACAGCGGTACGATTACACAATGACGCTAAAATCCCTAAGGGGTTTTGTTTCCCATGTGGTCCTACTACAGTATGTATTAAATTAATCCAGACATTTATAATGTGTTTGTGTCTATGTGTGTGTGTATGAATGTGTGTGTTTGGGGGGGCATTTCTGGTGTCAAGCTTAGAAGTCTAGGATCAATTTGCAAATTGCAGACAGGTTTTGAAGGAGGGTAGGGAGTCGCTTTTTTTTTTGTCAAATAGGTTTTTATTGAGAACAGATTATGAATTATTGTAGATTAAACATTGTGATGTAATTACAAATTTATTTTATAGAAAAAGAAATGAAAAAGACAAAAATAATAATAATAATTTGAAAAATGGAAAACATCTCGAAATGGCGTACAGTCAACCATATCAGTGGTATCCTGTCTATTAATTGTTTCTACTCAAATAATGGACAAGGGGCAGCCAAACCTAATCAAATTGTCTCTCCCTGTTCCTCAGGAAATACCTTATTCTCTCAAGATGAAGCGTACTAGTCATTTCATTTAGCCAATGCTTAAATGCAGGAGGCTCCTCGGGAGTCACGCTTTTTGATGTATGTTTTCTCATGCCAATAAAGCCATTTGAATTTAATTGAATTGACATCATCATCATCATACCCGGAAGTTATGTGCGAATGTCTACTGAGTGGCAAAAAACTACTTTCTGGCCTTGACAGACCATACATCCAAACAGAAATGTCCTATCTGATTGCATTAAACAACGTTGAACGACATTAAACTCACTTTGCCACTCAATTTATGCATGTGCATACGCTCTATTGTTGTAGTTGGGATAGCGGTTTCCGACCATTTCTGCATCAGGGACCCGCTTGAAAAACTGCATTTTCAGAGCATGTTTATTTATTTATTGTGGGGCCCGATCCAGAAAAGGTTGGGACATGGGAGCCACTGATCTAGAGCAGGCTATACCTTCTTATCGTCTCTTTCGGGTGGAAACCTCATATGTCCAAGACTTTTCAGGCGTTTAAATTCAAAAGCATCAAAAGTATAGCAGATCCACAAGCTTTACACGCGGCGCAAAGCTTTTATGTGCATTGGTGCTGTAGTCTGATCATGTGTGTTGATTTATGGAAAAACACAGAATGTATAAAATATAGAATTGAGAGGTTTCAGCCCGACAGTAGGTGATGAAAGCTTCAACAGAGAGGGGCCCGGTGGGGCGGGGGAGGGGAGCCCAGGAGGGAGGTCATAGTTGAGGCCAGCCTCCTTTGGTTAAAGGCAGAAAAGCATCAATTTTGCAATAAAAAGCAGGAATTTTCCCACATAGAGGAATGTTTTTGGGTACCCCACAAAGAGCGTTTATAGCCACCACCACCAACAACACCACCAAAGTAAAATCACCAGCACCGAAATTATAATAATCGAGAATAAAAATATGTATTTTTATGTATATGTTAAGACGAGCTGTTATTTGCCAATGGTTGCTGAATGCTAACCCCACCCCCCCTCCCCCCCAGAAAGTAATGTGGGGAGAAGCCCTATGCCGTGGTACAGGAAGTGTCAGCTTTTACAGCGGATGAGCCCCCCTCTGACCTCCCCTCTGATCTGTGCTGCCAGGAGATCACTACTAGAGAGATCCTCTTAAAGGTGTAGTAAAATGACACACTTTTAGACCATATCCGTGGTCATCATATGGGCATACCTAACAATGGATGCCAAAAAAATGGGCAAATTCTCATTTGTGTGTGTTTATATATGAAAAGTCCATAAAAAATATATTTTTTATTACCAATAAAAAATTAAGCTCACCCGTTTAATTCCCCATATCTCTGCGTCCGTCCAGCACAGCTCCTACTGATTACTGAAATCCTCCGTTTTTATTCCCATTCAAGATGACATCCAGACAGTGTATTACTGTCACAGTCTGTGACTTGTGTTTTGTTATTTGTGTACCCTGTTTCATGGATTTAGTTAGTTAGTGTTTTACCTTGTTACTGTGATGTTGTACACAGTATTTTCCTTGTTTCTTAGTTGCAGTTTTGCTTTACACTGTGAACCGTTATTTTGTAGTCTTGTTTTGTGCCTTCCTGTCTGCCCCTGTAGTTCTGTTCCTGTCTTGTCTCACTAGTCCTGTGATTGTCAGTGTTTCCACCTGTGTTCCCCTTAGTTCCCTAGCCTATCCCAGTGTTGATTGTCAGTGGTGTTCACCTGTGTCTAGTTATCCCATGTCTATAAGTTTGCCCTTGTGTGTTCAGTTCCTTGTTCGTTCATAAAAGTTTGTCAGTGGTTTTTTGTTCCCAGTGATTTCCATGTTCCTATAGTGTTTTTACCTTGCTCCTAGTTTTTCCTTGTTTTCCTCGTACTCCAGTGTATGTTCCTGATTTTGGTTAATAAACCCCCCTTGCATTCGACCTGCCTGTCCTCTGCCTTTGTCTGCGCTTGGGTCCAACACCTGCCTGTCCTGAACCGTGACAATTACTCGGTTTCAACTTAATCATCACGCTAAACTACCGGTATGTATCTGAAAACATTATAGGGTAGAAATAAGCCACTTAACAGTAAACTGGTACAGCATGGCCGTCTATCTGACTTGTAAACAAACACACACCATGCATGCGCTGCGTATAGCATATAGCTACCGTCCCTAGCTACCGACCCATCGCCTGAAGGGATGTGACGCTCTGATTGGTTCAGAAACTTCATAGCGGTGTTTCAACTTGAAACTGTCTGAAACGTCAAAATAAAATGTCCACCATTTCCGTTTCACTACGCCTTTAGCTTAACTGCAAAGCACACACACAGACATCTCTGTGAGAGTTGCCGCGCTCTCGTGCTAATCGGTGTTTTGAAGCAGCGTGTAACTTAATTTGGTCCGTGTCAAATGCAGTTACATGCACTGATTTCATCATCTTCACCCAAGCTACAGTCATTAGGAAAAAAATGTGATTTACACTGTATATTCATGCATTTTTGTTAAACACTATATTTTACAATGTATAACAACCACTGGAAAATGTAATTTCTTTGCCTATACGTGTTTTTGTGTGCGTGCGTGTGTGCGTGCGTACTACAGTACACAATGCGTTCCTGTTTTGTGGGGGGGTTTTCCAACGCGGTGTGCGTTGATTTCCTTTTATTTGAGGAAGTCGGGCTAACAGAGAGAGGGAAGCATATTGAGGGAAGATATCTCATCGGTTCCCTCCATTCACTGTGGAAATGCTTTGCATGCAGAGAGAGAACGTGTTAAGTCACATATACTTGGTTTCACGCTCATGTGCTGTAAATAGCAGATCTACAAGCTCTCATCGCGTCATTCGTGACGCATGGAGAGCTCATAGATCTGCTATTTGCGGAGCGTGGCCCCGGCCCGCAACAATAGTATAATAAGGCTAAATCAGGCTTTATTCTTTGGAAAAACTACAAACCCTTCTTTCTCTGACTGGGTTCCTCTGGGCCAAAGAGCACAGGTCACCACAGGACAACTCTCTTTTCCTCACTGTTTCTCTTTCTCTCTCTCTCTCTCTCTCTCTCTCTCTCTCTCTCTCTCTCTCTCTCTCTCTCTCTCTCTCTCTCTCTCTCTCTCTCTCTCTGACCCGTGCGTCATTAATTCTGGCCAGGTCAGAAATAAACAAAGAGATTTTAGAGAGGGAGAAAAAAAGAGTGGGGCAAGGATCAAGCCCTGGGGGACCCTGGGAGTTTATAGGATTTAATTGGTCCTAAGAGTCCTAATATCCATTACTAATTAATTAATTATAAACATGTCGCCGTTTCACTTTTGACGCTTTTGTGTGATCAAGTAGGATGTTAACTTACGAAATAACACAAAAAGGTTAGAATAATGGAGATGAGAGTTTTCTACCCCGGCAGCGACCATGTGTTTATTATGTGGGAGTTAGTTGTGTTTGGAGGAAACGGGAAGAGTCAGACGAGCAGAAGGACGTCTGGCACTGGCACCGCTCCAAACCACTGGTACTGGACCTCTGGCACTGGCACCGCTCCAAACCACTGGTACTGGACCTCTGGCACTGGCACCGCTCCAAACCACTGGTACTGGACCTCTGGTACTGGCACCGCTCCAAACCACTGGTACTGGACCTCTGGTACTGGCACCGCTCCAAACCACTGGTACTGGACCTCTGGTACTGGCACCGCTCCAAACCACTGGTACTGGACCTCTGGTACTGGCACCGCTCCAAACCACTGGTACTGGACCTCTGGCACTGGCACCGCTCCAAACCACTGGTACTGGACCTCTGGCACTGGCACCGCTCCAAACCACTGGTACTGGACCTCTGGCACTGGCACCGCTCCAAACCACTGGTACTGGACCTCTGGTACTGGCACCGCTCCAAACCACTGGTACTGGACCTCTGGTACTGGCACCGCTCCAAACCACTGGTACTGGACCTCTGGTACTGGCACCGCTCCAAACCACTGGTACTGGACCTCTGGTACTGGCACCGCTCCAAACCACTGGTACTGGACCTCTGGCACTGGCACCGCTCCAAACCACTGGTACTGGACCTCTGGCACTGGCACCGCTCCAAACCACTGGTACTGGACCTCTGGTACTGGCACCGCTCCAAACCACTGGTACTGGACCTCTGGTACTGGCACCGCTCCAAACCACTGGTACTGGACCTCTGGTACTGGCACCGCTCCAAACCACTGGTACTGGACCTCTGGTACTGGCACCGCTCCAAACCACTGGTACTGGACCTCTGGTACTGGCACCGCTCCAAACCACTGGTACTGGACCTCTGGTACTGGCACCGCTCCAAACCACTGGTACTGGACCTCTGGTACTGGCACCGCTCCAAACCACTGGTACTGGACCTCTGGTACTGGCACCGCTCCAAACCACTGGTACTGGACCTCTGGTACTGGCACCGCTCCAAACCACTGGTACTGGACCTCTGGTACTGGCACCGCTCCAAACCACTGGTACTGGACCTCTGGTACTGGCACCGCTCCAAACCACTGGTACTGGACCTCTGGTACTGGCACCGCTCCAAACCACTGGTACTGGACCTCTGGTACTGGCCCATAGCACTTACCCTAACCCCTTAGATAGCATTTCTGTTGGCTTAGATAGAATTTGACACAGACTTATAGCATGTTATGTAGACAGCACTATAATTGTATAATATGTACTGGCACCGCTCCAAACCACTGGTACTGGACCTCTGGTACTGGCACCGCTCCAAACCAAGTGGGAATCATTGAACTTGTGTCCGTTGGGCAGTGGTGCGAAAAGTACTCTTGTTTTACTATCAATACTGCAATGTAGAACTGCTCCATTACAAGTAAAAGTCAGGAATTCAAAATGTACTTGAGTAAAAGTATGGGGCGTCAAATACTTTTACTGGCATCAAAATGTACCTAAAGTACCAAAAGTACTCGCTATGCAGAAGCTAGATCGGCTATTTTCAAATGGCCGAAACGTATATAGGGTGGAAGTGGTTAATGTATGATTTGTAATAATAATCAAAATTTACAAAGTAACTTATAACTATAGCCTTTTCAAATAAATGTAGTGGAGTAAAAGTACAATATTTGCCTCCGAGATGTAGTGGAGTAGAAGTAAAAGTATTGGAAATTGGACATACTCAAGTAAAATGCAAATACCTCAAAATGTTACTTAGGTACAGTACTTAAGTAAATGTACTAATAATTACTTTACACCACTGCCGTTTGGTCACGGTGACCCGCTCTCACCTGAGGGTTTATCATGACTTAAAGGTTTCCCTCCCTGCTCACTCCCCCTACATTACATTCTACCAGAACCTGGTGGTGGAGGGCCATGGGAATGAATGACCCAGAGCAGCGTGGTGGAGTGGAGGAGGGCCAGACCCAGAGCAGCGTGGTGGAGTGGAGGAGGGCCAGACCCAGAGCAGCGTGGTGGAGTGGAGGAGGGCCAGACCCAGAGCAGCGTGGTGGAGTGGAGGAGGGCCAGACCCAGAGCAGCGTGGTGGAGTGGAGGAGGGCCAGACCCAGAGCAGCGTGGTGGAGTGGAGGAGGGCCAGACCCAGAGCAGCGTGGTGGAGTGGAGGAGGGTTAGGGTTCTACCAGACCCAGAGCAGCGTGGTGGAGTGGAGGAGGGCCATGGGAATGAATGCATGGATATAATGAAGAGTGAGTCCCACCAAGAAGAAATGCACAAAATATGTGCTGACCAAGGCCAAGCTTATCTGACACAAATATTTGGTTGTAGCCTCAGTGATGTATGGGAGAAGTTGTGTGTGTGTGTGTGTGTGTGTGTGTGTGTGTGTGTGTGTGTGTGTGTGTGTGTGTGTGTGTGTGTGTGTGTGTGTGTGGCTGTGTGTGTTTGTGCGTGTGCGTGGCTGCCGTGCGAGTGTGTGACCCAAGCAAATATGTTTTCTCCACCACTGGCTTGTACTCGTTGCACATGGTACAGTATATGCTGTACCGTATGTGACTCGTAAGTGATATCTGTGGATAACCTGCTGTATGCAGAATGTTCTTTTTGCTGTGCCGCGGGTGTCTTCTTTAAAGGGCCCACAGCTATCAGTCGCTATACTGACAACTGTAGCCCGTTTATCT